>NW_019525444.1:112033-112120 GCF_002814215.2 Seriola lalandi dorsalis | reverse complement strand
CCCACACCCCCTTAAACTGAGGTGAAACATAACCTCCTCTTGGGCTCAATGGATGGCAGATCACAGGCCCTCGAGATCTAAAAGAGA
>NW_019525444.1:110011-111983 GCF_002814215.2 Seriola lalandi dorsalis | reverse complement strand
AATAGAAGCAAAATCAACACAAATCCTCTCCTGCCTGTCTGTCTCCTCGTCTTGTGTTGACATTTGTCTTTTTCCATAGCAGTTCATGACACACACATTCTACTGTAGCAACTAAAAATCACACTGATCACTCACAGACAAAAGCTTTCATGCTTTGTCTTTTATTGATGCATCCACCCACTGGAACACAGCAACTAACCAAGTGTCAACTGCCATTGCAGGCAGCGGGTGCTGTTCAACCTGTCACAGACTTTTGTCTCTGTGTATGGACAGCCTGTGTGTGTTTTCTGTATGCACAGTGTTACTCAAACATGGGGTAGGGGTTTTGAAGGAGGTCAGGAACTGTCTTATTAGAGTCCAAATGTCCTTGGTTGCAGATTTTAATTTCATTCACCAGGTGTGGGGTTTAGACCCCCTGAATTCCAAAGCTGTATAAATGTTCACAGATGCTCGGGGGTTAAAGTGTGCAAGGGTTAGGTGTGTTGCATTGGGTCTTGCACCCATGCAGGGTGGTGTGCATCTGCTAGTGTGTAAGACAAAGAGACAGAGAGACGGAAAGCCAAACCCAGACAACCAGTTTGTTCGTGAGAGAGTTCTCCTCATGTGATCAGTGGCATTGAGGGCTGGAGACTTCTGTAAAACTGGCAGGGATTTTGAATTATAATGGCCAGAAATGTTCACCGCCTCTTAAACCACATAGTGTAGTAGATGAACATTAGTGCCTCATAAGTCTTGAGCATGGGAGCTTTACTGTAACCCTCTGTGCTTGCTGTTCCTGGAAGTCCCACACAATGTCTCCAATACTGTTCCATGTCAAATGACAATTAGGCAGCTCTGAACCTTAATACATTTTGCCCGCAGCGGTCAGAACTTTCATTGCAAGATAATTCAAAAGCACCGGAGAGAGCATGATTTCACTCTTTAAACCGTTCTCTCTCTGTGTGTGTTTAGAAAATCCAAAATGGCTGCCCCTCCTCTTCCTTTCCCAGTGTCACCGGCGGTCCCGGCATGGCAGAGCAGAGCTGCCTAGTTCATATACAGTGTGCAGGAAGTGATTAACAGTAAAAGATCAAAGGCGGTGGACAGGATAAACATTCTTCCCTGGGACCCTACTCCTCCGGGGTATACAGCACCACTTCCTCTTTTTACAGACTGACTGCTGCCTCCACCGCCACAGCACAGCGCACACATTGTCACCACATGAGGCACTGACCCACAATTCAGACAGTGTGTGTGTGACAGACAGAGAGAGATGGAGTGATAGAGAGGGAGAAAGGGGAGGGAGCACAGGGGGGTGTGTGTGTGTTTGACTCCTGAGAGCTGAGGCAACATCCAAGCTGCATTTAGAGTTTGAAAATGATTATGTTGTTATGTTGTGCAGACGCAACAATCAGTTGAGGGCCTCAGCTTATGCTAATTTCCATATGATGTTCTCACTGGTGCACAGCTGTTGCGCTAAAGGACCGCCATTGGGATTTGATTATGTGACTGCAGCTGCAGGTGTAAGAGTGTAAGCAGGAAGTGAAGGAAACCCTCTCTGATGTCAGCAGCGCTGGATACTGAATGCAAATGTGAACCAAAGCTGTTTGTGTGCAAAGCATTTTTGCTGCATGTGTAAATTGAGGAGGGACCAGATGGGATGTGTGTGCAAGAGAGACAGACAGACAGACAGAAAAACACAATCTCTATTGAACACCACACACCTGATACAACTATTAAAAACGACGTTGTATAACTGTGACCTTCAGCCTGAATACCTGCATGAATCATCCTCACGTCATGTTCATGTTTATTTCTTCAGTGCTGTCAATCTGTGTTAAAGCATTGTGCAATACACACAACATAATATGACTACTCCTCTTATGAATCCAGTTTTAACCTTTTGATGTCAAATCTGTGTTTACATCAATGTTAAGGCCTTCCTTTTGAATCTGGGACTACCTTCGACCCCCCTTCCCACACCCCCACCCAC
>NW_019525444.1:57644-109991 GCF_002814215.2 Seriola lalandi dorsalis | reverse complement strand
CCACACCCCCTTAAACTGAGGTGAAACATAACCTCCTCTTGGGCTCAATGGATGGCAGATCACAGGCCCTCGAGATCTAAAAGAGACAATTATCCTCAATTGAAGGCTGACAGGAAGAACAAACGCTTCATAAGTGGCACAGGGGTCTTTCTTCTCTTGGGGGTTGGGGGACTAATCCACTCACAAGGGGCCACAGGAGTGACCAGGTCACCCCATAGCCAGGTGAAGGACCCCACGACCCATTCTCTGAACAATAGGATGATGGCTGAGTGATCATACGTCTGTGTATGTATATGTGGAAAGTTATCAAGGCATCCCATTACTTGAGGTCCAGTTTGACCTACAGTGTGGCCCAGCACCAGAGACTAAAAATACAGCGTTTGACCTCGTTATTCCTTTGAAGCTTCAGTCTCAGGGACAATGTCTTTGTGTTGGGTTCGATGATGGCTACAGCAGCTTTTGCTGTGGTAGGCACATAGCGTAGAGTCCAAATGTGGGTTTAAAAATAGCGAGGCCTCGGGATGTGTGGCTTGCTCTCGTTGTTTCTCTTGGCAGATTGAGGTCAGAACATAATCCGCTTCATATGTAAAAGCTACATAATATGAGTCCATGTCTTAACAGCCTGCCAGTTATTCTTATAGTCAATCAAATCTGAGAACATGTTGATGATGGAGTGATATTGACACAAGGAAATAAATTGTTACACTGCTGTTTTTGCATGCTGTCCCTGAGGTAACAAACAAAAAAATTTTCCTCCACATATCTGCCAGAACTTAGCTTTTCATTCACATATTGGTTACAAATGAACCTCATTTGCAATGATAACCATAGAAATGCACATATGGCTTCTAAGTGAAAGACCCACATTAGGCCTCTCTGCCTGCCATTAAAAAACATTTAATCTGATAGAATCATTTGTCTTTGTGTCTGGGGCCAGGCAAGTCCAAGGGCAGCTTCCAGCATCTAATTGGTCGACAGGATCATTGACATCACAAGGGGTGAAAGGCCAATCTGGGACAACCTTGCAGGTTCTTTGGTGCCAAGTTCTGTTTGAGAGTTGCCAGGTGTGAAAAGCTTTACTTGTTGTTCTTGGGCCGATGTGAACATCTGTGCCGGACTTGTAGCCAGTGCAGAGACAGAGAGTCATGCTGAAGCTGAGGACTTTGAATTCCCCTTCAAAACATGGATAATTTAGAGAAAACACACTTATGGGTGGGGAGGGGAATTGGGAAATAAAAGTCTCTGTGTAGCTTTGCATCAAGGGTTTTGTATTCCTTTAGAAAACTAGGTTATGTGAAATTTCTGACATGACTCAGTATTCTTTCTGCAAGCAAATGAAATGTTTAAAGACAGATTTTTAGAAGCTATTTGTTGAACCACAAAGGAGTTTGACCAGTTATATTAATTTCGATTATTGAATTTGTGTGTAAATTCCTTATAAATTCTTAACCTGTGGCTAGTTTCATTCATAGTCTCATTACACCAATAAATCTGCTTCAAAACTGAAAAGCTTAGTTAGTAAAGACTGAAATCATGTATAAATGAGGTGCTAGGGGATTTTAGTGACCCTAATCATTCATCTCTGTAGTAGAGGGATTTCAAAGGAGTAGAGAAAACAAAGACTACCCAGTTGGTACATGGAGCTGTTACCTGCTTACAATCTGGGGAGTTTGAGTATTAAGGATGAGAAGGTTAAATTTCAATAACATGTTAATTGTATTGTCTCTCTCTCTATCTCTCTCTGTCTCAGGAGTCGAGGTTGAGGTTCTTTCCTAGTGTCATCCTTCCCCTGTGCCCACTTGTCCACATGTTGCACACATTTGTTTGTATTTGTTATTGTATAAACCTTTAAAATTACAATTACTTGGATAAAAAGTAGTATTTGGATGGAATAAAGCTTTATGGCAGTTAAATACTGTCCTCCTAATACGGCACTCCTAAACGCTAGGTGGCGCTGGCGCGAGAAACTAGAAATGCTACATCTTCAGGGCGGATTGGAGGCCACAGTGACTAGCTAACGAAAAGTAATGAGAAGGGCCGGGGCTAGCTGGTTAGCATGCTAACTTCAGTAGAAGAAAAGACGTGATAGAGAGTCAAGAGACAAGAGTCAACGTTGGCGTTGCTTCCCGCCACTGGAGACAACTCTTAGCGAGTGAAGAAAAGAAGATTGATGTTGAACTCGCAACGTGTCTTCTAGACTGGTAAGTAAACGGTTGTCAATGCTAACGTTGGCTAACGTTTATGTAGCAATAGCTAAGCTTACAAACAGCTCGTTTAAACTTGACTGTTAATGTTCTGTAAAACCAGGTATGACTTTATATACGGTGTGTGTTTCACTTAGTAGTATTCATTCAGTTTAAAATGTGGGAAATACTTGAAATTATTGGAATTTGATTTAAAATTGTTACAATTAACATTATAATTTAACCCCATTTTGATCAAGTGTCAGGTGATACATGTCAAGGCATTACTTCATTACTTATTTCCAGTCAAATGCGCATTAGCATGATAACATTAGCTTTGCCACTGGTTCAGTTAGCTATGCAGCAGTTTCATTTGGCAGCTACTGGGTGTAAACATTAAGTAAAAACTAGTCTATATGTATGCAATCGATTTTAAATCAGTGATATATAAATCTCTACTTAGTAAAGACTTGCGTTACAACTAGGCTAAGTTTAACCTTTAAAGAGTTGATGCAACGTCATGGGTCTGAAGCTCAACAAGCATTCAAACTCCACTTATGATATAAATAGACAGTATTTACTCACACATCCAGTTTACCCAACAATGGCCCATCTCTATGCCTGACCCCTAACATAAACACAACATGGCTCCTTTCCCCAGTGACCCAGAGGGGTGCAGGTGGTCCACATGAACACCTCTATATGGGTTCTGACCTGGGTTCAAAGGTCAGACCCCTCAAATGACGGCCTTCCTTGCCGCCCCTAATTGCCCTGTTTATTTTTAGTCCACACTGGGCTGTGTTGAGCTATTAAAAGAAACATGAACATGAGGCCGTCCGCTAATTACTGTTGGGCCAGCAGACCCTCACTTTCCCTGATTGCTACCATATGCTAACCCACTCAGAGAGGAGAGTCTCATCTGTCACCTTTGCTGTCTCTCGGTGGTTTTGCTGTTTATATAGCACCACAGGATGGCATATTTTGCTGCAAGGGTGTGTCACAGAAATGTCTACTGGCTTAAAAATGGAAAAGTTAAA
Source organism: Seriola lalandi dorsalis (assembly GCF_002814215.2). NCBI lineage: Eukaryota > Metazoa > Chordata > Actinopteri > Carangiformes > Carangidae > Seriola > Seriola lalandi. The sequence goes on along the minus strand of NW_019525444.1, from coordinate 106,771 downwards.
ATTTGTGGAATTTTTTTTTTTTTTTATAACAAATAAATAAGCTATCTTCTAAACAAGACACTAATGTTGGTTATAGTATAATATAGGTATGAAAGCTACTATCTGCAGGATGGATTTGTGTGCAGTGAAAGTAAATCTGAGCTATATTTTCTGTCGCTCTCAGTCAGTTTGTGTAATGTGTCGCAATGTTCTGAAATTCCTCAAAGTCACAGCGGAGATGTTCACAGGAGGACTCTCATTTCACAGAATACACAAGAAGACAACAGATGAAATAGATAGCTATCACTGAGCCATTGCTGGCAAGTATCAGTAAATCTGGTTTGAGCATTTAAGGAAGCAGTAAGTAATTGGGTCGATTTAGACCTATTTGTGGTCAAAGTGAGGTTGAAATAATGCAGCAGAGGCGGCCATCTTGCTGAAGTTGTGAAGTTTACAAAGGTTTGATTGCAGGAGGAAGCTGGTTGTGTGGATTAGCACAGATGGGTCTGGACAAAGAGAGTACATGCTTCTGTTTAGTCTTAGAGACTGTTAGAGGTGCTGCAGACATTTGATATGACAATTAGAAATGTTAGTGAGTGAGTGCGAAAATATTTTAAAACTGTTGTTTCAAATTATGATGAGAAGAAAACTGCCAGATATTATATTAATATAACCTCAATATCTAAATGACAAACTAGCAAAATTTATATTTTTAATTTAAAGTGACATAACTTTTAAAGCAGTGGAAATACTGGATGTTGGATTGGCATGAGTGACCATACTTTTCCATCCTTTTCAATGTTTATGTGTTGATACAGGTCCTTCAACTAGGTAAAATCCCTGTTCAACAAACCAGCTCTTTCATTTCCACATTTTCTGATATGTAGCTACTTGTTTCTTAGTTGTCGTCCCTCAATGCCAGCTTACGTTGCTGGTAACACATGTGTCAGCAGTGAAGCCGGAGCTGTCAGGAAGGTGTCTGGATATTGTCAGACAGAACAGGCCCACCCGCCTCGCTCTGCCCTGATGGATTGGGTTTCCGCCGCACCTAGATGCACACAAACCTGCAACTTCCTGCAGAAATGAATCACTGAGAGGGAGAAAATAGATATTCACAAGAGAGCAATGCATTATACTACTTAGACCTGTTAGGTTGTTATGATGTGATATTATGCTTCCTGAGCAAATAAATGACTTTGGAAATGTCAACGTGAACCCAAAGGCAGACCTGTTCATGGTCAATATCCAAAGGCAATGTCTTAACATGAAGATGGGATCTGGCATGTTTAGGAAATATTGATTATGACTGCCAATTAATTTGCATTGTAAGGCTTACACTATGGAAATGTTCATTTGTTTAACACAGTATGATTACTTGTTTAAAACTATATTGGGTAAATGTTGTTGAACCTGATATCACCCTCTTCTGTTGGTTCTGAAATTTAAATCCTTGGCTGTGGGGTGGTAATGGACAGATGACTGAATGGGCCCATTGGGCACAGGCCCAGGTTTCATCTGCAAAATGTTGGTTAAAGAGATGCAAACAAACTACAAAGAGACAAAAATCGGCACCAAAATTGAATGTGTTCTTCCCTGGCCTGTGCCCCATCCCTCCACTAAGTCTGGTGCAAATTGGTTCAGTACTCTTTGTGTAATCATGCTGACAAATAAACAAACAAACAGACACGGGTGAAAACATAACCTCCTTGGCGGAGGTAATTACTACAGAGAGACTGAAAGAGCAACAAAGACACAATCATTCATGGGTATCTTGCTCCTGTGTAGGGGAGGGAGAACTTTAGATGTGTCTTGGCAACCATTTTCCCAAAACCTGTCCATGAGGGTAGTGGCACATATGTGAATGCTTGAATCAACAATTTTATTTTCATACATGATTTTATTCATTAGACAAATTGTAAATATTATGCTCTAATGTGAGTAACACTAATTTAGTCTTCTGTGCAATGAACATTTACAGCTAAATTATGTTAGTTGTAACATGTGCCACTAATGTACAATTGTAATTGTTTCTGAATATTTGCAGCAGCATGAACTAGTATTTTGTTTGCTAGCATTGTTCAGTTGTCCGTGATTACCTCTTTCCTGACAGTTTAAGACAGTGTACCGGGACTGTATTTGGAGTTTGATAGGAAACTTGAGGCTTGCCATTTCCCCTCTACACCTCTGTTTATCCCCAGGCACTGCCACCACCCAACTTCCATCAGCTGTACAGAAACAAGAGCCTCTCTCTCAATGCTGCTGGTCACTCACATATCCTCTCATAATATCTTCACGGCATCAAGATTATATCGTAAGCATTTCTAATAAGCATATTTTTTATTTGTGTGCATGTAAATATTATCTGTGAACAGCAGTATATCTGGCATTTGATAACCTGGAGACTGATCATCATGTTGTGGCAGCATGTGGTAACACTTTGTAATAATGGCCGCTTACCGTGGTTATCAGGACTGAGCACCGTGGATTACTCTTTTATCTCAGCACTGGAATTTCAGCCTCTCCGCTTTGTGAAAGCCTTAATTGTGGAAAACTCAGAGGTTTTGGTTTGGTCTGCTGAGGTAACACCCAGCTGTTGCAGAGATGTTAATATCTGGAGTGCGTCAGGAGCTTTTCTTGCCACTATTGCTGTTGTTTGTCTTTTCACCCCTGCGTAACATGGTGTGACTTTATATGGTTGAGGTAATCCTTAAATGTGCCGTGCAGATGTACAGTAGATTTTGTTACAACGCTTTTTCGCTGCTCGCTTTAAGACATTTTGTTTTGGCATGTGTGGCTCCTCTGGACATGATTATTTGATCTCCGACATGCAGTAAAGAGCCTTTTTGTAATTTATGTTCCCAGCGTTTAGCATCATTTTATAAATGTTTAAAAGAGGATTGTTGAATTGAGTACAAAAAATGTTCGGTTTGTGGCATATAATAACATAATACCAAAAGCACCACTTTATATATTACATTATTTGTTTGTGCGTGTGACTCTACACGCTGCGGTCATGCTATCATGCTCCCTTTGTAACCAGTAGTGGCCGTGTGATGTCAGCAGTTGGCGGGCCACTGTTGCCACCCACACAGCTGTCACAGAGCAACAGACCACCTGATGAGCGCCTCAGCATGATGAACACACCTGATGGCGCTCCCTGTGCTTTTCTCAGGAGCCTCGCAGACGGCTGGAACGTCGGTTTTGGGCAACACTCCAACAACAACATGGAAGCCAACGGAAACCGAGTTTGAAAGCAAAGCTCATAAAATCACCAATCACACTTTTATGTTTGCTAACAGTCTGCTGCCGCTGAGGAGAAGCCTCTTTTAATGAGGCTGCGTTCAGTTATTCATAATGGAAGGCTCAGTAATAGAAAACTGCTGTGTTGCAGTGGCATTGGTTTCACATTTTTGAATAATAGCCAGACCAGTGAAGCGTAAAGAGCGTACAAGGTTGTTGCAATACAGCGTGGAATTCAAGACCTGAGTGTTCCAAACCCAGTATCTGGTCCTCCTCCAAAAACTTGTATCCTCTCCAACAAGATTCAACACCAGACACTCCCAGTTCCTCTACCGCCCCCTAATCTTCCTGAGAAACCAAGGTGGAACTGCTGGGTGAAAAGGTCACTGTCCCCAGCATTCCTGGCTTGGCAGGGGGGCAAGGTTTGAGCTGAAATGGAGGGGCAGGGTGAGGTAGGCAGGGGCATTGTATGTGCAGGGGAGGCAACTTAGATGGGTTTGGCCCTTTGGCTTTTGTTGATGTTTTTTGTTGTCATTGTTGGCCAGACTTAATACAGCATTCCTCTTGGCTCTCCAGTGAGTGTGTACTGGGGAAAGGTGGTGGTAAAGGGGTGGGGTGGGTTGGGGGGGTGACAAAATAGATGGGTTCTTAAATCTTATGGGAAACAATAGAAGGTGACCCCCTGAGCCATTTTGAGCCTTCATGCCCTTCAGGGTCTTGAGCAGAAAACTGCATGACAATGATAGTAAACAGGCAGAGAAAACATGAGCGACCTGAGGAAAGTCTCCTGAGGAAAGATTTCCTAAATACAGAATTTACCTCTGAAATCAACTATTGGTTGATTTTAAAGCATAATGTGAGCTTCCAGTTTAATTATTTCACTGTGTCTACCTGTAATACTTTGGGTAACCTTGCTCCTTGCTGCTTGTGTATTTGCCTCTTCAGAAAACTTGTTTTGATGCATCGCTCTTGCCTTTAGCCTTTCACAGTGCTCATAATTCATTTTCCTGCTCAAATTAGATTCACACTTCCTGCATTTCAAACTTTTTTTTTTTTTTTTTTTTTTTTTTTTTTTTTTTTTTTTGCTCCTCTTAAAGGCAAAATCCTTCCTTCAGATTACCTACATTAAAACAGAAATATTCATTATTTTGCCTGAAGTGACTTAGCAGGAGCTAATGGGGTCAAGCTCTGGTCAATTGGAGCTTCACCTACCACCTTGTCTTTCTGTTTTTCAGGTTTTGACACAGGCTCCCAACGCAGATCTTCTCAGACAGCTTTCCCATGGTTGGAGGACTGCCTCTCTCCTCTTAGGCTGGTTTTAAAACAGATTACAGGTAAATGGATTGTTTTACCCTGGAGCCTTGTGTCACTGAAATATGGATGTGTTTGAAGTGCTAACCCCTACACAACCAACGAAGAGGTTACAAGTTTGTATATGAGCAGGATCAGTCATTCTGCTGGCGTTATCACCACCAGTTCGTCATGTCTGCTAAAGCTTTGCTGAATTCCTCAGCCTGAGATTGCCATACTCAGGGTATTGCTTGCTCTTCAGTTTCTCTCGGGGCATTTTTAAAATCACTCTCCGTACAGTGTGGCCACAAATAGATATGTTAACAGTAGACTTACATTGGATGCATAGTTTTTGGCTGATTTTGTGGTTATGAATTAGGTAAGCTCAAGAGAAAAAGCGCAGTTACTCAGCTTGCCCGCCCACCACAAGACATATTTGTCTACACATGCAGATTTTCAGAAGTAGCTATTTCTGTTATCTGAAGTTCCGCATTGAGAGAAAGAGACTTTCCTTTCTGCCTCATTCGAACAGGAGAACTGCCAAAGCTCCATCCATCAGATAAGAGATTTTGTTTTTTTCATCTTCGGGTCAGGCACATAAGAGGAACATTTTGCTCGGAGCATTTCTATGCAGTTACCAGGCAGAGGTTTTTTTTTTTTCAAGGCGGGCCCTGGGGAGCAGATTATGACTAATGAGGTCCAAGTTAATGTGACCAGAGGAGGCAGCTGGCGAGAAACAGGCCCCAGTTTAAACCGTTATCGTGAGATCTCACTGTGGGCCAGACTGAGGGACAAACCCACAGGAAGTACATCACTGCCGACGCCGGTCACGTCCGCAACAAATGAGCTACAGTGACTTATAAGGAAATGTTGGAGAAGACAAGACATTTGGGTTTACTCTGACCATTTACTAAGAAAAAACATTTTCAGCGCTCAAATAATTTTATTGTGCTTGTGTGTGCAGTATAAATCAACACAACTGTAAGAGGTGATACATGCGATTATGGCAGATGGTGGTGTGGCTTCATTTAGCTACCTCAGCTGATGAGGCTACATACAGTATATGTAGAGCACCTGTTCCCTGGTCCCCTGTGTTCCCAGTTTTGTTTTTGTGCTCATGTTTTAACAAGACTGTACATTATTCACAAGGGAGGATTAACAGGTGAGGGTGTTTCATACACTAAATTGTATTTGTTTATATGCTTTGTTAACTTTTCTGATTAAGTATAGATTTATAAAATGAATGCCAAAAAAGTCCAAATTTAATTTGAATTAAAACATTCTCCTTGCATTTCCTTGTATGTAACACACAGACAAGCTGATTGCTGTCACAGTTTTTCCAGTGTGAGGTCTGGTCCCCTGTGACCAGTTTTGTTTTCCCCTCCTGCTGTTTTATTGAAACCCCTGTTGTCAAAGCTGACAAACAGAAATAAGTGATCAGTAATTGTTTTGTGGTTGTGGGGTCCAGAATCAATTATTATGGCTCCCCAGCAATAATTTCCTTGGTTGATTTAAACACAAGCTCCCACTAGGTAAGTCATCAGTGCTAATTAAGACCTGGGGAAGGATGATGTTGGTTTTCAAGTGGTTTGGTGATGTGGTGCAGCATGGTCCCTGTTGAATGTTTTATCAATGGAAAAGATACCATTAATTTAGGCCAACGGGAAACCAGTGTAAAAAAAAAAATTATTAGCACGACATCCTTAAAATAAGACATTCTTTGACCAGTTTGTACATGATTAATGCAAAACTCACAACTAAAGCACACTGACCTGCTCTCCTCCTTGTAGCACAGGCCAGCCATTCATAGTTCCAAGGTGTGAGCAGCAGGTGTTGGAATAATCTGGGACCCACCCAGTTTGCCGCGGCCCCTATTCACACTCCACCTAAGCTGCCATCCATTGTGTCCCGGTGGCTGAAGAGGAGCAGAGGAACAGGACAATTATGACATTATGGCTGGATGGCTGAGCAGCAGTCCCAGCTGGTGAGAAACAGGAGGGAGGAATGGGCAACCAGAGAACAAGTGTTCCCACAGGAAAGCAATCCACCACATAGAGAGACTATGTTCTGTCTTCATCAGGGAGTGTCTTTGACGCTGGGCCGCTCTTTTGGGAGTAGAAGGGTAACGATTTGATCCAACAATGATTAGATTTGATTCCAGTTTTCTAGGCAAAGATTTATTGTATTAACGTGTCGCATTCTGCCCGTGATTTGAATCAGTTCAATTCATGTTTTTCAAAACATTCAATTAAAACATTCAAGTCCATAAATGTAATGTCTACCTTCAACTTTCACTGAATAACAAGCAAGTAGCAGCACTAGGGCAAATGCTACTCATTTTCCTGACATGTAAACCTATCGAAGCTTGTGGAATATGTGGCAAAGGTAAATTCAGCTCATAGGTTTGACTGATGACATCTGAAAGCGACAATGATTGACATGACAAATCAGAACAGAGGTTTAAAGATTGATTGGCCTACCTGGCTGTGTGCCAAGTCTATAGTAGTGCTTGAAGTTAAACATAAGATAACATGACTTGACTAACTGGACTACTAACATGATACCCTGACTGGATTCTGTTTTAATTCATCCCAACATTTCATTCTGATGGAGCAGTGTATGGGAACACTCTCATTTTTGACCCAATGATGAAAGCAGCGCGGTCGGTGCAGGTGGGCACACCACAGCTCAGAGTCACCAGCCATGAGTTCTTGCAACACACTGGAAACATGGAGGTTTCCAAACGACCCTCTCTGGAGGTCTGCGTCATAAACCACTGCCACACAAAAAGTGACAAACAGTTCAAGATTCAAGACCGAGTCAACAGCAGCTGCTCTGTCACCGTGCTAACATGCTCGCACTGACAATGCTAACATGCTGATGCTGAACGTGTATAATGTTTATCATGGTCATCGTAGTTTGACGTGTTAGCATGCTAAGATTTGATAATTAGCAGTAAACACAAAGTACAGCTGAGGCTGATGGGATTTGTTGGTATCTGGTGATAAACTCAACAATCTGACAAATTGAAATATTGAATTGATGAGGAGTTAAAAATCAGAGGATCGCCAATCACTCCTGAGGGACGTGTGTGTGTCCGTGTGTGTGTGTGTGTGTGTGTGTCCTAGATGTAATGGTGAAATGCCCTAGTTCTTGATTTTTTGAATTGCACACCTGTAGCTACTGTCTCATATACTGTATATGTTATAGTGGATGCTGCTGTGGGCTTAAATAGGTCAAAATTCTTACAGTGTCAAGATGCCTTTGATAATATAAGTCATGAGTTTCATTATGTTGTTACCAGCGTCTCTGTGAGAGACAATCACTTCCTCATTCTTCATAGTAATTTACGTCTTCGTTTTAGCTGCAAAGACCAGTTTTATCTGGATATGTTCCAATTGTGTTGATTTGCTTATTAGTTTATTTGAATGCTAAAGCATGTTATATACTTAAATTACACATATGACATTTTCTCCTTCATCATCTAAGCTGCATTCCTGTTTAGTTCCAGTCAATCCAGGTGTTTGCGTCTCCCGTGTCATTGCTTCATCCTCTACACCCAACCACTTTGACATCAAAGCAGAGGTGTGTTGTCCCATCTCCGCACTGAGGAGAATGTCATGGGAGAATGACCCTGCGAGAGGCTGGTCCAGCCCCAGGACGAAGTGGAACCACCTAAGAGGAGCGGTCAGTGCATTCCTCTGTGTCTGCACTGTAAAGGCTGAGTGGCCTGATGCTGAGACAAAAAGTCATCACGTGTCTGAGAGGGAACTTGTTTCATGGTGACATCTGAGCTATAGTTCACAGCTGGGTGTGTCACACTGGGGCAAAACGCCAAAGCAATGACGGTTGCATGTCACAAGACCAAAACTTTTGTCTTATTCCAAAAGCAGTTAACAACAATCATATTAAAAGTGACCTGGTTTCCTCTTTTTAAAGTATATTTTTGTTGGGCTTTTTGTGCCTTTATTGGACAGGATAGTGGAGAGAGACAGGAAATGGGGAGGCAGAGAGAGGGGGAATGACATGCAGTAAAGGCCGTCCGATGCGGGACTCGAACCGGGGCCAACTGCAACGAGGACCGTAGCCTCTACACATGGGGCGCCTGCTTAGACCACCACGACGCCCCTGGTTTCCTCTTTTTGACGGCCAAATCATGGGTCAGCGAAAAGTTTTAGTCAACTTAAGGTGAAGCCTTCAGCTAGATATAAATGTCCTGAAAGTTTTTTAAGGATCAGTGTGTCTGCCCTTTTGCTCTGTCCAGTTGCATACCTGAACTGACGCTGTAGGTAATAAAGCAGGACCTCCTTTGATCTGATGTCCCACCCAGAGGCTTCTCCCTCCGAGCAGACAATACTCTAATTCATTACTGGACCTGCCTCTTCAAAGCTCAGCCACTCTGCACCGGGAAACTCTAAACTTAGGCCCCAGACAGGCTCTTTTAAACACCCACTCACCCCCTGGGCACTGAGGTGGCGGCTGGATGAGTCCACATAAGTCACGGTGGCCTGCACATATCCCCTCCTTAGCCCTGCAGCGCCACACCTATCCCCCTCAGGTGACAGGTGGATTATTGGGCATCGGTATTTCTGCATTCTCTTACCCAGTTTTAAACAGCTCATTGACCATGGGAAAATGTCAGTTAAGATCTGCAGGAATTGTTTGCAAATGTCTGTGTTTCTGTAAGGTCTTAATGTCAAACCCAGACCGTTGCCCGTTTTAAGCTGTGGTCAGATTTTGAAAAAGATGGGAACTTTTATGAGATAACTTGCACATAACAATCATAGTGAATCTATAGCATCCCTAAGCATTGTTTGGCTTTTTAATCACATGTTTTCAAAGCATTACTTTCCACTTGGATGTGTTTGTTGATGCAGTGTAATCCCTTGTTTTGACCTCAAATGGACTGAATGGCTGGGTGGGTACTCAGGAGACCATTGAGCCACTTGAGTAAACCAATAAGAGTTTGACTTCAGGAAAGGGGATAAAGTGCTGATCCATCACAAATTTTGCACATGATTTTTGTTTTTTTAGTTGTTGTCTATACACAGGGATCAATCTCCAGTAACACCAAAGATTCAGTTAAGGCTCTACACGTCATTATTTAAGTCACCACATAAACAGAGATATGCCCTTACATAACTTGATATGCTGAGGACGAGTTCACCCCTTGGGTGGTAAGAAGTTGAATGTGTCAGAAAAACCTTTACATCTCAGCATCTCATTTTTCTCCCTCCCTCTCTCTGTCTCTTTCTCTCTGACCCTGTTTACCCACTACTTGCCAAGTCTGATGTCAGTGCGCTGCACACAGGGTCCCTGAGTGAGTGTACAGTTTCTGTTTTGACACCCGTTCCTAATTACACATGTAAATGATTGATCACCTGGACTTGGCAGGGGAGAGCAGAGATGGAAGTCCTTGTTACAGGATGGCGCTGCGATTATGTCCAAGTTCAGGACAGTTTCTGCTGCCGGGTACGATGGAAACGGATACCTGCGATGGCCCGAGAGTTGGGAGATTAAGTTCTGAGCACCCGCTATTTGGACCAAAGACTCTCCCTATTAGCGGTCCTTGAGGAGCAAGTTGCACAGGTGTGGCTAGATATCTATGGCTCTTTGTTTGGTCTAATCCCACACAATTTAAACCAAGGCTCACTGCCCGCACCTTTAAGCTGACACTGAGACACCTGAGGGGCCAGACCGCTGAAAGCAGAACTCCAGCTACTTTTGTGAAATGTGATTTGGCTAATTGATTTTGGAGTGGCCAGTCTCGAGTGCCTGGGGGGCGGGGGGGCGCCAAAGGAATGGACTGTGATGGAAGTTGAGGCTGCTTCCTTTATGCATAGCATTAATGAAGCTACTGCTACAAGAGCTCTCTCCTTTCAGGTGCAAAATGATGCTAAATACAAAACAAAGACATCTTAACTCAAGTCCATACAAAAATAAACAGTGAGCCGAAGCCAGAAACCATACACTGCTTTTACAGATGGGGTGAGAACCGCTATTTGCCTGCTCTGTCCGGTAACAGCTGTTGGTTTGTCTAAGCTTTAGCTCAGGTATGGAGCCAATCTGAAGGCCAGGAGGGTTTTAACCCCAATCTTCTCCTCTCTCGTCTCACAGCCTGGCACACATGGGCTGTGCAGCTGCATTTCCCATTGATCTACTGGGCTGCCTGGATGGCTGGCTGGAGGGAGATAGATTGGAGGGGAAATGGTTTAATTGTCCTCACTCTCACTGCTGGAATGCAAATAGCCCTCCACCACTGGCCTCCACTGTGAGGAGAGCCTCACGTTGAGAAACCAAAGTCCTATTTATTGTGGTGGAGAAGAAAAACGTTTATTCATTGAAGCACATAGACTCACCACCACATTTTGTTTTATAGATGTTTTTATATGTATAAAAAAGACACATTTTAGCAGTGTGATTCTTATTTTCCCTGTTTTGTTTTAATCCAATAACGAAAAATTGCAGTATCACAAAGTGCCAATTCCATCCATCAGTCAGAGGTCAAACAGATAGACAGGTGAGGGGTCATGACTCACGTAGAAAAGGCGGGAGATGAAAGAGTTAAATGCTGAGGCGTATGTATCCTGTCTGACTTTGATCTCTGCCTCAGGTAGCTCTTTCATAGCCATCAATCTTGGCGAGGAGCTGATGGGAGGCTGCTCCCTCCGATGGCGGGCTTGCTCAGACTGAGTCTGTCTCCTCGCCTTGACAGAGCGCTGGCATGACATACCAGACAACCACACAACACTACAGGTCCACAACAAAAATCCTCAAAGGTATCTCTCTTTTAATTTTCCACTCAGCCTAATTTTATTTTCCTGTGTATCATTTTTATTTTACTGTTTTTGTTTAGTTTTTTTTAATTAAGAAAAGAAAATGGTGATGTAGGGTAGGAATGCAGGCAGGGAGGGAGCAGAGGGAATGTTTTTGGTGAGGTTCAAAGATGAAATGAGCAGGTCTCTAAGGCTTTGATGTTTCTTGGCAGGCTTCAGACAGTCACTGACAATCTGATGATCTGGGAGCACAGGCCTTTTTAAATCCCCGGCCCATCCTGGCCCCAGTCGTCTAGCCCTCCAGTGACAAACACTTTAATATGACAAGGTTAAACACCTGAAGCACTGCAGCAAAATGGTCGGAGCGAAGCTGGGGTCAGGGGCTTTAAATGCCAGGCAGCTTAGTAGTTTACTATGACTGTTCACTTATTCATGGTTGTTTTACAACAGGTCTCCTCCTCATTCGTGAATTGATGTTTTGAAGAAGAAAACGTTTTTTTTCAAAAAGTTGATGTCGATTTAAACAGTAATTAAAACTGCCATAATCAATATGTCTATGTCAACAATGGGTCACATGACCTCTTATATGTAAAAAGTGTCGCTTGATTTGACAAACCTACAGAGAAATACAGTCTTTCAGCTCAACTCATTAGGTCAATTTTTTATAAGTAAGGCTGATTTACTGTTTGGATAACTTTATATTTTGTTTGATATTTTCCTTCATCAGGTATTCTTCTTTACAGGGCGGTGAGGTTTTTATGTTAATTTGAGGTATTTGTAAGTATAAAAAAGCGTGTATAAAAAATCCTAGGAAAAACTCGAGCACTTTGATTATTTCCAGTCCAAAATAGTTGATTAACTATCTCCAGAAAACTTCAACCAATCCCCGCTCCTTCTTTTTAAACACTGGTGTGCTGACTAAGGAGTTCTCACATGCTCCCATGCTGCATGATGTAAAAAAAAACAAAAACAAATGATACATACAATAGACACATATCTTAATATCAGTTTGCCAAGTTCTTCTTTGAGAGACGCTGTCATTTGATAGGCAGCGTGGTACAGGCTGGGTGCTGCAGGGCCATTGTGTCCTATTGTAGGTCACAATGGAACTTAACACTTGACAGAGCCAGGGCTTGTTGGCAGGAGCTGAACTTGATCCTGTCAAGTTGTTCCCACTGAAGAGCTCTAAAGAAAGGGCTTTGACCTCACGGCTGTGCAAGCTCAGTATCAGGCCAAATATTAATTCTCTATTCAAAGGATATTCATATATAATAGGAGAGCTGCTGTACTTTGCTGGAAACCTGTTTTGACACGTAACGCACATGTTTCTTTCTCTTTTTTTTTTGGAAAAATTTCTCAGTTTTGATGTGAGATAATGGTTGGAGAATGCGCGCCGTTCTCCAGGGCTGTCGCCTGCGCAGACGACCCCTCCTGCCGCCCAGGCCACCGAGGCTTGTCATCCCCATCACCTCTGGCATTTCAAACAGACGCTTGCCTTGCACACTGTTGCCCTGCAGACCACAAAAGGGGTTCACGTTACCCAGAGGGGCAGGTAACTTCAGATGGATAATCCTTGGACCTGGTAAACCTGTCTTTAATAGAACCTACTGTCTAAACCTGGCAACCCCGAGCCCTGTGTCATTGTGTGTTGATTGGGTGTGCATGTGTGACTCCCCTGGGCAAATCATTGTCCAGCATGTTCAGTATTTCCACCTCCAACTGTCAGCTCATCTGCTCACGAGAGAGAGGGGAAAAACAAAAAATTACAAAAGTTCTGCACGTCTCATATTATTTTCTTGTCTAAACATCTGCAGCTTGTTAAACCTGTAGGCCATTCTAGTGAGTTTATGGGAACTATGAATCTTTTTATTGTTTCTAGAGGAGATTTATAGCCTGAACACATTGTCTCTGCAGCCTTCACACTTTATTTTCTTCACAAAAGGCCTCAGTAGATATTCTTTGAACGACTGCTGGAATGTAATGTCAGATGCCTCCTCAGATATCTCCTCATGCTTGTAAACACACAGTTAAGTGACCCAGCAGCCTTGGCAGCTCCTCATGCCACTCCCCCAGCTGTTTTTGACCTCAGCTGAACTCATGTGGCATCTCAGCCACCAGGCCTGGCACCGCTCTCACACAGACAACAACTGTCTCTCTCTCAGCCACTCCTCCAGCCGCTGCCACCCTCTTGTCGCCCCACTGATCCATGCCAGCTTCCAGCTTTTGTTTTTCTACCCGCTCTCCCCTTGGTACTGGGGGCAAGATTTACAGTGGAAAAATATAGTATATTTTTTCCCCCCATGTTGAGCTGGTGAGTCTGGAATGTGTGTTTGGGCAAGATTTTGCGAGGAGTGTGAAAAAACAACAGAGCTGTAAACACCAAGGGTAGACCCAGACTGGCTTCTTTGTTCCAGATGTGGAGCAGGCACACACTATTAGTGCAGCTCCAGCCAAGCGCTGGGCTGTAACCCAATACACTGCCACTACTGTCCCACTGCCTGTCCATCAGCTGGGCTCTCACTGCACTCATATAGACAGGTTACTGCGTGATTCCGCAGGGTTTTGAATGAGAGTACACCGTGTGTGTTGGTGTGTGTGTGTGTGTGTGTGTGTGTGTGTGTGTGTGTGTGTGTGTGTGCGCGCCAGCGCCCGCAGTCAGAATTGGTACCAAATGCGCATTTGAGCCGCAACCAGACGACCGAGGAAGGTTAGAAAAAATTAACAACGTATAATTTCGACATATGAGCGCCGTTTTCTACAAATGAAGCCGTTTAAATCAGATGCCCCGTGTGACACCGAGCTCAGGTTGCAGCAGAGAGGCTCACAGGCCTTTGCGTATTACGGTTAACGGATTCCAGACGTTTTTTTTTTTTTTCCCCGACTTGCCAAGGCCTCTAGATTCAACCAATCAATTAAAAGTTTAAGTCTAACCGTCAGCGGCAGTGGGCGATGCTGCTGTCACCGGCTGTCTGGCAACAATTATGCCAATGATGAATTCAAAGCTGGAACCAGAAGACCAGACACAGTCCGGCATTTCCCACGCAAGTCGATTCACTTTGAGTCACTTTACTTTTGGAAGTTAATTGAACGTGTATATGCCTTTTTATTTTATTTTATTAATTAGATTATTTATAGGCCTATTTTATTTGAGTAGCCCACACACGCTCGATCTATTTTTATCTCCTCTTCTCTCTCTCTCTCTCTCTCTTTCTCTCTCTCTCTTTCTTTCTCTCTCTCTCTCTCTCTCTCTCTCTCTCTCTCTCTCCCTTATTTTGCTAAATGGTGACAAATATCTGATTAATTGGGGGCGATTCAATTTCGGTTTAAAATTAAAACAGTTTTACTTTTTCAATTCTAACTGGTCAGTGAAATGGTTTTAAGAAAGTCCAAAACAATTCAGGGAGACGGAGAACATGTTGGGACAGGAATGAATGACCATGCACAGACGCAAGGCCATTTTCACCATCACAATAACATCAGATGGAATTTAAAAACAAGGATCAATGCAAAAAAAAAAAAAAAAAAGAGTGTGGTGTGACAATATTTTGTTCTGCTTATTAGCCTATTTATTTATTATCAAACAGTTGCAGAGACTGATTAAAATATTCCTTCCATCATTGAATTAATTGTGCAGAATTGTTTTAATAGAATAGGCAGCTGATCTTTACATTTAACATTTAAAAATATAATTATATTATTTTATATTAATTATTGAAATACAAAGGGTTTTGTTTATTAAACTGTATTTTTTTCCTTTGTCACATTGAAGTGTCAAAAAGATAAATAGAAAAATGTATTTTAAAGAAATTTAAACAGACCAGGCTAATTTAAAATATGAAAGTTTTCAGCAGAGACTCTCACACGCAAACAGCACTTGAACATGAGCTTTTAAACTACAGTTTAATATTTACAGACAAAATTGGAGACTGTACACAATCAATACAAAAATGTTGACTAAAGCTTTCACATTTTTAACTTGAGAAATCTTAAATAAATAAATAAAATCTTAATTGGTATTGAAATTTAAATAGCAAAAGAGATATAAATATATGCCCATTATTTGTTGCTTCACATTGGCTATAGAAATTGGACAAGTCCTCGATACAAATAAATATAAATTATGACATGATGTGAACTACTCACCAAAGCTGTTAATCTTCATCAGTTTTATGTGACTATGGGTAAAAATTATTTTAAAGGAAAAAATTTAAACTATACAAATCCATAACCAATAAATCAGTCAATCCATTTTTCAGGTGCATTGTCCATATCATAAAAATAATTCACATTACATGAATAACATGAGTAAATTACATGATCAGGAATAAATCAGTCAACAGTGTGTATTTTTAAACCAGCTGAGCTGGTGTGTAAACATCAGATCTGTTTGTTCCAAAGACTTCACACATGAGTGATGCTGATCATGTAACACCGGTGAACTCTCTGGGCCCTCAGAGGCTGCCAGCCCAGGCACAACACACACACATCAACAGCAACATGGCTGCACTTGAGGAATGAGACGCCGGCCGTGGAGATATTAGTGTTCCTGTGTGATGGCGCCTGCAGGAGAGATTAGGCCGTTCATCCTCTGCACTGCTCCGGCTCCTCCTCTTCCCCCTTCTCTTTCCTGAGGCAGAAAACAGCCATAGAAAAACGTCAGTCCTATTGTTTGCACTTTGTGGATGCACAAGGATTGGAAAACAGCTGCTTTGTATAGTTGTAGGTGTTTCAGGGACCGACACCTGGTTAGTGTCGGTGTAAAAATGTACATAATAAATCCATTGACATCATTGAAATAGTGATCCAGCTTGAAAAAGGCAGATATGTTTTTTTTGTTTGTTTGTTTTTTTAGACATTTTCCTGTTTCCCACCGGTTCTCCGCTTCTCTGTTCCGTGCTGCATTTCTGGTGACATAATTGTGTCAAAACCACACTTCAGATTCACACCCGTCATAGTGTGCTGCAGAAATGGGACATGTGGGTCTTTATTTGTGTCTATTATGTGGTGAGCTGAGCCTATGATAATAAAGCCTGGCATCCTGTCGGGGTCGTGGACTGTCAGTCTGAGTCTGGGCCTCAGCTCGGCCACAGCAACAGAGGGTTACTTGTAAAACATGACGTGCCAGTAAGGAAGATCACAGCCGAGGCAGTTGCCTGGGAATGTGCTCTTGGTTTGTACACAAAGAATGCTGTCACTCTGCATCAGAGTTACGTGATGGACAAACCTGACTTGTGTGTGTGTGTGTGTGTGTGTGAGAGAGAGAGAGCGAGAGAAAGACAAAACACACCTATGTCAAACACACCTCTGCAGATCTTTGCCCATGCGCACTGTGCAGCAGAGTAGACGCCAGTAAGTCTGGGCGGCATTCAGAAGTGTGACTGTTTTTAACATCATCCCTTTCCGTATATTAAGAGAGCCATGGCGAGGTCCCATCCCTGCCCTATGACTGCAGGGCTCGCCTTTGTTCTTCACCCATAATACAGACATAATTACAAGCCTTAAAGAGCCTCCTCACCGTGCTTTCTCTCTCCCTCTGTGGCTCATACGCCTCTTGTGCCCACACCTTATCTCTGACAGATACTCCCATCCAGGACTCAATCCTCTGCATTCAGCTGCTGAAGTGCCTGTTCATATATGCCCATAGGCCTCTTTGTCTTCAAAGCCTTTGCATTTCGTGTTTATCTTCATTTGGCCGCTCTAATCCCATTCATCACGTCAAAGAGTGCGACTACTATGACACGAAGGCTGTTTTCCTGCTGATAACATGGAGTCTAAATGCAACACCTGCTCCTCCTGCAACAAAAATCTCTCAAGTCACTCGCTTGTTGGCAACGGCAAATATTGCCACCGTAATCCCGCCACCATAATCCCGCCACCATAATGTTGCAGTAAATTCCTAATAGCCATAGCCACATTCTGCAGTGATATAATTTCCCTGTGAGGATTTACAGCTAGAGCCCTGATGTGTGAAGTCAGAAACTTGTTGCCCACAATATGAAACTGGTTTCTCAGCAGCCATTTTTTTTTTTTTTTTATTGTGACTGAAATTTTACTATGATAATAATTTGTGGCTTTGTTCTGGCTGGCTGCTTGGCTGAGGCCTGTGAGGATTCGGGAAGCGGTCCAGCCCCCAGCAGTCCTCCAGTGCTGCTGGATTCCCAGTAGTCGCAGGCAGGGTAGGACATGACCAAAATGACGGGGTTGGACAGCAGCTTAGCACCACGCTCAAACCCACCAAACACTCTGCTTATAATTTCGCTGCAGCTTCCATGTGATTTAGCTGAGATGGAAGGTGAAGTCTGAACCAAACTGTGCAATAGCCTCAGTAGCAGGATACGCACATTTCCTCCTTTCACTGTGTTTTTCCCCCACCTGTAGATGGACTCTCTGCTTGAGGGTGAGTCAATAAGGGCTGAAATATAGAGACAGGGTTGCTCTTTGAGCCTGTGGTCACAGTCTTCTCCCCACTCCCACGCTGTATCCACATGCACCTTGTTGAGTTTCGCTGAATCTGCAGTCTGCTCCGCAATCCCACCCTCTTTTGGCAGGTTTGTGTTTCCCTTATTTTATAAACCCTGACATTTAGTCGGAAATAATATGAGTGACATGTGGGCTGAGTATTTTTGTTTCATATGAAACTGAAATCAAACAGAGAGTTATTCTTTTGTCTCCTTTTGGTCACCAGATCATGAAAATATTTATTTTCATTCATTTTTAGAGCAATCATACAAATTACATAAACACACTGAACTTGTATTAAAGCATTTATCCAACTACTTTTTTTTTTTTAATTGTGTTATTGAATATCTACATATTCTGTTGCATTGGTGCCTACTTTTTAATTATGGTTACCGTACATCAGTTTACCCCTATAATTTGGATAATTTATATGTTGAAACTAGAAATGAGTGTTGACTGAGCAGTAAAATTTGTTGTCATCCTTCACAAAACAAGCCTGAGTCATCCTGGTGCTGCGGGGTTGGTGGGTGGACACACTGAACACACCAAACCTTCTGTTGGTACATAATAAATCATTTTTTAAACTTTCTGTTCAACTTTTTCTGCAAGAAATTTAAAGTTCAGTCAGACGATAAAAATGTGAATTATTACAAAAAAAAAATTTTTTTTAATTAGAGGAGCAAAATTTACAAGAGCATGAAATGTTTTCTTAGTGATCGCGAAGATTTTGGAGTTAGTTTTACAGTGCATTAAAATCTCATTCGCGCCACTTCGGGGGAAAAAAAGTTTTAGTAGCTTAAACTGTTAATACACTGAAAATTAGAAATGAGCCTTCAGGCCTTTTTCTAAGCAGGAGATCTTAGCGAATTATTACACCATTAAAACTGTTATAATAACTGCAGAAATTTAAACTGTTTTGAAGAGAATTCAGCGCATGAACTTCATAAACGAAACTGTTACATTTTAGCTCCAGATAAAATGAAGCTAATATGTCTAACTTGCCTTTAGACCGTTTATGACTGTATATATATATATTCCCTATTACACTTGTCAGTTCCCTTTTAATCGTATCCATAAAAGAGCATTATGCGCATTTCTACTATCTAATTGTCGCACCTTCGAACTCAACTATAATTTTGCAACTGCAATAATAATAATGAAACTTCTATTTTGAAAAGCATTACTATCATAATTATTTAGCGAAGTCTTCCATAAGTTATTAAATCAGGTCTACTGGCTTTAACGCATTTGTTATCTGCTGGTGTAAATGGCGTCACAGATTTGTAAAACAGACTTGAATAAAAATCACCACCTATGAGCAAATGATATTTATTTCCATATCTATGGAAGGAGGTCCCTCCTGGCTGCACAGCCGCATCCTGTATCATATGTTAATGAAGTTAATGGTGGAGCTCCAGTGACAGCCGGCTGCTGAAGACCAATCAGAGAGCTCGCAGATGGAAGTCAGTGTGTTTGAGGCTCTGCAGGCAGGAGGTGTTTGAAGAACCATGTCGGCTCCTCCAGTGATGTAAAGAAGGATCCCTTTCGCTTTTATCCGATTTTCACCTCCTATACAGCTGTGAACATGCACACTGTAACCTATCACTGCGGGGAACGCTTTTTCACCAACAATGCATTGGACTTAAGTGTGGATTTGTTCCAAGTTTTCCTCGCTGTCCGACACAACTCATGAAACCCTCTTCAGAGCGACGGGTTTATGGACTCGCGTATTAGCTAATGATGTCTATGGGTTTCATGCCTGACAGTCTGAATGCCTCAGATCCCTCCAAATCGGCCTTTCTAGAGTTTGGCCACGGACATCCGGCACACCAGCAGCACTCCCCCGGACTCTCTCACATTTACCCCGTCCATGGCTTACACGCTGCTGGGCATTCCCAGCACGAAAGTCCTTTTCCTGGCAGCGCGTCCTATGGCCGCTCTTTGGGCTACGCCTACCCCGGCGCGGTGAACACTCATCCCCCGTCTGCTTACATGCCCTACCAGCACAGCAATCACTGCAGCAACAGCAGCAGTCTGGCCCACAGCAGATTAGAGCAGACAGGTATGTGAGCAAGTCAAACCGAGTCGGACTAAATTGTTGTTATTAATGGCTATAAAATTCTGATTCGCATGAGCGCAATTACGCACAGGGCGCGCAATTTCCCTGATATTTTCCTGCTGATAAAAACGGTTCACTTGAGGGTTTAGTAAGTTCGCAAACATTTTCGTCTTATACTGTTTTATGTTGAAAGTTGAATAAAGTTATGAACATGTGGCAGATTCTCACTCAATCACTAATGTCCAATCAAGGCCCGTTCAGATGCTCCCTCTTTACCACTCATGTTATAAAATGAAGACAGACGGTGCCATTACTTTTATTGACCATAATTTTCTGTGGGTAAGTTCAATTATAGTCCATGTAGCCCGAGCCTACCTCAGGAACTCGTTTCTAGCCTCATTGTTAGTGCACATTAAGAAAACGGTTCCTGAAAACAGGAATCCTTTCATCTCTGTGTGCTGAGCTCTGATTTCCCTTTTTTTTTCTTTTTGCCTTCTGTGTTGTTGCAGTGTGAAGGTATCACCATGATCCAGCGTTTTCTTGTTGTCAGCACCATGAAAATCCTTCACTAAAAACAGAAAGCCTAATACAGAAAGTCGTAGGCTAATTCAATGAAACTATATTCAGGGATGTGATAATACTTTATTATGACAGTCAGGTAAAAACGCAGAAGTTAAATTAGAGTTTTTGGCTTTCAGGCCCTGAGAGTTTGGTTTTACAGTGCAGGGCCTGTGGGTTAAAGTGTCCAGGCACTATGCTGTAAAATCCAACCATTCATCAGTGCTCTCATTGTGTTTAAAAAGGTAGATTTTGTTTATTTAAAACACTTTGAAAGTCTGTGTTAAATGTCACATCTGTGACTTCTGCTGTTTGTCTTGAAGCTGAAGCTGAAAAATAAAACTCTTCTCAGTTTAATCTGTTTCTGTTTTCTCTTCAAACTACAAGATCGCGAGAAGTCCACGGTGATTGAGAACAGGGATATTCGTCTGAATGGCAAGGGGAAGAAAATCCGGAAGCCTCGGACCATCTACTCCAGCCTGCAGCTGCAGGCCCTGCACCAGCGCTTCCAGCAGACCCAGTACCTGGCCTTACCGGAGCGGGCCGACCTGGCGGCCAAACTGGGGCTCACCCAGACTCAGGTGGGCCTTCCACTCACCCTGCAGCCCTGAGCGGATACAGGGAATGTGCAGCGTGTAGAATCCAGTATATATGCACTTTATTAGCATTAATAATAATTAATAATAATAATTGAAGTAATGTAAAAATGAGTCAGCACAGCGTTGTAGCCTAAATTAACAGACATAATATATATAATATTTATCATTTAGTGAATTTTTTCATCATCATCATTCAGTGAATTATTTTTGTACAGAAGGTTTCATTAGCAAATATTTCACATTCAAATGTCCTGAATTGATTTAATTTAAAGTAGCCTGAAGCAAAATATCAGTGATAGATGCTGGTGTTGAACCAGAGGATACTGAAGAGGAAACCTCTCATTTGCTGTGATTATAACGGATCACAGCGCGTCTGCAGATCAAATGAAAAACCAAATGGTTGTGATTTGTAACTCAATCCTTTAATGCATGTCTTATTTACTGTACTTAATTTCGTGGCTATATTTCTTTTGTCAGGCCTGGTCCTTGAAGTGTTCCTGTGAGTTTTTAAAGACATTACAAAGCTGCGAAATTAAGGGTGGTCTGCTGTTTTGCAGTAGTTTATTATAAATGACCCGATCAAATTAAGAGATTTACATGAGGTTTAATCTATTTTATTTTGTTTTATTTTATTTTGTCTCCTTGTCTTGCGTTTATTTATTTATTTATGTATTTATTTTTTGTATTTGTTAGATTTTATATTTTAGAGTGTTTTTTTTTTATTTTTATCTGTAACAGATTGTTAATGCAAAGACCTTCTCATGCAATTTTTAATATAATTTGTCACACACACACACACACACACACACACACACACGGAGCTGTACACGCGCGTTTTGTGCACAACATGTTTAAAATTGTAAATGTTGACATATTGAAATGAGCAGTATGAGTATAATTTCAATAACTTCACGTGCATCTGTGAACAGGTGCACGTGTCCTTCTCAAATGGGACAAAAAGGGGTCTCTCTCTCTCTCTCTCTCTCTCTCTCTCTCTCTCTCTCTCTCTCTCTCTCTCTCTCTCTCGTCAGGAAAATGACTCAGTTGTCTGGCTTTAGTTTACAGTTTCAAAATAAGAGATAAACAAAAGAATCCACTCTGTCATCTGAGCTGCCTCCTGCACATTTTTCTTAATCCCTCCACAGTTACCTCAACTATTATCTTCCACTTCCACGCGGCCTTTCGTGTTGCTTGTTGCTCTGATGTTTATAGAGCGATTCATCTGGCGCTTTGATGCTTTTTATGAATATTCACACCATTGTTCTGGTGTAAAAATAGACATTTTATTTTGAATCAGCAGAAATTTCAGTGACCCACCGCCGCGCTCTCAGGGCTGTTTTTATTTCACAATACTCTTAAGTCTCGGCTTGTTGCTGTCACACTCATGCATCACTGGACTCATAAAACAACAATAATAAGAGAGCTGAGTTTTAATGGATTACAAGTACCACTCAGCCATAGGGCTGCATGGATAACAATGCGCCAATAACAGGCCTGGGATCTGCAAAAGCAACACGGAAAAGATGAGAGTTATGTGGAGTTTTCTTTTTTTTATCCTTCACAATATTCATTTCAGGCCAATTTTGAAAAGTGTGCTGAGTTTAACAGGGGGAAATATGCTCATAAAAAGCCCTTCACCGTATTATTTCCTTTATATTACTGGTGATTGTTAACCGCAGTGACAATTATGTGCATTTTCTCTTTTTAGGTGAAAATATGGTTTCAGAATAAGCGCTCCAAGTATAAAAAGATCATGAAGCATGGCAGCGGATCAGAGGGAGAACATCTCCACAGCACCAGCTCCATCTCCCCCTGCTCGCCCGGGTTGCCCCAGCTTTGGGAGGTTTCCATGGCGAACAAAGGAGCCTCAATGCACCCAAACAATTACATGAACAGTTTTGGTCACTGGTATCCAAACCACCATCCTCATCAGGACGCGATGCCCAGGCCTCAGATGATGTGAGTGGATTGTTGTTTTTTTTTGGTGCCGTGCAGACCAGCTGCTCGGCCTGTGAGAAGCGCACTACACTGAACCGGCTGGTCTCCCTCGAGGCCTCTTCTCAGACCTGAACTGCCTTTTAAACGTGTGTCTCGTATTCACTGTATTTCGTGTGCGTTTGGAATTATAATTTCACTGCAAAATATTCTACCAGGCATTAAATGCTTTTTTTTTTTTTTTAAGATTTGTTATTAAGTCGCTGCAACCTCTGGTGCTCGACACCATCTCACTGACATGTGGATTTAGTGTGTGCAGTTTACTAAGAGACTCTGGATAAAGCAACTTTTCAAAAAAAAAAATCTTGTGTG
The DNA here is from genome assembly GCF_002814215.2 of Seriola lalandi dorsalis. Taxonomy (NCBI): domain Eukaryota; kingdom Metazoa; phylum Chordata; class Actinopteri; order Carangiformes; family Carangidae; genus Seriola; species Seriola lalandi. The sequence continues at coordinate 83,504 of NW_019525444.1, read as the reverse complement.
CATGGGTCTATTTTATTAGTGCTGGACTTTCAGCTCCGTGAGCCAACAAATGCTGTGTGGGTTATGCACATAAATGATTACGATTATGATTAATATGTGGTGTGACAAGTTTGTGTAGGTAGCTTCTTCACGTGACACGTTTTCATTAACACATATTTTAGAGGGCGAGGGAAGCTGTGAGACAAAGGCTTTTAAAGTGGTTCTGTGATCATTCATAGCTTGGGTCTCAGCTCTGAGGGCTGAGTACAGTTCAGAAAAAATGTGTCGCTCATAAATTATTATTGCTTAATATTTTTAGAATATTTAGGTTAAAATGAAAACCAACTTAATCATCCTACCTTAAAGGAAAAAGCAGTGGATGGTGAAACAGAGGGATGCGGGCTGGAACCTTTACGCACAACACAACAAAAGACACTTTGCTATTTTAAAAAAACAAACAAAAAACATTTCAAATATCTTGGCTGCATTTTTCTGCTTTATCTGAAACAAAAACAAACAAAAAAAATCCACTTCTCTTCTACTTTTAAAGAACGAGGGAACATATGAGGCAACATCCCTCCTTTTTTTCTCACCAGAGAGAGACACATGCCGTGAGGAGAGAGGAGAGAGGAGAGAGGGGACGTGCAAGCCAACACTTCAACGATGTTTTCTTTCTTCTTTAACTGAGCTCAAACTCGCCGTTGTCATGATAAAATGACAAATGGCTGCGCAAGCCCTCCAATAAACGGCGCCTGATTTATAGTCGTTTGCACTGATTTGCACACTCTGGCGCTAACACTGTCTAAACACAGAAAATTAGTTATTTATATCTTTGCAAACACTTCGCCGCGGTCTGGGCTGATGCTCTTGATTAAATGGAGGGCTAAGCTCTGATTAATGAAGCTGAATGGTGCGTTAAAGAATCACCCAATGGCTTCTTTTTATCTTTTTCATTCATCACCCTGCTGCCTTTACTGTCTGGCAAACATTAGGTGCAGTCCGTCTGATGTCATAGCTACACAGGGATTAGAAAAATAACTGTGCAGTCTATGTGGAGATATTCTCCCCTTTATATTACTCTATTAAAAATATACTGCAGGATATTTCTATTACAGGTGTTGTGATGTCATCTTAAAGGGTCATGACGTCCAGATTTCATAGGATTGTCATGCTCCACAGGGGAAGTGTTTGCAAAGTGCATGCACATAACTAAATTTAATTAACTCAATTAAGACTTTTCCTCAGTGAGTTCTTGGTACAGCTGTTATTTTTTTAAAGATATCCACATATGCATACTATAATACTAATATTATTGCATTCAAATATAACATGCCATACCTGCTATTAACTACGTTCAAGCAGCTCTCCACACCGTATCAGTGGTGCACTCAGTCATACAGGCTACAGTCAGTCCTGTCTTACCTCAGCCAGAGAAGTGCAGCCTTGTTCTGGAGGTGTTCAGCCCGCAGAGGTGTTTCTCTGAAGAACAAAGCCACACCAGAGCCCCGTGCTTTCTCCCCTCCAAGCTGATTTTCCCACACAACGACAGGCATTGTGTTACATTAACGTCTCCTTCTTTATATATATATACACACACCCTCGTGCCCTCATCCCTCTCTCCTGATGATTATGTGCCTGGTTAAACATGCAGGCCCGAGGAAGAAGAGGCAAGCATTGGTGAACCAAGTGACGGGGCATCAGGGAAAATTATAGGCAATTTCACATCTCCAGATTAGAATAATGGCCCGTGCAGTTGGACAGACAAGAGTAGGACCTTTCAAACGGGGGCCAATTATCATGCGAGCAGATTGAAGGGAAAGTGAAAAGGCTCCTCGTGTAATAGACAAGCGAAGAGGAAAGGACAGAAGGCTGGGAGATGGGTTGAAGGGTAATGATAAAGGGTGAAGTCTGACTGTATCAATGCCGGGGATGCTGTGGTTATCAGATACGATGTGTCTGATGGGTTTTAATTGTAGGATAGCAACAATGGAGAAAATAGCTTGTTATTAAATCCCATTTGCTTTGAACGGGCCAACGGCAAAGCAGGTCTCCGGGGTGATTATTGTTATTAACTTGAGTGATCTGACATCTCGGGTAATTGTGAGCAACATCCCTGTTAGAGAGAGTGAGTGCATGATTTGGTTTCATCTGAAGGAAAGGCTTGATTTAGTTTGGGGCATGACACACACACACACACTCACACACACGCACACACACACACTCTGGAGGGATTAAAAGATGGAATACAATTTGGCAGGCAGAAAGGCATGCACACACACTGAGATTAGATTCAAAACACTGGGTTTTAGCAGAGCAGGCACACCCAAAACACAAAAAAAATGTGGGGACAAGCAGGAAATTACATCTTTTCATGTATTTTTGACTATTTTACAGTTTTTCATGCCTGTCTTTTTGCTGAAATCCATGTCTGGAGGCCAAATTTTCTGTTTCTAGGTCTAGGTGAGCTCATGCCGCAGCAGCACCGAGCCCTCACCGTTGGGAAGGCTTTATCAGGATGTGATGACTGGCTGAGAAGCATCAGCACACAGCCCGGCCCGGCCTGAGGTCAGCCAGGGTTCACGGGTCCACAGCTGTCAAGGATGCCTTTCCCCCTTCATTTCATCCCAGTTTACAGCAAAATGAACACAGTGAGTGATCTTAATGCAGCCGAGGACTCGGCCCAGGCCCGGGCTAAGTGTCGGACAGCTGCTGAAGTCTTTCCATGGATGCATTTCAGTTCCCGACCTCCATCTCAACCCATATCGCTTCACCCCAGAGACAAGTGCTGACACCACACTGTTGACTGTTGCGAGGGGTGGGGGAGGTATAAGGGGCTTATAGGGGCCCTGGCACCGGCTCTATTTAGGGTGCTGTGATGCTGTGCCATGCAGAGATCACATTCAAGTTCAGCAGTTCGCCTCCACCTCCGTGGCTACTTACACTTGTTAATGTTTGAGAGATGACATATATGGACTCGTCTGACAGCCCACACACACAAGTGCAGCCTGTAGCGAACACACGTTTGTCTTCGGCACAAATGTTTCCCCTGACAGCCACAGCCGAGGGCCACACATGCTGAGGGGGCCACCGAGGGGAGGTCACATGTACTCTTGATGAGATTTCATTGATATTAAAATGCAATAGTAATCATGCTGCTTTTGTCAAATCAGCACAGTGCACTGACATGATGAGTGATGCTATAGACAACTGGTGTTGAGTTCAGGGAAATAAACCAGGGGAAAGACATTAGGGAAATAGAATCAGGAGCCGTGACACTTTTTTTTTTTCCGTGTGTAAACGGGGGAAATGTGTAAAATGCTTTTTATAATAAACTGAACTTCAGAGCTGCATAAATAAATAAATAAATAAATAAAAAACTTTATGGTGAATTTACAAGTGAAATACATTGATTCTAGTCCAATGGTCTTCAGTGTGAATTTCAAATGATTGAAGTGATAGTTCAATAAAACTTCCACATGAAAATATGTGTTAATGTTTTTAATAATCTGTCTGAAATTCTAACAAAAACAATTTGAATTAGACCTTAAAATAAATAAAAATAACATAATAATTTGAAAATATTAGATGATAATTATTACATGTAAATAAATGACATATTGATATAGTTTCTATTACTTGCTTTAACAGCCCTAAATGTATAGGTTAGTCAACATTTCCACTGTATTTGTTTGGCCATACGTGCTCATATATAAAGTAATTGGGATAAATCAGATAAAGTCAAGTTCTGGTCATCTAAGGTGTAAAGATATTCCTCAAAAAAAAATCTTCCATTATATACACTGTTGCTCATAAAGTTGGAATAATTTTGTTTTCAGCCACAGTCCTCTGTTTATTCCTATTTAAATGCATGAATTCATTTCAGGGTATTTCTGGGTTATTGGGACTCATAATGTAATCACTGCACCTGGTCAAAAGTGATTACTGATGCATTTAAATAGGAATAAACAGAGGATTGTGTCTGAAAACAAAAGTATTCCAACTTTATGGGCAACAGTGTAAATTATATTTTTCACTATAATGTATATATTCTATTTTTTAGGTTGGTAAATGGGTTAAAAGGAAAATAGATGATGAATCTGATGTGAACGAATCTGCATCCAGAGTTGTAATGAATAAAGTCAGATTATTTGATAATTAGAAGTGATAATACTGGAGTAATAAACTTATACTCCAACATATTTTCTGCTTGATTTGAAAATCCACTTATGAAGCTGTAATTTTGTGGAATTACTGTAAAAACACGACGTCGCAATAAAGTTTCTGTACAGTAACACCTCGAGCCCGGGCGCACACCACTCTCGTTACTGAAAGTGGGAGAAAGGGGTATAAACCCACTAATGCCGCGCGTACATTTTCTCCCCGTGCGTCATGGCGCCTTGGTGGTCCATGTGGATAAGATCGCCATTAGCGGTTTCTCCATCATGTAATTTTTATTTTGTGCAGCATATTTAATAATGAATGAGCTGTGTGGCCAGACTGATGGTATTGTCCGCTGTCATTAGTCATTACTGCAGAAGACGCAGAGAGGGAGGTTGTTGTTTTTTTCCTGAGTGTCTCATTGTCGCTGTCATAACAGTCATTATCGGAGTAGCTGTCATGTTTACCCAGCATCTCTCCGCTAATTGATATCAGTGTGCTCTCCAGGTTTCACGTGCGCCTCTCCCACGAGCATGTTTTATTACCTGGGAAGAGCTTTTGCTTGATAAGCATCGAGAGTCTTGAGTGTTTTTTCTGTTTCGTTTTTTTTTTTTTTTCAGAGGAACTACTTTGCCAAATGCAACAGAATAAATTCCAGCGTCTAAAGTGAAAGGCTCCAAAAACACAAAGGAGTTGTGTTTTCTTATACCTTCAACATTTGGCAGAGTTTCTATCCATCCTGCTGCGCCCGTGTGCTTGTGTGTGTGTGTGTGTGTGCGCGCGCAAGCGTGCGTGAGATCCCCTTCGGCAGCAGAGTTGCTTCACCCCCGCACAGCCCCACCCACCTCTCTCTCTCTCCCTCTCTTTCTCTCTCTCTCTTTGTGCAACGTGCTGAATTCTCTCTTGTTATCTGGCAACAGAACAGTAATAAAACCAAGTGACTCCAACATGTCTGCATGTATGTCGCCTCCTAGTGCAGCGCTTTGCACGCAGCTCAGTCAGTTCACTGCACTGTCACAGTTACAGTTTAGACTTCAGGGCATAAAGTGGAGCAATCACCTTTTTGATCAGAAGATAATGAGGTTTTATAAATAATAAATATACATTTAAAATAATAATAAACTATCCACTGCATGCACCGTAATTGTAGGCATGGATACCACTTATTCAAACACTCTCTCTCCCTCAGTATGATATGGCACAAGACTGCTACTATTCAGATGGATAAGTAATTATTAAAACCTGAGGATGGATGTAATATTAATTATGAATGCAGCTGCTTCCAGTACGGGAAATTGTTTGGATTTTAGATGAGTGGAACTTGTTTTTGGAAAATTAGGCTGCTTCACCACATTTCCTTTTTTTCTTTTTTTTTCTTTTTTTCCCTTTTGCCTTGAAATCTTTCCTGCAGTGTTTAGAAATACTGTCGTTTGAGGTGACATAGACCTTACAGACCCTACATTTAATTATCTGAGCGGTTTGTCATGTCCGAAGTGTTTATAAAGGCGCTACACACACAACATGCAATTAACACCTTTATTCAGTTGACAAGAAGAACAAGGGGACTAATTACATGAATATAAAAATGTTTTTTGGAAGCACCTCAGTGCAGCCGTTCCGTTTCAAACAAATATGATCATAGTGGTTCTGCATATAAACACATATTTACAGCCTTCGACGTTTTGTACAAATCAATATAAATATGACCTGAGTTTTCTTTTTTTTTTACGCGCGCTCTACAAACCCGCATGCATGATTTGAATGTAGCATGAATCAACTGCACAGTTTTGTCAAAATTTCGGGTTGTGGTCAGGCTACTTGTTTTAAAAAAAAACTTTGCATATTCATTTACAAAAGAAGGTAAGGAAATACAACAGAAGCGATAAATAATTTAAAAAAAACCACGCCAGATGTCCGTTAAATATGCCGCCACAAGTGATCAGAAAATCCCTTATGTGCTTTGTGAATGGAACACCCAGTTCTGAAACATTCTTGATCATCCAAAAACCAAAGGCAATGTTTCACTTCAGGCCAACTCCCGGTCCGGTCGACCTTCGCTCTGCAGAGTCATTGTGGAGAAACCTCGTTTGGAAAAATGCGGAGAGATAAATCTGCTCTTGAGTCATTGTCAGTAAACAGCTCCCACACTTTGCTGCGGGACTGGGTGGTGAACGGTGCCCGGGTGCTGTAGGTGTGATCCCTGCTGGTACCAGTGGTTGTTATAATCCTCCAGATATGGCGGCGACGAGCTGTGCGTCGGCTGTGGGACCTGAGGTCTGCTGATCGGGGTGCTCTGCGGGGTGCTGTTCTCCCAGACTGCGGGGGAGGGCGGGGAGTTGCAGGCCATGGAGTCGCTGGCGTTGGGACTGTGCTCCAGGGGAACCTCGCCGTTTTTGTACAGCTTCTTGAACTTGGACCTCCGGTTCTGGAACCAGATCTTCACCTGAGAAACGAGTGTGTACATTAATTATAATGCAACAAAAAATTCAAAGATCAATATGTATAATGTTACTTCTTAAAATGAATGTGTCCTTGTAACAAAGGCACTTTAAGTGAGATAAGAGAGTATTTTAATCGTTTAGATTTAATCTAAATAAAGGGCATCGAACCGAGAGGAACGTCTCTTGTGCGTAATTACGCACTGATGGATAATTACAGAGCAAATTGTTGAGCTTACTGGAGAGTCCTGACTCACTTTGCATTAAAAGTATCGATGAATTAGAAAATATCAGGTGTCTCCGGGTCGGGCAGCTTACCTGTGTCTGAGTGAGGCCGAGCTGCGCCGCCAGCTCCGCTCTCTCGGGCAGAGCGAGGTACTGCGCCTTCTGGAAGCGCCTCTGCAGAGCAGCGAGCTGGTAGCTGGAGTAGATCGTCCTCGGCTTGCGGATCTTTTTCGGTTTTCCATTCACCATGCGGACCTCGGGCTCTGGCTCTTCTTTCACTACAAATGAAAACAAAAGAGAATGAATAAAAGTGACTGTGGATATAAAACTGTGGCTGTTTAAAGTTTCACTCAAAGTATAAAAGTTTGGCCGTGATGAATTAAAAGAGAAACTACCACGAGGAAATGTTGGTGGGACATTCTGAGAGTTAAGAATATGTTATCATTATAATGTGGAAAAAAATGCTCTAAAGTTTAAAGTGAAATATGGCAACTTCAAAAGTTCTGAAAAACACAAACGTCACACAACAAAAGTCAAATCTAAATCTCTTTGTCAAATCTCAAATTTGGCCTGCCAGCAGTAACATGTTAAAATGGATGGAGTGAATATTATTAGCTTTAATCAAACCATCATTGTTTTATGGCCAGCTGTTAATGGCTGGCTCGTTCCCAGACAGGCTGTTAAAACATGACATTAACACCAGGCAGTGAACTACCGCTGAACAAATGTTGGTGTTTTTTTTGTTGTTTTTTTGTTTTGTTTTTTTTACCTGTAGATACACGATCAATGAAATACACTGGCGAGTGAATATCACACTGGCCTTGTGAAGTAACATTTATGAAGACATGAAACAGAGGGGAAGCATGTGATCCAGCTTCAGTCACCACGTCACTGCATTTTCACTTTTTGTGTTTTCCAAAAAAAAGTGAAACTTAAAATGAAATGTAGAATTAAACAAAAAATAAAACATCCTGACTCTTGTTTTCAGATGTGACCAGGACTCTTACACAGGCAGATCTCTGCCCCCACAAGTGACTCGATCTTAAACGCGCAGATAACGCGATGCACAAGGGAGATAAAGACGATCGCAGTAAAATAACAGGAGATTATATCAACATTTACCTGAGCTCGGAGGCGAGGCCTGCAGGTGATCTCTGTTGTAATGTCCGTACTGTCTGTAGCTATTTGTGTAGGGGTATTCAGATTTGGTGGCGTAAGCTCCAGCAGCTCCCATTCCGTTCAGATTAAACTGATGGTGGTAAGAGTTCATGGGCTGTCCGTACGGTTGACTCTGATAATATTCGTGATGGCCGTGGGACGTCTGTCCGCTGTAGTAGCCCATGTCCGTCACCGACGACTCGGGGAGAGTAGGAGAGTCCTTGGAGTTCGGGTGGCAACTCATAGATCCTGGTAGATCGGTCAAAATACTCGCAATCTTCTTCTCGTACGTCTGTCCGGCGCTCATGGTGAAAGCAGCCCTCCAGAGTAAACAAAATCCACCGGTGGATTCTTTAGTTGAGGAGTGCGCAAAGCAAAATCGCAATGAAGAACTGGTGTGTGTGTGTGCGCGCTCTTTAAACGCACGGCTTTGGAGCGCCTATAGTCCACTGAAACTCTCCCAGCTGCAGAAACTTGGTTGTGGCATAGCTCAGCCCTTGTGACACAGAGTTATAGAGAGCTGGGCTGGATGCTGCCTTCTCATTGGCTCCACTGTTTTCCCCCCTCTTGCGCTCCAGGCGAAGTCGTGGTGAAACCCAGCCTTCAGCCAAGAGCGCCTGTGTACGCATACCTCAGCACCCTGAGCTTTTCTTTTTTTTTTTTGGCTTGAGATTTGCATTTACCTGTCCACTGGGTGGACATGCAGCTCTGTAGGCCTTTAAGGAAGCTCTGTCCCAAAACACAAGCACCTATAGGTCCAGCTTTCCCCAACAGCTGCACCATCTACAGGCTTGGCATCAAGATGTCACAACACAATAGTGGCCCAGAGCCTTTCTCAAGCCCAATCCTCCAGCCAGAGCGTCTCCTTAATGTTTTTATGCAATGTTTTCTTTACAGTGCCTAGAGATCACACTTAATTCAGCCTATTGAAAGGCTGCCAGCCAGCCTCCCACAGACTCCTATTGTCATTCAAAGGTGCTGGCGGACAGTGAACTTTACGTGAAAGAGATGGAACAGATAGGCAAAAGACTCGTTCAACTGATATTGCCTGTGGGTAAATTCCTCCACACTGTCCGTGTTGTGGTTGAATGTGTGTCTGTGTGTGTGCATGCGTGTATGTCAATGCAAATTGGATCAACACTGTTCAGAAGATGGTGGTAAAGTGTAATTCACAGTAGGCAGTATTCGAAGCTTGGTCTGCATTAGGCCTCAATATTTTCTATTATGATTTATTTTGAGGAATATTTTTGCTAAAGGAAACCAGAGAAATATTGTTTCTCTTGTAATTTCAACAGAGAAAAAAAAATTCATTGTCAATTTTTTTTCTGCAGATTTCGCTGTCAGATGAAAACACGGTGCACAGCGCCCCCTGCTGAATCCACTCCTCAATGTAACTTCAGTTCTCTGCCTGCAAAACAGACAAATGCAGATTTACACAGCTGCAGATGTGCAAACAGCTGCCGAAACTCTTCACTGTCTCATCTACATTCGTCATAGACCACTATCTCAAGATCTTAAAAGGACACTGCTGATACACCGACAGGCTTTTCATCCGCAGCCTCTCATGTCTGATGACCTTCCACCATCTTTCGGTGGAGTTCTGTAGCGCTGGAGTGACGTTTTAAAGGGTCAGTTCAACTCACTTTAAATAACACAAAATAAAATGATAATGATTAAAATAAATCAATAAAAGCACGTATCGAATGAGTCAAACCCACGACGATAGATGTTTTGCCTATTATGTTAAAATCTGAATCTGTATATAAATGAACATGCAGACAAATACAAAAGACGGCACTTTACTGTGAATAGAATCATTATGAGGCAAATTAATTGGAAAACGATGGATTCATTTGATTTGCCCAAATTAAAATCTGGTGTTTGGTAAATATGTTTCCACTCACTGTCAACGACGAATAAAAACTTTAAAGCATAAAATATAAAGTCTGAGCTCTTGACATAAGTGAGTGTCCTGAACCTGGACTCACTAACATGCGCCTGTCACAGACCTCTGTATGTCTGAAGGTTGTTGTCCTCTGCCACTCAGGACGCCAGATGTGCAGATTTACCTACAAAGATACAAATAGAGGAAAAGATGTTTGAATGCACAAAAAAAAGTTGGGGTTTTTTTTTGCTTTTTTTGTGGACTGGACACATGATTGACAGCTGGAACGTTTTTTTTGTTTTTTGGAGATATTACAAGCAGAAATCTTCCAGTGGTTTTCAAAAGCAAAAATATCAATTTCCAGGAAACAGTGTTATTGCTCACGTGTTTCTTGTCTTCACTTCAATCAACAGTCAATCAAAGAAGAGATTAGAGGTAAATCTGATCCCAAGATTTCATTTTTTCTGTGGCAAGAAAACCATTTATCAGAAGCCCTTCAAGGCAACTTCAGAACATCGTGATCCATGAGTTTTTACAAACATAAGCATTTTGCCAATTGCCCCCAGACCTGACAGCGTATCTAAGCATGCCTGAGAGAGACTGTGCATGTCTCCAGTCGCCTTAAACCTCCCACTGCAAAACAGCACTGGAAGATTATATGACATTAGATAGACGAGGAAATACAGTCACATCTAGTTGAAGTCAAACAAGAAGATATATACATTTCTTATACATTACTCTCCTCTGCATGTAAATGTCCAGATCAAAGTACAGAAATATTCCACATTCATGAGCAGAACACACACATACACTCAAAATTGAAATGTGTTATTACACTAAACACTTTAAACTGCTTGTAGAGAGTTATAATCTACCGAAATGTCCTCACTCCTGAAGGTCTTGATTGAATGTAAACAGCAAAAAATAAACTGCTGTTTCATTGTGAAATCATCAGGCTTTTGTAGTGTCACAGAACAACCAGTAGAGGGCGTGTTTGTCTTAAAATTCAGTATTGTGCTGTCAGTTTGAAAATGCTTATGAGACACATACATCATAAAAATATATATTGTAAAAATATATGACAAGGAGAAAGTAAAAACAATGTAACTCAGCACTTTTCAGTGTCTGATGTCAGTTTGATGTAGCTGCTGCTCTCTAAGGTATAAATGTGTTTACACATCAATCTAAAACCCTTGGCCTCAAATCTATTTTTCTGTCAGAGAATATGTGATTCATGGACAAATGAACTCTCTACACTTCTCAGGCTGCCAACTCAACAAACCCTCACAACACAGTAACATGAGACAGCATTTCAGGACATGTTTTGTACTTTTCTAATGCAGTGGGTAAAAGTGGAGCAGCTGGCTCGGTTCCAACACAGGACAAGAGCTGAGACCTCGCACAATGAAAACCCAGCAATTACTGGCTAACTAGGTCCGATCACTGTCGAGGTAAAACCCCTTTTTGTACTGTACATTACAAATGAAACCATTTCCCCTCAGAGAAAGTAATTTTCCTCCCATTTTAAACTTCTCAAATCTTCCTGAGAGTCATCAGTGTGATTAAGGGAGCCCCCTTAGGCCAAAAAGAGCAACACTAATGGCAGTGACCCTCAGACATGAAATATGTGGGAGAATCAGAGACATACCAGTCTAGCAATTTTCTCAGGACCTTCATAGGATGACAGTGGCTGCAGTTATCAAAAAGTTTCACTTCAAGCACAAGATGTGTCTCTTCTCTGTATCTCTCCTTGCAGCTCTTCTCAGGGTTTTCAATTTTAAAATACCAGCTTCAGCATTCCTGTTTGAATTGATTCTCTTGTGTTATGAAGCGCTCTGGACAAATACAGCACTTCCTGAAAGAATTAGAGGACTGCAAGTGCCGTGCAGAAATGCCCCTGCACCTGTCTATTAGTACAAGATGAACAAAGGGAAACACACATACTGGATATGCATCCACTACTGCTCCATGTGTACTGCAAGGTCTTCTATAGCAACACTGAGTGCTATAGTTAATCCTCTACACACATAAATAAGTCAAAGGGATCCCCCATCATGCAGTGCAGCAAAGTGCATATAATCCCACGTGCGCACGCCTACACTGCAGAGGATGTTTGGACTTTAATTATGAAGGCAACGGTGACGCCACAAAAACAAAGTCCATTCATTGCTTCCTCCGCCCCCGCAACCATCAACGCAATATCATCTCCCTTTGAAAAGTTCAAGGCAGCAGCGTGGAGCTCCTCGAGATAATGAAGCACCACTGGCTAGTCTGCGCTGATCTGATTGAATGGCCGACTCACTCAGGGAGTCAGGGCACTCTTATGAGTGGGAGACTTAGAAGTCTATTAACTGCTAACTCTCTCTTTCTCCCGCTCTCCCTCCGTCTTCGTCTTCAGTCCTGATTAGAGATAAAAGAAAAGAGAGAAAATGGCAACGAGTCAAGGACTGAGCCATCGCTTTAATGTAGATCTGTGTGTGCAGACAGGGGAAATCACCTGATGTTTTTTACTTCTACTCCTCTTTCATGAGTAAACTCTTGTCAGTCTTTTCTCCAAATGTTTCCAGATACAGGATCTCTGTGAGAGCTACAGAATGCATGATCTAAACACGACTTAATGTGTACAGAATAATAGCTCAAAGTGAAATTCAAGGCCATAAGATAACTACAGTAATTGGCTTTCACTGAAACTGGCCAACAGTTCACCGCTCCCATCCCTCCAAACTAAAAATACTCGACTTGATTTGGGATTTTTCTGGAACAAATGATTGCTCCAGCCTCCCAGCGGTGTTGTAAGTTGGCTCAGCTACATGGAATGGAGGCCCCGCTGTTCTCAGGCTGCTTCACACCAGGACAGTGCGTGGTGAAAGGTGGCATGTGTGTGTGTTGTACACTGAAAAAAGCAGCAGAGAAAAGAGCCCAGGTAAGACCAGGGTAATGTGCTCCCAGGGGTCCCCAGCTGCCAAAGGAGTCAAAAAAAGCTAATGGAAAACACATGTAGCCAGATGTTGAAGGGCATGACCTTTTCCCCAAACAAAAACACACACACACACACACACACACACACACACACACACACACACACACACACACACACACACACAAACATATCCAAAACACCTTCTAAAGCTCAATGTTCCCCTGCAGAGCTGCTTCCACCCACACTGGCTCTCGTGTGAGCTGAAACACAGAGAAGGGCCACCGCTACCGGCCATCTGCTGCCTTTGATGGAGCACTAATGACACTTGTCTCTCTGAAGTCACACTAGGCCATTAACACACTTCCTTCACTCCTACATGTACAGTATAGATCGTCTTTAATGTGAATTTATATGTTTGTCTGCTTGTTTTTCTTTTAATGTGAATAATCTCTGAGTCTGAGATTATCATTTTTTTTAGCTAACATCTGCATCCCTCCCTTAAATCACAAAAAATTACATTAATTCATACAGCCTGTTTTATAATTTTACAAAAATCTGATGAACGATTTCAAGCTGATTGTAGCTTAAACTAACACAATTGGTGTTTTTCGTGTTTTTTTTATGCATAACAATAATGTGTCGAGAGCACATGAAACCTAGCTAGCTAGCGAAAAGAGGTCAGTCAGCTAACAGTGATGGATAAATGGTTGAAATTGTAAATGGATAAAGAGTTCAGACAGTTAGCTAAAGGTAACAGTTGAAATAGTTATCTTAAATGAATAAACAGTTCAAATGATTACATTTAAGTAATGGAGATATGTTGAAAAAGCTAAAGGTCATGCATAAAAAGTTGAATTAGCTAAAATAGATAAAACCTTATAATAAAGTAACAGATTAATGGGGAAAATAATGTTGTAAAAGTTAAAAAGGAGTAAATAAACAGCTGAAATAGTTCGATAAAAGTAACAGATAGACTAAATAATTTTGATAGTCATGATGCATAACAGTGAAACACATTTCATTGTTGTAAATACCAATTTAATTACTTTCTACTTTCTTGCTTCATTCCATGTACAGTCTATCGAAAACAGCATGGCTGAAAATAATTCTGTGCGAAAATGTGCGCGGAATTCTGTGCGCACATGGCTCCATACGTGTTTTTTTTTTTTTTGGCGCGTACGCATCTGTCCAGCGTGGTGCGTAGCCTACGCCACGTTTCAGTGTGAATTCTACGCAAGGCTTTGGTACGTGACGCCCCAGGTGTCCTCTGTCAGCTGAGCCACACCTGCTGCAGGTGACTGACGTTCACAGACTGTCAGCTGATCAGCGCTGAAGCTGGTCCACAGAGGAGGGACACCGACCTTCAACCCAGAGACGTGGGATCGAACCGGACCTGAGGTACATCACACTGGTGTGTTTGTGTTTGTGTATGTGTATGTGTGTGGAAAAAACAACAAAATAACAAAACAACTAAACTAACTCAAACAATAAAAACTTGCGTTCACGAAACTTCGTTCGTTCCGTTCGCTCGCTTCGATTTCTCCGTCCGAATTTCCGAACCACGATTTCCAAGGAGGAGTGAACACAACAGGTAGCTACGTCCAGGTGAGCTTTGTGGTCCTGCTAGCTAAGCTTAGCTAAGCTTAGCTTGCAGGGCGGGCTTTTGTTTTCACTTGACATCATTTGAGTTTCTGAAATGTCCCATGCCCATGGACCTGGGCAGCATCTTGTCAAGTTACATTTGCGTGATTTGTTTTCTAACGCTCACTTGCACAATACGTCAATGACGTGACGTGACGTCACCGTGTCGGTGAGGGCGTCTTTTCTAGTTTGTCCTCTCACTCTCAGAGGTGGTGGTAGATGGGGAGGGGGCAGGGTTTGCACTTCTATCTCTGTACAGAACTAATGCAATTAGTAAAATCAGTCACAGCAAGAAAAGCCGCCAAATAAACCACAATGTTTTCTTTATGTTGATATGTGTTACTTTATTTTGGTATTTATGATTGTATATAATTTGGTACTAATTGATGATGAAAGCAAGAAAGGTCAGGCTTAAAATACTACTTAGGTTCTCTTGTTAATATATTTATTGGATGAAGGATTTGTGCAGTTTAGTAATTTGATTGTCTATGTTATTTGTGTGTATATATATATATATATATATACAGTTTGTGCAGAATAGTGACTCTTTAGTTGTAGCCGGGGCGGGAGGGCTCAAGGGCTCAAGGGCACCATACAAGCTAGAACCACCACTGTGTGCATACTTCAACTTCAAAGATTCAGTTTGTATTATGTTTGTTTGTGGGGATGTAAACAAACAACCCCCTGGATGGAGACAACAGGCCTCTGACCCGAACAGCATTCCATGTCAATCAGCATTTGCAACAGTGCACTGCACTAATTGAGTGGACCGTCGAGAGCCAGACACAGTGACCTGGATGTTGGCCGCCTGACAACCCGGACAAAGACAAGACGATCTCAACAAGATCTGATGCATCTTCTGATAAACGATCACGTCCTGTGTCATTCGTACTCTTTATCATTTGTGTTTTTTTTTTTTATCAAGCTTTGTGACATCTTCTCCTCCTTCTCAGGTCTCTCTCTCTCTCTCTCCTCTGGCATCCAAAATCCTCACTCCATCCTTCAACTGGTCCTCTCCATCTTTTCCATTCAGCTGGCACCAGCACCAGACGCTGCACAGAGGCATCCGTACAAGTGTTCCCGTCCTGGCAGCCCCAGCCTCACTGACAAGAATGCATCTATTCTCTGGTTCCACTCTGCCAAGAGTGGATGAGAGCGGCCTGCAGAAACAGCTGTTCAGGGAGTGATCAAAAGAATGAGAGGCTTCTTTGATTACCACCTCTTTGTTTGCCCTCCACTCAAACTTTCGTATTGACTGAGCCCACTCAGAGTGGGCTGCAAGCCAAGGCAATGATTTGCTTTTTGAATTGAGGATTTATTTATATATTTGTATTTCAAAGTAATCTGCTGCAGATAGATTCCAAACATCACTTCCTAATGATTCTCCTTTGAACTATAATGTTTGCAAATGTCTCAGCCTCCCATGACTCTGAATCCCCACTATCCCACAGTTCATCTTGACCCTTCACCCCTTTGTTAAAATCTCTTTTGTAGCTTATCACTGAAGAGTGAATATGTAGCCTTGGTTACAGATACACTCTCCTTGAGTCTTGTAGGTTGAGATGCCCTCTCCCAGGATTCTCACAGGAAGCTCCACCCTAATCCCAGCATGTTTGTTTTGGCTCAGATGGAAATGAATGTAGGACTAGCTGAAGCTGCTTCCCTCTATCTGCTGATTATCTGCAGGCAGGATAACACCAGACAATCAAATATTTCCTGGAGTTTCTAGTAAAGTTTGTCCTTCACTTTGCTTTCCAGGCCACAGCGATTCAGCCTCATCAAAGAGTTAAAGAGCGAGTGTAAGATTTAAAAAGCCACTTGTAAATCTTGTCCCTTCCAAGACTGAGATTGCCAGAAGAATAAAGTTTTCTCATTCTAATCTATCTATCTATCCATATTTCCATGAAATTAAACATCTTAAAATTCAACAATACAATACACCACTTTTTGATTTCATGTAAATTATGTAGTATTGATCAGAAAATGTTAAATTCAAATGAGTGTTTTGTCATAAACCAAATCCATACGCTCTGAACAAATGCACTCAAATGCCTTTGACTGGGAATCTTTTGTACAGAGGAAAATCACAGAAAAGTTTTGCGTAAGACATACACCTAGTTATTTGGTGGGCTTGTTAACACTGTGCAGAGATCTGTCATTTTTCTAGGCATGCCTGAGCAGAGCAGATGTTGGGAGTTCCCGTTCTGCCCACTTTTTCCTCCTCAGCTTACACAGACTCAGCTCCATGATGGTTTTCCCGTCTTCACCTTATAAATTCACAGTCATCCCCATTAAATCAGATACGCTGGAGTGAGTCAATCAGGTTAAAGTCAGGCTGAAACAAAGCTAGGGCCGCTCTAATCCACCTGACCATGACTAAGTTTCTGCATAAATATATGGCCCCAGGAAGTGAGCACCCTCCCTCCAACCTCCACTCCCTGGTCTCCTGTACAGGTTTTTGTGCTGGATTTGGTCTCCTTAGGCGAGACATGAGTCTACTCCAGGAAACAAGGAGCTGCTCTTGGGTACTGACACCTCAGGGTTTCTTCTGCAGTTGCTTGCAAAAACAGAAATTACGATTTGAATTAAAAAATATGTCCACATATTGAGTCAGCTGTTAGAATAAGTAGCTTAAAGGGGCTGTTTGTAAGTTTTCTCTGCCACCAAATGTTGTTTCTTGCCGGGATTGTAACTTGACAAGAGCTCAAAGCTCGAAAGGATGAAAATCTTTCAATAGATATTATTTATCATTTAACTATAAAATATTAATGAATTAAAAGCATGGATTGTGCCTACTTACAAGAAAATGTCAGCTACCTTCGAGGACTTTCTCATCATGACATTGGTTACCTCAGGTGCTGCACTTGAAGCCTACTACCACCCACAGTGTTGCAGGCCACAGTGTGAGGGACAGTGTCCCCCAGACAGGCCTCTCTGTGTTTGGTTTGCTGCTGAGTCCCCACCAGTGTCCCCTCGCTAATGAATGGCCATTTAATGATCTGAGAGAGGCCATTCAATTGAGTGGAAAATGTGCAGGTCTGTAGAGTACAGCTCCACTTGTCGTCGGAAACAAAGGCCACGGCTCTATATTCACACACACACACAGTGGAGAGGGATGGAGTGGATTCATGCGCTGGCTTGAGAGCAGCCTGAACACACACACACACACACACGGCCACGGTAGTTTTTCACACACTTCATCGCAAATCCCTCACAAATAAGAGCCTTCACAGGAAAGACATCTACACTGCTTTGTGTTGTTTTTTTAACACAGAATTTTAATGACGACGGGTGATATGCAGCACTTTTCAAAGACATTTCAACAATTCTACCGACTAAAAAGTCTTTCTAATGCAAATTATTGTACCGTTAAACAGTATCCTCAAATACTATCTCTTGCTTTTTCATCAGAAAACAGAAAACTTACATCCTCATGAGTTTATTAACATTACAGAAGTTTCACCACCAATCAAATCTGAACCATCTGCAAATCTCAACACATTCACCACAAACATACAATCACCACAGGTTCAGCTTGTGGACATATGTGTCCAATAAAAAACCCTCATCCTTTTATGTTCCAACATTTATTTACAGGTCATACAAGCCCAGTCATAAACAAAGTGGCACCATGCGGTTACTCGGGATTGGCTGCAAACAGTCGATCAAAAGACAGGAAAAGAAAATCCTCAGAGTGTTTACAGGAGGTCTAAGGGAGGACCGGTGGGGCTTGCAGGGGTCGTGCAACCAGACAGCCTATATGCTGCGCAGACAGGAAGGAGGCTTTATAAGGAGAATTGTAAATCACAGCAACTCACTTTACCACAGGGAGGGAAGATGAGCAATGTGGGAGTGAGCTCGCGTTGTGTTTGCTGGTCAGATTTACTGCAGTTACCCTCCAGATTGTGTCATTATTCAATGGTCTGTCCATGAGATTACATTAGGCTTGGTCACAGTGCCATGCATCAGATTTACTGCCCCATATATTCACCTATTATCTACAGTGAAGAATAGCAAGGCTGCTAACAATTGGATTAAGTGAAGGTAGATAGGAATATAATTTTCCAGTTTATCAACGGGGCAGTGAAACTTTCAGAGACATTTCGAAGCCTGTTCTGTCATGATATTTAAACTCCAGTGTTAACTAGGATGAAGGTTAGCCACATGTGTTTGTACTTCCCGCTCTGTGAGCATAAAGGTAATGTAGGCTACTTTCTAAAAGAAGGTCCCAGAGACAGATAACTGCTCCCTTGTTAAACACTGCAGACAAGTGATGGTGAGCGCTTCACAAGCTTCTTATGTATCGAGTTCTGAGTTAATATGTCCCATGGGAGGAGGGGAAAATCTCAACGAAGGTGAACTGCTCTACTGACCTTTTCCAGCTCATGCAGCAGCCAATCGCAATAACTAGTGTGGTCTGATGGAAAAACTCAATGGGAGTCCTGTTATGACTGAGCTCAGGGTAAAGGTCAGGCTGGTGTCGTTCCCCATAGAGATAGCCCCTTCATCCACCACTCCCTTAAAGCTCTGTATTTTCTGACATAGTGTAAACCTAACAAAGCTGCACTGGAGGAATAATAAATGTACAGTTTTAGGATTTGTTTTTTTTTTTTGTGGTGGTTATTGCCTCTGTATATCTCAGACCGAGATAATGCCCAAGGTTATCAGTCCTCTGGGCATAGAGCCAGATCAAACCCAGCCTCCCCTCAAACACGTCTTTCTTTACCTATGACTCCTCTGCATTGAATTGTTCATTTTAACAAGAAGTGTCTCTATGGACAAAGGAAGGAATGCTGCATGAAGGAACTCCCTTTTTAATGATTAAACACTGAGAGGGCACCGTTGAACAGCAAGTGTTTCAATTTAATTTTCCCTCTCAGTAAACCCTTAACTCAACCACACATTCCTATCACTTTAATGCAATGTTTCCAGAAAGAGGAGGACATTTTTTTTGTAAAAGGTTGTTATTATTGTTTGTAATTTTCTTTTCTGCCAGTGATTTGCGCTTTGAAAACTGACAAGGGGCCGCTGGAGGAATGAACTGCCCAACTCTAAGTGCATCTCTAGCAAGTTATAAAATCACCTCCAACATTTTTGAAATGTTCTGATGTTGTGGGTTGTTGAACATTACTTTCTGGCATAACACTTGTTTAACCTTGTGAGGCAGCTGGATTTCTCACAAGCAGGAATCCATCTTGCCAAATTCGAAGCTATTCACTTGTGGCAGAACCACAGCAGTTTGGACCAATCAGCGTCCTATAAGGAAGGAACTCCTGGCAGCTTTGGGGAAGCGAATGTTTTGGCATTTGTATAAGTGCCTTCTATTCTCATTTTCCTTCCTCTACTGACATGCTAACTAGCTTTCAAAGCTCCTCAGGCTGCGGTTTATTTGTTCTGTTTCCTCTTCAGTGCTCTGCTACTAAATCACCTGCCAAATATCTTTTGAAAGTACCTGCACTTTCCAAACAGTTTCCAATGAAGCTCTCCCTGACAGTTCTAAAGAAAGATCAATACCACTATCGCTCATGTCTGCACTGAAAGTCACAGCCGGCAGTCAGTTAACCTAGCTTAGCATAAAGACTGGAAACAGGGGAAAACAGCTACACTGGCTCTGTCTGAAGATAACAAAATCAATTTATACCAGCACGTCTGTAGTTCACTAATTCTTAAGTTATATCTTGTTTGTTGTCCTGGAGTCTTGACATTGTGAGGTTGCCAGGAAGTCCCTGCTTACAGCCAAGAAAAAGTTTGGCACATAACCCTTTGTAAAATTGCCATTTTTGTAATTTGGATTTTGTGCAGATTAGACAAGCAATATATAACATGTTAACTGGTGAGCTTTAAAAGTGCTGGTAATCTGATTTTGTTACCTTCGGACAGAACTGGGCGAGTTGTTTCCCACCGTTTCCAGTCTTTCTGCCAAGCTAAGCTAAGGCTAAGCTAGGCTGCTGGCTGTAGCTTTATATTTAGCAGAGATATGAGTATGGTATCAAATTTCTCATCTAACTCTTGGCAAGAAATGAGCTCATTTCCAAAATGTCAAATTATTCCCTGAACAAAAAGAAAAACAAACCGTGGAAAGCTCATTGTCATGCCTGGGGTATTACATTTATTACATGAATTTGTGTAACAGCTGTTTTTGTTTCCACCACACAGTGACTATGCCCTGCTGTCTCCCATCACTCTATCTGTCTGCATGAAAGCTAAGCTGAAAAACAGGTGTCACTGGACAGTGGGAGAGTGTTCGGAGCCACGCCTTCCACCTTGGGCTATACATTCCTCCACATAAGCATGAACTGGAGACCTGACGAACAGCAAGACCTTGTGTGGGTCTCAAACCCCTGCTGCATTTCCTTCCTGCTCCACACACACATCAGACACACACCAAACACTCCAAGTACACACGCACATGTGGATGCTGCCATACAGCCCCCACACCCAGATGAACAAATGTGAACATATGCTCACAGATATTTCCACACATACACACACACACACACACACACACACACACACATTATGTCTATACTGTACACATGTATGCAAACACTGGGAGAACAAATGCTCAGCAACCTTGAGAAGTCATGAAACAGAGACTTATGGAACATTATGGAGAGATATCATATAACATCAGGCCAGTTGTTATATAGCACCAACATATTAGGCCCGATGTTGCTATAAAGCTGCATATTACTGTGTGCATGTGTGTAAATGTACGTATCTTTCTGTGGTTAATTCCTGCTTTAGTGGACAGATACTGAGTAGATCATGTTTTATTCCTGTGAAAGGTCATCTGAGCCCAGCAAGAGTCCTGGCTGGAGTTTAAACAGACCACACTGTCTTCCTCCACAGACGCTACCACCACTCAGAACATACTGGCTTCATAGCAACTCCCAGCTCCATGGCAACGGCTGGCTCTGTCGTCGCCGTGCAGCGAGGACTCGGCGTGAGAGCGTGCTGTGTTTCAAATTCGACCAATGTCCTGCTCTGTATGTCAAGTTTAGCTAATGTGGATTAATATTCATGGAAATTCAATGCAGAGCTAGTTCTAGTTATTTTGATGCCTGGTTTATTTTCACGTTTAAAAGGCTGTACTGTGCGGTTCCCACATTGATTTCTTCTTTTTCTTTTCCAACCCACTGGCTGAAGATTTTTGTGTAATTTTAGCAAAGATAAGCATAATGGGACTATAATGGGACATACTGACGCTCTGCTTTCTCCACAGTGCTCTACAATAGCATGTCCATTTCTGTTATCACACATTCACATCAGGAGCTCCACATAGCATCCCACTCACCCACCCCATCCCATCAGCCCTCCGTTTCAAAGGATGCCTTGAGAGGACTCTGAGGAGCCATTCGCCATATACGACGGACCACAATGCAGCAGGAAAGTTGAGCAGGAACATGTTATAATTATGTAGGATTAACCTACTCAATTAAATGGTGGATATTGTGAGGCCGAAAGAAAATCCTTGGAGTAATAAGAAGAGGAGGAGGAGGAGGAGGAGGAAGAGGGTGGGGGGCTTTTTTTTTGGGACAGTATGGTGATGGGGGAGGATGGTGGTGGGTTTGGTAAGGAAAAAAACAGGAAACTGGGAGATAAATTGCAAATTACATTCCATGTGTGTCGTGTGGGCTAAGACTGGAAGGATCCAGAGCAGAGAGGACTCCGAGGGCAGCAGCAACTGCATTCGGGTCTTTGTCCCCATGGCTGGTGTTGGTTTACAGTTGGGTCTGGGGAATACACAGTTAAAGGCCAGAACTGGGACTTTTTTTCTCTCTTCTGGGCAGGGACTGAAAGGGAACTCTACTCTTGTGTGAAAAGTTATCAGATACAGAGTCTGGTACTTTCTGATTACTAAGCAGGTCTAGTATGAGTATAGAGCCATAACAGTGTTTTACACTGCAATTACACGCCTCGTGGAACTACACTACTCTAGAGAAGAACATTGTTCGTCTGTATCATCTGTCACTTTTCAAGAGTGACACTTTTCAGTTGTTGATGGGTGGGTCTAAGACCTAGAGGGGTTAAGGATCAGGTGCTCTGCATGAGAACTGGTCACACAGAACGAAATAAGTGTGGAGGTCAGATTGCTCTTCTATTGTGGTTTGGTTGCTTTAAATTCCCCTCTGCTAATGTCTCTCAAGACATTTGTCTAGTGCCGAGTCAGGGCAGCCAAGATCTGTCTTTATTTGTACAATCGCAAGGATCTGTTCAGTGTCAGTGCTGTGCCAGATGCATGCCTTGATAAGAACACAACAGGATGTTGACACTGTATACATTGGCATGTTGTGCGCTCACCTTTGGGCTGAAAAGCATTCACTTGCATGATAACATGTGAAATAATAACACAAAGTTTAAGCCTGGATTAACTAAGAAAAGGAGTTCACATGTACAATCCAGGGTCGTTAAATTATAAGGAAGATTTGCATTGTTTTACACTCCTACCTGCTGATTTCTGTGTGTTTTCACTTTGTTTTGTTATATACATACTTTTTGTTTCCTGGAATCAAAAGGTTGGGTCCCATATAATGACAACTTTAAAATAGAAACACCTGAGCAGAACGTGTTTACGAGCATCAATCCCTCTTAATACAGAGTCAGTGGAATGTGCACAGTGAACTACATTCCCCATTGGACATTATTTCACTTGGGATGGAGGAGAGAGCGTGAGGAGATGCAGAGTGGGAGCTCAGCTCATCAATTAGAGGAGGTCAGAGATGCCAGATTTTAGCTAAGAGTCAGCCAATAAAGCCGACATGATGAAAGATCGCACTCTGTCTGTGGAGATACAAGCGAACGGGGAGGAGAGGGAGCTGCAGTTGGTCTCTCGACACCAGGGGGTTCCAAAGAAAGACAGGGTGGAAAAAATAAAAAGTGGGCACAGGGGGGGATTCATGGAAAGGAAAGGATACTTTTAAAAACTCTGGCCTGTTCCTTGAACTCTCTAAGGGGATTAAGGATTTAATGAACTGCCCACTGGAAGCCAGAAGTTCGAGCGATAGGCAGGGGAGCAGGGAGGGGGGGGTTGCTGTCACAAGAGTGCTCATGTGAGGGCGGGCCATGCGTCTATTAGTGGGCTTGGAAGTCTTTTATCAGGGGGGCTGACTCTCATGATATAGACCCTCCTACACCAAATATCCTGCACTGAGGTAACTCAATTAAAACATTGATAATTCAGTTCAAAAAAGCTTCTCAGTGCTTCTTGAAGTTGATGAGTTTAATATTTCTGAGTAGGAGACACTTTCCCACAATCCATCTCTGTCCTGATGTTTCTTACATGCAACATGTAATGATGTGAATTTACATTTTAATTGTTGTTTAAATTGATGTTGCTAGTAAAAAAAATAGGCCAGTTGAAAGAAAATTAATGTTTGTTTGTTTTTTACATTAAATTTCAGCTTCAAAAAAGTCGGATGTTGTTTACATTGAATAGCCATCAGTACAGAGTTACCCTGCAAACAGTAACTTCATATGGTAGCTCACAACAAGCTTTATGTAACTGTGGCACTGTGCGTGCTCCTGCCAGTGGCATTGTGATGCATTATTTTCAGCATTGTTTTCAATATATTGTTGACAAAATACGCGCATCAATAATAGTTTTAGTTGTAGTTATTGTGTTGCCTTCCAGTGTAAGTTCAGAGCTTCAACAGGTGGAAAATGTGCGTGTGAGAAACAGGGAGGGAGGGAGAAAGAGAGAGACGATGGTTTCACACGGCTAACCGCAGATCCACGGAGTGAATGCTGAGGCGATGAAGTGCACTTGTTTCAAATGGGTGTGGAGGGCAACGAGGAAGGAAGGGAGAGCGAGGGAGGGCAGCAGGGGGAGGCAGAGGGAGGCAGAGGGAGGCAGACACCGACACCTCGGCAGTAACACTCTGAGTGCGAGGGGGCACAGGCGGCTCTCAATGGGGAGGTCTCAGTGAAGCAGCAGTCTACCTGTTGGAGCTCAGTGCGGGAGAGTGCCGTGCCGGACCCACGCTGATCGTGGATCTGCGGGAAGCCCACTGCACTTAGGAGGCAAAAACAGCCTAAACAATGTCTCCGAGACTGTTACTCTGCGCTGTTTTGGCTGTGTACCAGGGGACGCCAACCTGCACCGGATTTAATGTAGATGAACGGTTTCCTGTGATCAAAGAGGGGAAAACCAAAGGGAGCTTCTTTGGATTCTCAGTCGCTCTGCATCAACAGACGGGGGGCTCCAAAAAATACCTGTAAGTCACCAGCTGCGCATGTCAAAGACAAAAACTCCACTTCTTTTTTAATTCAGAGGTTAAAATAATGTCCGCAGTCAAACCGGCTACGCACCTGCTTTAGACCGGGAGGCGTAACGAAAGAAAAAACAACCATTGTGTCCGCTCACTGAGCTAAAAACCCCGCGATGAAGCCTTTGGAGTGCACAGCCTTTTATGTTGCGTTTTAACACCTATATCTCCCGTTTGTAAATTGCGCTTCACACACTCCTTAAACGCTTCGGAGGGTTTCCTTCGCATCACACACTTTCCTTTTCTCCACGCAAAGTAGTTCCTGAAGTCCACCTGTTATACCGGAGCGGTTCAAGTCCGTGCGGATGTATTTAGGCCTGTATACCTCAGAAACAATACAAATCAAAATATGTCAGATAGGTTTTTCTGCAGCCTTTTGTGTCTCTGTCGTAACAGAGGAGGAATCGCTGTAATTTGCCCGTCGGAGGTTGTTACCTGGGTCATTATGAATAAAGTTAGTAGGCTACGTCGTGCATTTCCGATAAGACGTCAAACAGACGTCAAACTGAGTGTTTCAGTTTTACGCGAATCTCTCTCTCTCTTGTTTTGACATTTCTGTCGTTCATCTACCATTCAATCATTGCAGCAATCTTTCCCCCAACCTTGACTGACTCCTCTTGTTAAAAATGCATACATGGCTGAATGAGATACGTCATAATTCCCATTACACACCTCTTTGAACTGGACTGTATAGCTGCGGGTGCAACAGCTGCATCAGGTGAACTGTGCAGCAGCTTGGGGCTTGTCTGGGCTGTAGCTTCTAAAGTGACTCAATGCTATTATGCCATGGGAAAATTAAGTATTAATACTGTGCATTTAGGAGTTCAGTGAACATATCCAGCCAGTGTGGAAGGAATGCACAGAAAGTCCTGACATAGCCTGCTCTACTTTCATTCCTCCTATCCTCAGGCTATTACATTCACCTGAGACACAAGTGATTTTGTGTTTCGCAGTAAAGGTGTTCATTGGCCTGTAACACTCCTAGGTTGTTATTACCAATGACATGAATGCTCGTGTGGATTTAACAGTGTTTGGGAGGATTTACATAAAAGTAAATGCTTTTGTTTTTTTTTTAAGGACTAGTTCATGTTCGAGGACAAGAATGTGTGCATCTTTCCTGTCTATAATGAAAGCTCCTCAAACTGTATCATTGTTTAGGGTAGGATTTCCCTCAGCCAATTACCGCCG
>NW_019525444.1:20319-57624 GCF_002814215.2 Seriola lalandi dorsalis | reverse complement strand
CCATGATCACACAGCATGTTCATAACTTGCTGTTATCTGTGTCCTCGTTCTGCTTTGAAGAATATTGCAGGAAGAAAATTGCAAACAGGGGCCCACTTCCTCTGTCTTGTCACCCCAGTGAAGTGAATCTGCGTGTACGGCTTATCTGCCTACTCTGTGAACGGGTGGATTGATGTGCAGTACAGAGATTTTCCCCAGTTAATAGAACTGATAGCAGTGTCCATCTGACACAAGATCAATGTGCCATCATGGCCCTGTCCCCAGAGGGAGGGAGTCACTCTCCACAGACTGCAACCCAAGAAGGGGAGCACATGGCTGTGGTAATGAGACTCTAAGGCCTATAGGGAAAAACAGTCTGTAAAAAGCCTCATTGGTCAGCTGCAGTTCTGTTTTATAAGGATATATATTTGACACTAACTCCCCATGAACCTGCCCTGCCGCTGGCTGTAGGTTCCTATTTAGTGTACAGTTGTTAAACGTTCCCCTTCAGTGTGGTTGTGAACCTCTCCCACTTATTCTGAATTTCATGAGAAAAAAAATGTTTCTTGTGAAATGTGTCAAGTGTAGTATGTGTTTTTCCTTCGGCAGTGCCTCCTGTTTCACCTGTGTCCTCTCTATCAGCCTGAGCTTGTAATCTGTGGAGACACCAATGCTCACTAAAGACAGTCTTTCCGTACTCAGACCTAGCTGAGCGAGTACTCTGTGATACTGTTAAGGCATATACAGTAACAACGTCCTGATGGTGTGTCCCATGTTTGGACTGGTTTTACAGTCCTGTCCGTTTCCTCTGTGTCGTCTGGCTTCTTTTGTGGCCCCAGATTTGTCTCACTGCACCTCAGAGCTGTTTCTCACAGGTTTTCTCATTACTGGTGCGAGCTGGAGTGTGAATATTTAAAAAATGCAAGACCTTGGCATATAAACCAGTCGTGACATGATGAACATGTACATGTTTCCAAGAGGCCGTCCTTTTGTGCGTGCATTAGTCAGACAGAGTCTAAGATAAAAGTCAAGGCAGGAGGTTTCCACTCCCAGTTGTGCAATTAAGTGAGTGCAATAAAATTTTTTCTTAACCTCTTAAGATGCAGGCTATTATCCAATTAGTCTGAATCTAGCAGTGTGTCTTGGCTCGGCTGAAGCAATTTAAGAAATTTATTTTGAACTTGGGGGGCAGTTGTATATGGCTAATTAGTAGACCAACTTGGTTGTGGGAGGGCCGCACCTGAAGAATCTAGAAGCTACCTGAGGCCAATTTGTACAGGGTATTCACCTCTCCACTCCCATTCTCTTTGAATCACCCATTTAAGGTCTCCAAGAGGTTTTTTTTTCCTGAGAGGGCTTTTTTGTTCTCTGTTGTAGCAGGGAGGAGGGACTGGGCAGTCAGCTGGCCACCTATTGGCTCTTCCAGTCCCCTGACCCCATGGTATGCCTGGAATGTATTACCGCTCTCTGCAAAGTCACAACCTGGCAGGTTTCAGGTTGAGACAAGACAGGAGTGAGAATGATGACTCTGAGGACTGTTGAGGAACACGTATAATCTTACCAAAACTCTCAGATTTAACCTCATTCTGTTCCCTCTGCGGAAGACAAAAACCCTTTGTTTTATAGATGGGAACCTCTGCGACCTGAGTAAAAGAATTTAATTCCTCTGACTGATGAATACTTAATCAGAGTTGAAGTGCTTTTGCTTTTCCAGCTCATCTCTGTCTGACTGCTGTGGCCTGAGGCCATGAAAGTCAGCCATTTAATTTGACGGGGCCTTCGCGTTTCTGCTGTGACGTGCAGATTAGACCGGTCGAATTGCTGGAAGGTTTATAGTCACGAACAGTCTGATGTTCAGTTTGAATATGCACAGGCGCAGGCTCTGCTTTTTCTTTACAGTGATGGAATTAAGTATCTGATTTGCAAAGTGAACAATAATGCAACAGATGAGGATGGTGTGCTGCAGAGAACCTGCATAGTCATCTTCTAGTATTAAACTTTGACTTTCATCATGTTAAAGACAGGGATTAGTGCCCTGGAACGACACCAAGGTGAAGCTCCATCCAAAACATTTGCTCCCTTAACTTTGTAGAGAACAGCTTCAATTCATGTCAGTTCCAATGTTTTCCAGTGGCTGTGGGTTTGCACAGCAGGAAGAAGTATGAATGTGTGTATACCCTGGTATTTTTGCTGTATTGTGTGCTGGGCTGTGAACTCTGAAAAGTCGTTCAGCGGTACTGTGAACTTTAAATATCTGATGCAGTGTAGACACTGAATGAGGACTCCCAGCACTGATACTCAAAAGTAGATTTTGGGAGTATAACTTCAAATGAATGACCTAATGCATTATATGACATTGCATTCTGTAGTGCAGGCTGATGTAAATGATGCAGGTGGGTATGTCCAACTTGGCCATGATCCAACATTCCTTGTCATGTGAATACTAGTGGGCTTTGTCTGTGAAGTAGCACTATCAGAGCACTAGTGTCGGGCCACAGTGAAACATTTTCAGATAAGAGTCCCGTGTTGTCCATTGGACCCTCATACATGTGTTACATGAAAGCCAGCTGTGGTTGTTGTTACTGACGTGTCTGTGGGAAAAGTTACAGTTTTTTCTACATTGTCCTGCTATTGCATATGCACTGAATTTAGTTTTAGATCTGTTGAAGATGTATTGCAGCTAACTATATTTTATTAAAACATAATACTCCTTTTACTATGTTAATGCGTAGTAAACAGCATGAAATATTGTATATCTCATACTTATTACTTATTACTGGTCACATGACAAAAATAATGATAGTATGAATATGTTGGATTTGTTTGATTTGAAAGGATTAAACTGAAAGAGCAGAGATTCAAGTATATTAAGCAATACAATAATATTTAGCTGGTAGGTCAATCAGTCAGTTTGGCTTTAATGTTATTGTTTTTATTGTCGGGTACTTTTTCACTCACAGAGGGTTTATACCGTGAGTTGTAATTCATCAATGATTAAAGCAATTAAAGAAAGGATGGCTTATTAGCAAGAGAGAAAGCCATAACCAACCTGCCAGTCGGCCCAAAATCCATCAGTTACATCTTATAAATCCTTTATAAACGTGTATCCCAGCAGTAAAAACTATGAAATAAAAAAACTGTCTGACAGGCAGAAACTCCAGAGGCTGTTGTGAACAAAGAGGTTTGTTGGGAGTTATTAAAGGTTTCAGGCCAAGCCACTGCAGCAGCACCAGACCTCACTAAAGTTACATGCAAGTTTGTCCACGGTGACTGGCCCTAATCTTTAAGCTGTTTATTGCCTGTATCCAATCAGTTGGTAATGGCATGAGTTGCATTTTGTGTAGCGGCAGAATGAATGACAGCTTCTAATAACGTGTTGAAATGGATCCCAGCGGGACCCCGGGCCTCCTGCTAATCTCCACAGAGGAGATTCTCTACGGTGGGGCTTTCACTGGAAGTACCTGCAGTGAAGACTGTTTCTATCCTAACAAAACTGTAAGAGATCCCTTTTTTCTCTCCCCTGGTTGTACAAATGCCCCCAAACGGCATGTAAAAGAAGCTGGCGTAGCTGGCCTCTGGGCTAATGAGGGTTACCTGTAGCTAGAAAAACGACATGCTTCAATTCTTTTCTCTCTTGATCCCATTTATCACCATCAAGGGGAAATGGTGAAGTATTGGTTTACACTTGTTCATGTGAATGTGGAAGTCAGTGTTTGTCTGTCCTTAGCAATACAAATCCTGCTGAAAATGGTTTTTAAAATGTCCTCTGACTCTTTTCTACACAGTTTGCTAATAAAAGTAGAATCTGGGGAGATTTTCCAGGCAGGTGAAAACAAGCAAAAACAGATGTTTCATACCCGCTCTGCTTTTATATAAGCTGAGTAATATCTGAGCGAAAACTTGGCACCATGCAGGCACGCTAACAGTGCTGCAGTCGGCTCTGTTACAGCTGTGAGGTAGTCCACCTGTAACCCCCCTCCCTCCCCCCCTCCTCACCCTTAATGTACAGCAGGGTCAAATGTTAATGGGAACACTGTTACTGATACTGTGAGTCTCTGGTGTTTTCTTCTATAGCTGCATGGTGTGAGTTTGAAGCATGGATGTGTGCTGGTGTGGCGTCCAGCTGTGTGTGTGTGTCTGTGTGTGTGTGTGTGTGTGTGTGTGTGTTTCTGTGCATACATTTGTGTGTATTTCTCCCTGTCAGCTCGGTGTGTGTGGGGGGGTGGGAGCCAGTCTGACATCATTCATCCAGCGACAGCAGACACTGGGTGGGCTTAGTAAGCGGACCATCCTACAGACATGAGCCAACATGGCATTGTCCTTGTCAGGTTTTACTCGTTGCTAATGAAAAGTGAGTTAGCTTATTATCAGGGGATGACCTGCCATGTTTAATTTGTCACACTGGGTTTAAATGAGTTTGCTCTCTTGTTACTGTTTCACTCAGGGCAGATGGTGGGCTTCAAACAGGATGTTTGCCCAGCTGAGATACTCTGGTAGACCTGCCTTCATGTGTGTCTATCTAGAACATAGGGGGACAGTAATATTTCATTTTATTTAACACTACCCAGTTGCTCTGTGCCGTTTCCTCTTTAGATCAGCAGTAATGCATGCACTGCATTTCATATCAGTCATATGTTTTTCCCTTAGGACTAAATTACAATTTATCAGATTGATGTCAGCATTTCATTCCCTCTTTTTATAATTTCTATGCATAGTCTGCTTCGCTGTTTAAAATCTCTTGCGTCACCATCAACAGCGACGGTATGAAAAGTCATACCAGGCTGAACTGAAGGGCAAGGACTTTTAGAAACAAAAGAAGAGATTGACTGTGATGGGCTGCTGTTCGTGAGATTACATTTTAACCACAACCGCCCTCAGTGGTGCGTATATGATTGTGCAGGTGTGCCCACAAATCACCACCAACTTCCTTTCACTTCGTGCATGTTTGCTCTGTTAGTTTACGCCCTCTGACAGTTATACTGAAGGATTTGTCTTAATAGAACAGGTATAGTGCGGGTTTATTCCCCTTTGGTGCGATGTAAAGCCTTAATGTAGATCATGCTGTATGCGGATGGTGGTGAGGATTACATTTTTGTGGTTGGATGCTGTTGTTTGGGATGTGTGATAGTTTCATGTTATTGTTTATTGACTTTCATTTGAATCATATTGTGGTGGTAAGATCTTATTCTACAAATAAATATTGTCCAAAATTCATCATTTGGAAGCTTTAAGCTTTAATTGTAGTTGCATAACAGTGGAACAGAGATTAGTTTGATTATTTGATGTTAATTTGCATATTTGTCTTGATATATAAATATCCTTATTGATATCTCAGTGATTATATACATATATATTGTTACACAGTACGTGAAAGCCCAGAGAAGCACAGGTGCTGTGAGGGCACGTCTGGGTGACCAACACTGTTCTACTTGCAGCAGGTCGATACCGTCCGGTCGCTGTTTGTCCAGAGACGACTCATCCGTGAGCCATGTTCTGTACAGGCACACACTGGAGTTAGTGTGTTAACAGCAAGGCGTGCTCACTGTGAATAGCCTGATAGAAATGTTCGTTCTCCCCACCCCACCTACTGCTTTGTGAGAGTGTTTCCTGGAATTACAAAGAACTGGATTTATCAGAGTGCTGCTGTAGTACAATGAAAACACACCAGGAGCAGAGCAGTTACAGGCAGAAACTCACACACACACACACACACACACACACACACACACACGTTCATCATACGACTTTACGTGTTCTTACCGTCAGCGCAGTAATTGTGGACCACACTGTAACACACCATGTCTATATAAACCTCGTCCTCTCATCCTTCAGTAAAGTCATTACACCGTCACTGGAGCATAAAGAGATCGCAGCCCTGGTCTCCTCTTGTTCTCATGCTTAATTCAATCTTCAAATTGAGTCACTCCATTCAATATTATCTCCATTTATTTGCTTAGTGGGTCTAAGTGGCAATGTTTCCCCGGAATCAAAATGAGTTGCCTTTAGTGCAATAGCTTTATACCATTCTTAAAAATACTGAGGATACAGTGTAGGTGAGTGCGTCTGTATATCTGTGTGTGAAATGGATTAAGGATTAAGGGTGAGGATTAATACTGTTTGTGTGTCTGTTCCTTACCTGTATTTGCTGCAATGAGAGGAAAACCACTTTTATCCTTATTCTGCTTGTTTATTCCACTTATATTCTTCAACAACAACAACATCTAATTACACAGAAAATAACCAATACCAGTAAGATATAGTAATGGCTAAGGTCTATTTCTCACAAATATTTGTCACCCAAACTGCTTGTATATACAGTATAAAGGACTTCCCCTTTTTCAGTTCTGTGTGCTCTCATTTAGAGGCCAGCGTGGGCTTCATCTGTATGTTATCAAACTGTGAACACGCACTCGAGTGCCTGAATCAAATCTTTCACAAGCAGCAACAACGTTTGGCAAAAAGACAAACCGTCTCGTGTGCAGAGAGTTCATGCATTGCCAGAAAAAAAACCATACAACAGTTAAAACTTCCGTCTCCCATTCACATCACTGAAACTCCTCAGAACTGTCCATCCCCATCCTTATACAACAACACCTCGTTACCAGGGGCAACATCCGCGTGTGTCTACTTGTTTCCAGTGGGTCTGACAAAAGCAGCCTGAAGCATCACATTTTTAATTGCACAGGAGGTAGACCTGGGGCTGCCCTACATGATGCATCAGAGCAGAGTCGTGACTGGATCAGATAACTGTGTTCGTTGAGTTGTTAAGAATCCACATCCTGAGGATGTGGCTCGATTTACCATATCATCACCCGCAGTATTTGTCTACTGCTCCATACTGTATTATACGGAGAGTGACACCGGTAGAAAGATAGAAAAAATTGTAACTAATTTAACATAGAGTAATCTGAGTAACTGTGACTTCTTACATCATGTGTTGTATATATTGCATATTTTTCCCAGAGGTAAAGGAGTGGCCTTTCTGACAGTAAAACACAGGCCCTGAGGTTAGATTCTGTTTCTTTTTCTCTGCCCTGGGGGCCACAGCCGCACCCTGGGACAAACAGGTTGCCCTAAACTGTATCTGGACGGATGATCAATCTCGTGTGTACGGCTAACTTACTCAAACACACTCACAGCTACATACTGCAGTATGTATACAAGTACATAAATGCACACTTGGAGCGAAGGTTGAAGCGTTAAGTTCTCGCTTTTGCTCTTAATCTTACTCCAATTTCCCTCTTCCATCTCGGCCTCTTTGTCACCCACTCACTTTCCCTTTCATGAATATTTACACAGGGAAGAGCCAGCAGGGTGAGAGGTTGTGTGCCAGTTACGTGTCATCATGATCGTGTTCAGACTGGATCCAGATGAAGATGAATGAGATTGTGCTATGGTCTTCTGCAAACGTGACTGACTGGCCCTGCTTATTGTTTCTTCTTGTTGTCTTACAAAAAGCCCATGAGATGGAGGAGAAAATGTCATACAAAAGGTTTTTAGTTATCTTTCATTTAGTTTGGTTATTCAGAAATAGTCAGGTAGGAGGTGAGAGGATGAGAATCTACCTGACAAGGCGCGATCACCCTTTTTTGCCCCTCTTCCCTTGCCACTCACTCCCTTTTTAATACCCCCTCCCGCTCCTCTCCTGTTTTCTGCCCTCAGTCGGCGCTGATTAAGATGACTAGCTGAGCTCACCTCTGCTTAAACACCGCTGATACGCAGCAGTTCACCTAACTCCCTTCTTCAGAGAGGAATGCAGCCACGCTCACCTTGGCTGGGTGTGTTTGCCACAGTAAATGTTTGGTTTAGCCAGCCGTTCGGATCACTTCATAGGCAGAGGGGGCGAATTTCAACATGTCCTCAGAGGAGGAATGCAGCAGCCCCTCTTCCCTCCCATTCCCTTCCCTTCCCTTCCCTGGGCCTTTGACAGCATGTTTATGAGGAGGTGATGAGCAGGGAGGTACATAGGAGGAGAGCACACATTGTTGCGTTTGGAACAGGACAGGAAATTAGATGTGCTGTCATGGCTGAGTCAACTGTTTGTCACTCAGGTTTTGGTCGTTTTGACGCATGGGTCGAGACAGAAATCCTTTCAAATCCAAACCGAAGAACCCGAGGCCAAAAATCTGAAAAACAGTTTGTTTTTTTCCTGATTCCAGCTGACCACAGCGAAATGAAGGACAGGCTAGTGATAGTGTTTGATCTAGCTGGCTATGTTTTGCATATTTAAAGAATGGTATTCTGTTATTATGGCAGCAAAGAGACTTTATGTCAGCTGTTTCCCCTGCCTTTAAGCTGACTGGCCGCTGCCTACACTTTCATATTTAGCGTACAGACATGAGAACTGTATCAATCGTCTCATCTAACTCTCCGCAAAGATGTATTTACCAAAGTAATCGAACTATTCCTTCGGTTGAAATGTTTCCTTTAAAACTGTAACACCAGCTTTACTCTGGCTGAAAATGCCACAGCTCAGTTGTAAAGCTGTGTGTCCACTGTATGTCAATCCTGGTGGCATCAATCTGAAGTGTTGAATTTCCACAACAAACACAGGTGGCCCCACGTGGTTCTGCTGAGACAGTAAGACGACGATGAGTATGTTTATGAGGTCGATCCTTTTGTCCTTTTGCTACATAAAAACACTTCCTGAAGCCAAGGCCAAGCCTTCCCGAAGCATGTGTGATTAGCATTGGACTTTGGGCCCGAATTCCTCTTAATTTCTTTTCAGTGTGAGCAAAGTTCACACTAACTGATCTCTAAGTGTTTTGTAAGAGTTTGCTTTTCCTCTGGTTTGACCCTGTTCTTTCCTGCTCTCTCTTGCGCTGCTTGGTTTTCTCCCACAAGACTGGCTAACCTTGTAAGTTGGTGTTTGGAGACACTCTGTGCTTCTTACAGCTGAGAAACACATTGGGTGGCCATGACTTCTGATTTAATGTGTATGGAAGTAGAAGAAAGGCAAGTCATGTAAGCTGAAAACACACACCTACCCGCTCATGTGCTTATAGTACACTCACACTATAGATTACAGAGTAGGCCTCCACACACTCGCAGTGGGACTCCGTGGCCCTGATTCTCTACATATCTACCGGTCCTACTAACGTCTACAAACCTCTGTGGAATCTCAGATGCTGTCTACATTACTGAATGATTACCTGAACCGAGGCCACTTCCTCCCAGTCTAGCTGAAAACCGCTGGCCCACGGAGGCCATCTTGGCTCTTTCTGGTTGTCATCACTCTTGCAAGATAATTGATTCATTGCTTATAATGCACATCTGGTAGCTGAAAGAAGGGATAATTGTACCTGTTTCAAATGACGCAGGCGTAGCGTGGGGATGTCTGTTTTTCATGCATCAGTTGGAAATATTCAATGTAAAGTTTAGGGATATTATATTGTAGTCAGAGGACGCAATGTCGTTGTTTTCATGTAATTCTGGTCCAGATTATTTTTCATCCTGGGTGTAATGAGACTAGATGAAGGTAAAATTTATGCCACTACTGATGAACTAGGATTAGAAATGTTATCATCACCCATATGGTTAAGTTTCAAATCAGTAATGAGGTGTTCAATCTAAGATTAGCAGCAGGAAACCAACTCACAAGGTGGTTTTCAATGCAAAACCAAACTCCCTCAGTCTGTTCATGTTCAAGTGACGCATCAAAGAGAAAATATATTTGTCTGGGCTCTTGAGATGTTTTCATGATGAGTAGCAGGCAGTGGTGGAGCGGTGGAGACTGGTACACCACCTCATCAGGATGAAAATTCACCTCATAACTTGAGGATAACATCTGAGCACGAGTAGCTCACCATGAACAAGATTTTACAAAATCTATGCAACATTTTTCATGTTCCTCGGAGTCCTTCCGTCATGACTCAACTCAGAAACAAATAATCCATCTTCAAGTTGGAACAATTCAGGCTTGACTCATGATTTTGATTTGAAGGCACAATGACCGTACTGTTGAGGTGTCTTTTAAGTCTGCACCCATTATCTGTATTTATTCTTGCTTATCAAGGTAGCTACCCCGCAGTTGCAGTTAATATACTCACAAGCTTGACTAACACCTTGACTCACCAATTTGCACTTTTCATTATCCACCACTGCCAGTATCATGTTGGAATTCATCCAGAAAGGTCTGAGGGTTTTCAGAAATTTTGAATGTGCTCAACGCAAACCACTACACTACTGTCTGCTTTCGCTTCCCGCATAGTGCAGCAGGCCACGTCTCACACACTGAAAACAAGACTGTCTGCACCTTCCGCCTACAAAGTGGAGCTAATAAATCTCATGCTGACAGTAAATAGTGTTGTCCCAGCACAGGGCCTTGCAGAGGGGGTAATCCCTCTACTTCAAAGTTCTTGTGGTGTGTTAAAAGGTGCTGATGTAGGGAGTGTCTGGGTGAGTGGACAAAAAGATCAGGTCCATCACCAAGAAGCTAGTGTGTGTGTCTGTCTTTGTGTGTGTGGTGCCCAGACTTGTTACGGGTCATTCTCTGACTGCTCCGCTCTTCCCACGTCATGTGTACTGTGTGTTTAATACACTCATTAACTTAGGTGTCACCGTTAAAAATGTCCTCTAGTTAAATGATGGATTAAAAAAAAAAGGTTGTGCATATTGAATGTACTAGAATATGAACCTGCAGGATTCTGTTGCTGTGTTTAGACTAGCAGGATTATCTGGGAGATCGTCTAGTTTTTTTATGTTGGTGATACTGTCTCTGCGCTGTGTTGTCTAACACCATGGCACAACCCTGATATGATCTAGCGGTAATAATCTTTATCTGTCTCTCCCTCTCTTTCTGTCTGTCTGTGTGTTCAGGCTTCTTGCAGGGGCACCCAAGGAGAAAGCCCAATCTCTACAAAATGTCAATGAGACAGGTGCTGTGTACTCCTGTCCCCTTACCACACTCTCCAATGACTGCACCAGGATGGACTTGGTCAGCACAAGTAAGCATGGCGCAGAAATCTCAGATGTGATTAGCTGTTTTGGTATTTAACAGAAGAAGAGTTTCTCTGTACAGGTTCACAGTAAAGCTTCAGTATAGCTGACTGCATTCTGCACCTTAGCAGAATCCAAGATGAGGGAGAGTGTGAGAGGAGCATTGATGTAAAAAAAAATAATAATACGGCCACGCTAGCAGCTTTGTGAGGCTGCCTTCAAACACAGTGGTGCTTTGAGCCAAACGCTAACATTAGCATGCTGACATACTAAAGTTCAGTAGGTTAGTAGGTAGCCTATAAAATTTACATTGTTCACAATTGCAGTGTAGCGTGTTAGCGTGCTAACACTTGCTAATTTGCATTAGTTTTGTAGGTATTTGTTGTTGTTGTATGACCTGTATGAAAAGATGGTTGTGCTAAAGGATCAACGCAGTTATTCCAGTTTGAAATATGTCCACTTCCATTGCCTGCTTAATATTTCAAACTTAATGCCATTGGTTTTTAACGCAGGCTTTTGTTAGAACTTTGTTGCAAGTTAACTGAGGACATATTATGGGGTATTTTTCTCTGACTTACGAAAGGTTCCTTTAAAGCCACAAAAGGTATTTATACAGCTGTATTCACACTCTGAGGTGTATTCCCCATGACAAGGAAACTGACCTATGTGTGGAAATCTGTTTCCCTTTGGCAAATACAGGTACTGTTGAGTTCCCTTTTAGTAAATTATAACCTACCATGAAAATCAGTTAACTTCCTCTTTATTCACTGAGAACAGAGCTCGTGTGTCTATCTCAGAGTCTGATCCCCGGCGTGTTCCGTAGCATTCAGGATCATTTTCTGCACCTACACGACGAGCTCCAGGATATAAAACTCTGAAAAGCGCATCCTTTCTTAATTGAAGGTTATTAACTGATAGACTTACCGCTGTTCT
Organism: Seriola lalandi dorsalis; assembly: GCF_002814215.2. Lineage (NCBI taxonomy): Eukaryota > Metazoa > Chordata > Actinopteri > Carangiformes > Carangidae > Seriola > Seriola lalandi. The sequence goes on along the minus strand of NW_019525444.1, from coordinate 45,774 downwards.
ACCTTAAGGTGAATACGGCGAGCCGGAGGCTAAAAGTAAGAACCATAATAAAAGGATTCCTCGTCTCTTTTAATGTTGAGCTTGGAGTGACGGGCGCTGCAGTCACAGAACATTTTTGAGGTTAATATCTGTCAGGGCAGGAGCCAGGCGGATCTGTTAAGGTTGGTTTTCCTGTGACTGTGATCCCCATAATCATGATGATTTTTTACATTTTACTATTCTCTAAATAAAAGACAAAACATTTCAGTAATCTGGATGTTCAACTGTATTTTTTTCTCTGTAGTTCCATGTTGATAGTTACCTTTTAAACCCTGTACATGACCCTGACCCTTATGACACATCTACAGCAAGTCCCTCTGAGATGGTGGAGGGCATGTGGCTGGGCGTGACAGTGGCCAGTCAGAGGGACCAGCCGGGGGGACGTGTGCTGGTGAGATGACATCCTGTTTTACTCCATTAGTCAGTGTCACAGGTGATGTACTGTGTACAGTATACAGCTACACTCACTGCAGCATCGACGGGATGCAGGGTGGAAATAAGACTCTTTTGTATTTAATTATCTTGTGTCAAAGATGAGCGGCACACAGCTCATCACACACACACACACTCACACACACTCACACAGGCACACACACACACACCCACAAGACATAACAAATACAGGTAGGAAATACCATGCCGAGTCATGTTCGTGATCATGAGTAAGAGGTTATGTTTTTCCTGAGGGATTCTTTTGTTCCTTTTCATATGAATTGTTGACGCTGATGTTTCTTTTGATGTTTTTAATTATTAATATACACATACTGTACATTTTGGGGAATTAACCATTAGAATATGATACTTATTTAATTTCCAGTACTGCCAGAAGGACTTTATCGTCAAGAATGTTTTTCATCCTCCTCTTTATTGTTTCATTTTCGTTAGATGTTTTTGCTTTTGTTAGTACAGCACAGACTACAGTTAAATTAAGTTATTTATTTTGTATTATATAGCAGCGTGATGCTAACATCATACACTGTTTCAGCTGCTTTCTGTTTTCTTTCTTTAATTTTGTTATCGTAGAAGTGATAATTGCTGTCCTAAGTATGAGGGAATTACTTGGGGTTTTGATTTAATTTAATAGCCATTTAATTTAAATTTTTTTCTGTCTTAGCCACATTGTAACTTAGAACGACTGTGCAGTCCATAGCATCCTAGAATACACCCTCTTCTCTGGTGTCCAGGCATGTGGGCATCGATATGTGAAGATCATCCAAGGCGGCACAGAGGAGCAGCGGCGGATGATAGGGAAGTGCTATGTAAGGAGTAACGATCTGACCTACGACCCAAACGATGACTGGCAGACTTACAGTTACGAGGTCTGCAACCCTAGCTTTGACTTGGAGCTCGAGGGCATGTGCAACATGGGCATCTCAGGCGGCATGACAGACACTGATGTCTACATCGGCGCCACAGGCAGCTACGTGTGGCAAGGTGGGCACTGAGGAGTTAAAGCTGAAAGGAGGGTTTTTGTTACTTAACATTGAAATAATGGGCAGGTTTCACAGACAGGGATTAAACGCATCCAAGAATAGCTAGTGTTAGTCTAACTCTGGGATTATTCTCTGTCTGGGAAACCTGTCCATTGTGCGTGAAGCAGATTTTAACATTGTTTTCTGATTCTGCTTTGTTATAAAGGAAATGTTCATGTAACATGGAGAGATCCGGATCCATTGAACGCTTGGGACTCGATAGGCAAAGACTTTGGCCAGCTGAAAAAGCGATACAGTTATATGGGTGAATATTACAGTCATTGTGTTTTTGCATCATATTAATTATAAGATCACTGGGGAACAGGATGAAAACCTAGCTGTCAGTATGAATAACAAGAGAATAAAAACAAAAGAAAAGCAAAGATGGTTTTTATTAGAGAATGTTTCACATTTTATCATGATATTGGAAAAAAGGCCTGTATTACCTTTACAAAGGTCAGATGACAGTTTAACAGTGAATCTCTAACGCTCTTTACCACAGGTTACTCAGTTCTCGAAGAGAAGAAGCTGCTGACCCATGACGACTACACAGTAGTGACAGGGTCTCCCAGGGATGAGTCCAAGGGCTCAGTGGTGTTTGGGACAAAGAATGACAAGGGCATTGAATCGGTGCTCACCATCCGGGGGGAACAAGTGGGCTCGTACTTTGGGAGCAGCCTGGCTGTCACCGACCTCAACAATGACGAGTGCGTTTCTACACAGCGGATATTTGTGATTGTGGAAAATTGATCAGTAAAACCTGGTTCTGTTTTAGCCTTCTCTTTTTTTATATAGTACATTTAAAATATAAGAGCATTATTTCTTGTGTGGACCTCATACTACACATGCTTGGAATCCACTATGTCTAAGTACGAGAGGAATCACAAATTGGAAGTCATTTTAATTAAAATCTAAACACTATCCTACAATAATAGGAAAGATAATTGCATCAAGCTGCAGTGCAGAGGACCAAAGCATATTGCAGATGGCATCCCATTAATTTAGAATCAAACTGTCTTCCATCAGATGCCGAACTTCAAACACAAGCTGCTCAAGAGTCTAAATTGACAGTTGGAAAAGAAGAAAAGCACGAGTGTTATGTGTGGATGCTTTAATAGATTGACTGTAACTGTATCTTGATCTTTTGAGCTGCCTCATGGTTGAATACTCCATAGCTCTGATAAGCCCTGTTATGCAGAGAATGCATGATGATGATGTTTGCATGAGCCGCGGTGAGAGAAGAAAACTTGTCCTTTCAACAGCTCAGATAAGGTGTTCATCATGACATCATGGTGAAATCATGTGCCTCCTTTAATGCAGGAGTTAAACCAGTTTAAATTTGTTACATACCAAACCCCGCTGGATCTATGGGATTTTAAGGAATACAATGTTTTGTAATGTTTTGGATGTTTTCCTTTGCCTGTTACAGCTGGAATGACCTGATTGTGGGAGCCCCGTTTTACTTTGACCGTATGAACGATCATGGTGGAGCAGTGTATATCTTCATGAATGAGAATGGATCTTTCCAGAAGAACGCCACCGTGATACTGAAGGGTCCGTCGGCTTCTGGATTTGGGTTTGCAGTGGCTGCCATTGGTGATATCAACCAAGATGGATTCCAAGGTATGACTGTGGGTTCATTGATAGAAGTCGCTACAAAATGATGTAGTCTATGAAATGGTGATGTAGGGACTTCTTTTGTTTATGATGTGTTTCCATTGCTTTGTCTACACCCTGTATGTACTGAACTAAAAGGTGGTGCATTCACTGCCCTGCTCAGGAAAGGAGTGCAGCTGTTGTAGAGAGGAAGCATTGGGTTCGGACTTTGCATGATTGTTTTTTTTTATACAATGTTGCAACACATTTATCTCAGCAAGGAAACTAATGGACCTTGTTGCATTTCAGACGGTTGAAAAGCTGTACAAAACTGCCTTGGCTAGCAATTAACTCATCATTAGGTGGCGCAATGCTGCCACCTAGAGGGCTAATATATTCCATATACTGATTTGTTTACAGCAGCTTGTCTTCGCACATTTCCTTGAGATATTTCACTCCATTGTCACTGTCTGCAGACTTTGCAGTGGGAGCTCCTTTCCACGACTCAGGAAAGGTCTACATATGGATGGGAAGTAAACAGGGAGTCTCAGAGAGGCCCAGTCAGGTAACATCTGACTTTACGCCATGAATGTTCTTCAGACATAATCTGAATGGGCCCACAGTTATTGTATTGATCTCTCATGTGTCATTGTTGCCCTCTTTAGGTGATTGAGGGTAAGACAGTGGGCAACAACGGATTCCATACCTTCGGCTACTCCATCAATGGAGGGATGGACATGGATGACAACACTTACCCTGACATCTTAATTGGTTCTCTGGACGACCGCATTGCCCTGCTCAGGTAGAAATAAGAAAAAACATGTAATTATTGTGTGTAAAAAGGGGAACATTTTTATTTTGTTAAAGATTAGTAAATGTCTAATATATCAAGAAAGTCCTGTGAGCTATGGTGTTGTAAAATCCTTTGATAAGCCTTTGGTCAAGCAGAAAATGGTATTAAGTCAAAAGAAAAGATCAGTTTTTGAAAAGATAACATTCAAGTTTTCACCTGGTAAAAGTTCAAATACAGATTTGTATTTAGTACACAGATATGTGTACTTTCTTCATATGATGATGATGATGATGATGATATAACTAGTATAACTGTTTGCAGAGCTCGACCAGTCATCCACTTAACAAAGGACTTCGTAGTTATGCCTAAAATCGTGGACCCTAATCAGTGTCCTGGAGATACGCCATGGTGAGATACAGTCTCAGATCATCTCTTTCTGAAACTGGCTCATTCACTTTCTTCTCATGGTTGTTAACGTCTCTTTGTGTTTTACAGCATTACAGTGACTCTGTGTATGTCTTTCACTCTGAGCAATGGAAACAAAGACTTCAAGAAAAATATCAGTAAGCAGGCCTCCTTTTCTTAAACGACTTGTAATGTGTAAATGAATAAATTGCATAAATAAAGGCTGCAACTTTGAATCAATATCTATATCTATAGTTAAAATGTGTGGAGACACTGGGCCGCTGGCCGCTCACAGATCCTGATGTAAATTCTCTATGTTACATGAAACTGCTTTATTATCAGGTTAGCACCTGCTGCAGCGTTGTTTAATGTACTGTGTGTGTTTGCACTTTGTAAAGCGCTGAATTACACAGTGAAGGCGGACATGGAGAGGAGAAGTCCACGAGTTCGTTTCGAGAAGGGTGACACCTATAATGGCCTCCTTAGCCTGCCGTCTTCCAAACGCACATGTCACACTCTAAAGCTGTTTGTTATGGTAAGGTTTCTACAAATACAAAAAAAAGAAATGTGTTAATTGCTGTGTACGTTCATGCCTTTGTACATTTTTTCACTGAAAAGCTGCTGTTGCCAAAGTCTAGTGTTAAATTCTTGGGTGAATTTACAGGAGCCTGTGAGGGACAAACTGGAACCCGTGGTCTTTTCCCTCAACATGTCCTTACATGAACCAAAACCAAAATCCAGACGCTCCTTCCAGAACCTGGACTTCTTCCCAGTCCTGAGCCAGGAGCAGAAACTCACCCAAAGAACTGAGGTATGGTGTGGCGCATACGCCTCATTCATATACCACATTTTTAATAACTTACACAATGAAGCACATGTATATGTGATAGTCCCTCTGTAAGGTGTGATATAATCATTTTTGTTCAATTTCCTGCAGATTAACTTTCAGAAGGAGTGTGGCTCAGACAACAAATGCAGCAGTAACCTGAAGCTGAGAGCCCAGTTTGTTGACAGCAATAAAAAGCCGTACCCCAGGTGAGATGAAAATCTGAAAACAGCGCCTTCATTAACTGTAAATGGGAAAAGGGTTTATTCATTTTCTTGCCAAGAGTTAGACAAAAAGTTACGACGATACGATATGAAGCTACTGCCAGCAGCCGGTTAGCATTAGCTTAGCATAAAGAATAGAGAGAGGGATGTAACACATTATATCTCATTTGTTTACCATACAATTACCTTTGGACAGAGTCAGGCTAGCTGTTCTGCCTGTTTTCAGAGTTTATGCTAAGCTAAATGCATGTGAACGTAGTAACTGATCAAAAACAATAATTGAAAATAATTATAATAATTAAATAATACATGTTCTGTGTATCCAGGCAGGGCAAATTCCAGGTACTTCAGTTCAACAGCAATATGAGGACAGTGAGTTTGATGGTGAAGGTGACTAACATCCCTTCCGCGGGGAAGGTGGCTGAGGACGCCCATCAAGCCATGCTCAACATCACCATCCCTGAGGCACTGAGTTACTCTGGTTTCAGGCCAACGGTACGTCCACTGGAGGGCAGCAGATGACTGAGAAATGTCCATTTAATAGCTAGTCCCTCTTGCCAGATCTTAAATCCTTTTATTGAAAGCACAGAATTACACAATTACATTGTTCATTTTGTTTATCATAAAGATACAAAATAAGTTTACTTCAATTTCCACAAGAGCAGTAAACACCACACTGCTTTCTCCTTCTTGCACATGCATCCCCACTTTCCTAAACAGCTGAATCTCATAACTCACTGTTCACTGTGTCTATATGCTGACTGTGTGTTTAGGACCGTGATATACAATGCACTTTGGAAAACACAGTGATTTGTGAGCTGGGGAATCCGCTTAAAGCCAACGAGAACGTGAGTGTTAACAGCCGTCTTTTAAAGAGTTTGACTTTTTTTCTCCTCTGCCCAGGTTGGTTTGTGATTCTCCTCATTTCGTTGCTTTCATTGTCAGGTGTCACTTTCCATCATCTTTGAGACATCAGGGATTAATCTTTACACACAAGAGATCGAGTCCCAGCTGCTTCTGTCCACGTAAGCGCTTGAGATTGTTTATACTGTATCTATGGTTAAAGGGTCCATAAATTGTACCAGTTCATTTTTAAAGTGATACTGAACTTTAGAGGCTAGTTTTTATTGACGTCTGTTCAAATTTGGGTCTCAGTTTTGATTCTGCAGTAGAGCATTTTGTAGCTGTTCCTAATAGTTTTTTTTTTTTACTTTTCAACTTTTGTTAGTACAAAATGTAAAGTTGCATTTTAATTGTCAGGGGTAATGTTATTGTGGACATACATTCTGGTGTGCAGTGCTATAATAACGTTTGTTCCTTTAGTGTTAGTGAACAGTTTGACCTGAAGCCGGTGCCTGTGGGCCTGCTGATCGAAAATACCATCCTCCCCTCCTTTTCCATGTGAGTCCCATTATCTAATAACCCGTGACGTGGTGTATATACAGTAAAGAGCACACAAATGCCACAGACACCGCGGAACTGAATGTCACATCACATTATCTTCCACAGCCGCACAGTGTACATTCATTTCTCGCTCTCACCCTTGTACAGAGAAAACGCCTTGGTGCAAACAAACTTCGGTGGGACAGTGATGGGCGAGTCAGCCATGGTAAACACCAGTGACGTGGGCAGTCTGGTGGAGTTCACCTTCAATGTGAGTCACCTTCACCACGCAGGCTATATTAGACCTCCACGACTGTATATTGCATTTACAGTATGTGTGCTGCTCACCCACATTTCCCTCATCCCCACCCAGTCTTTGGAGCCAACGCTTTTATTCTTCAGAAGTTTAATATTGCGTGGGGAAAGGATTGTTATGTGAGCCATGGTTTGTGGTGTAAGCATGACCATGGGGTGGATACTATTTAGGAGTCACAAAGTTACAGTGCAGCTCTGACTTTTATTTTACACCATATTGTTATTTCACACTATCGGTTTGATTTCAGCTGAAGTTCCTTTTTCTGTGCTGCTGACCGTCTGACTCTCCACCAGGTGAACATGAGAGGTCAGCCCCTGGGAGACTTGGGCACCCTGGCTGTGGAGTTTGAGTGGCCCTTTGAGGTAGCCAACGGCAAGTGGCTGTTGTACCTGACGAAGGTCGTCGTTGTGGGGGAATCAGACACGGAATGTAGACCTCCTGAACCAGTCATCAACATGCTTAACCTGACTGTAAGGCTCTGTTTTAAGCTTTGGTTTAGACCCTCAATATGCACTTTTCTTCATGTGTCACTCCACTTACAGTGTGCAGATTGAAACTGAGGCAAGGGCGTAGGTTTTTTCTCAACGCTGGTAGAGACACAACGAGTTCACTCAAATATTAGTAGTGACAATTATGTCCTCCCAAAATATAATATTCAAACCTATGCCCATGAACTGAGGTAACCTGTGAACCCAAAATAAGTGCTTAAAGATGCAGATTATAATGCACAAATCAGTTTCAGTGATTCAGCTGGAAAACCACATGAAAAAGTGACTGGGTTGATATTCAGCCTGGGACCTTTGATGCGTGTCCTGTTTTTCTTGCAATCTTTCCTATCTCTGTTCTCTGTTCTTCCATGCTTTACAGCGTCCTGAAAGCGCCCACACCCCTGAAATACGCACATCCCAAAAATGTCCCATTTCTGAAAAAGCCACAAACTTGGTTGCAAATAAACAGAGGTAGAGGCTCTAATGAAAGGCCTTGGACAAAGAACAACAGTGAGAGTGTACAGCTAGCAGCTCTGTGAGGTTGCACTAAAGCACAATGGTGCTTTGAAGTAGTTGCTAACGTCAGCATGGTAACAAGCTCACAATGACACAGCAGGTAAAATTTTTTAGCATGTTAGCGCAGTAGCTTCCGCTAATTAACGCTCAGCACACCGTACAGCAGAGTCTGAGGGGAATATCAGATGTTCCCATCTCTAGAGCAAAGCAGCACGGCTAAAAACAGCGTGACAGTGTTGATTTCTCAGGTACCTTTGGGAAATGTAATAGAGCAGTTGAGGAATTTCTCTGAAGTGCACTGACACTAAGCAAAAACTGACTGTACTCAACTGACGCTGAGTGTATTGTGCTGTGTACAGACTTGTGACATATGTTGTAACTGAGTGAAGTGAAGCAGTCTGAGCAGTTGGAGTAAAACGTCAGTGTTAGAAAAGTGGTGTGAAAATGGTCTGAGAGCCAAACCACAGCTGTTCAGAAATACATTTTGGAAAAAACATCTGTGTCGCCACATTGAAACCTCACAGAGCCCCAAATAGAAAATCATAATGCGTGTGGCCTACATATAGACGGTGAAAATGACAATGCTATTCTAAGAAGAATTTGGTAATGTCTTTATCAAAACCAGTAATTACTACTAACCCTGTGATGTAATGTCTCCGTCTCCTCTGTTTCCTCCATTCATCTTCCCCCCTCTCTCTCCCTCTCTCTCCCTCTCGCCTTTCAGTTGTCAGAGCGCGGGCCGAGGCGTACTAAACGGCAGATCGTGGGGGATGATGCTCTTGATTCGACCCCGTCACAAATCATTGAGCCACAGGCGGCCATCACACTGGTCACTCACCGAAGAGACAGCTACCTGTTGGTAAGAAAAGGATCTGCCTGAGCGCTCTCGTCAGCAGCTTTCACGCGTCATTGGAAGTTAATACATTTGATCATCAGGGTTAGACCTCTCCCCTTCAGCAGACACACAGAACGACACATCAGACACTACAATATCCATATAAGTCCCAAGTACATTATGAACAGTGATGTTACGTTATTGTATACTGAGCGTAATCACGATAAATAAATAAGAACTTGTTGCAATTTTACAACTGAATGGTACAGTAAATAATAAGGAAACATGCAGATAAATTTAAATTTTTTGATTATTGGATGGTAATCCGTCCAATATTTGTTGAGACATGTTGTCTCAATACCACCAGCAATGGCCGACTTTCACTCCACATGTCCTATAGTATAGTATAGTCTCCCCTGAACTCCTATAACAGTAGAACTGGCTTTTACCGTCAGTGCTCCTAGGCTGTAGAAGTTACAGTATCAAGGATTTACTGCACTGAATACTGCTTATTCAGCTTCTGTACAACCTAAAAAGAGAAAATCAGCAAAAGCAAAATACTGTAGTTGTCCACGTTTGTTCAGTTGGTGTTCATCGTGTTTTGAAGGAATGCTCCAAGGGGACAGCGAGATGCGTGAAGTTTCGCTGCCCACTGCTCAACATGACGGATTCAGCCAAGATTTATGTCCGGTCCCGTTTGTGGAACAGTACAATGCTCGAGGTTTGTTCACCAGCTGCAGCCACACACACACACACACACACACACACACACACACACACACACACACACACACACACACACAAAAACTGGGCAGAGACCTTGTAATTCAATAGTATTTTCCAAGGTTGCAACCTTTACTTCTATGTGAAAATGTTCTGATGTTGTGTGTGTGTGTGTGTGTGTGTGTGTGTGTGTGCGTGTGTGTGTGTGTGTGTGTGTGTGCGTGTGTTCCTGCAGGACTACAGCAATGCTGAAGTTATGGTCAAAGGTGAAGCCACACTGAAGCTCATTACAGATAAACCAACCATCAGGATGGACAGTCAGACCACCACGGTGGGTAAATGGTGATGAGAATGATTACGATGATGAAAGCGATGACTTTACCTGACTGTCTCCACCTTTCTTGTAGTTCAAAGTAGAAATAAAACCAGTGGAGGGAGTGGAGACGCCCTATGAGCTCCCGCTGTGGATCATCATCTCAGCAGCAGTAGCTGGAATTGTACTACTAGGAATCATTATTCTTATACTATGGAAGGTGAGAACACAAATCATCGCTCTTGTACACAGACATGTCGTGAATCTGCAGACACAGACTTTCTCCGAATCTCTCCATATGTACAAACATCCTGTTTGGGTTATAAGATAGCTGCTGACGCATTCAACTCACGTCTACAAACTCCATATCAAGCCATTAGTCTAACCTTTGACCTACCCCTCCCTCCACATGCACCCTCCTCCTCCTCCTCTTCCTCCGTCCCCAGTGTGGCTTCTTCCAGAGGGCCAGCAGGAGAGAGATGTATGAGGCCAAAGCCCAGAAGGCTGAGATGAAGATCCAGCCCTCTGAGACAGAGAGGCTGACTGAGGACTACTGAGGCCCCCATGGGTCCCCAGACAGCACACACCAGTGGGGCTTATGGGTAAAAACACCCCTTCCAATGGATTTTCTATGGACTCTTTTAGTGACAGCACTAAGCTTGGGGTGTCACTCAACTTACCGCTTCACTTTCTGTCTCTTCACTTTACATTAGCTTCTTGTAGTTACTGTAACTAACATTTATTCTGTTTCCCTTTCAGGCTAATACTGTGCATGGCGCTGCTGATCACTTTCTATCACTTTTGTTTTCACTACTTTATCCATCTTTTTCATCATACTCAGTAGGATATTGTGGCTTTCTCTGTTACCTAACCTGATTTTCCTCAGCCTCTGAATCCTAAAATCTTCTTCTCAACCCCGTCAACTGTCCCAGCTCCCCTGCCACTTCAGTGCATCCTGTTTAATGTCACCTCCCTCTCTCCCTTTTCCCTCCAGCTTGGATTCTTTAAGCGAGCCATCTACTACCGGATAATGCCAAAGCACCAGGGGGTGAAAATTCGCAAGGCTGAGCGCTATCAGTTCAATCTGGGATTTCAGCCTGAGGAGCCACAGAAAAAGTATTGGATCACCAGCTGGACAGAGATGCAGCATTACTACTACTGAGGCCTTTACCTTGAACCCTGAACCACTCACCGTCACACTGGCACGGGACAAACAAGGAGCACTGGGTTCGGTCGAGCCGCATGGACTTTGCAGTGCATGGACCAACTGTGGATAAAGCATTCAATTTGAAACTTCTTTATCTTTTAGTGCATTTCATCAACTCTTTCAGTGCAATATACTGAACTTTTTTTTTTTTGTTTCAGAGATTGTAATTTGTTAAGTATTTTTGAAGAATGCAGTGTTGTACATTGGAATTGGGGTTGCATTCAAGAGTAATTTGTAAAATTGTTTTTGATTACGTTGCAGGTTTTTACTCAGTGTTGCATGTATTCTCTCATTTCTTTCCATTTTGTTCTTTCTGAATCCTCTAAGCAAATCTACTGGTCATTCGTCATGTTTTATTGCCACCATGTCTGTGTCTCCTCTCTAATCAGAAGAATGAGTCCATTGATTTTCTCTGTGATTGTATATGCCCTTCCTGCTCTGTCTCCAGGCATCACTTTGTGGTCAGCTGGTGTAGGTTATGTAAAGGTTTAAAAACCTACATCTGTCGTTTTTGGAGGTCATTTTCCAACTGCACTTAAAATATGTTGACCAGAATCCGCTCTGTGGCGAGTGAAGATGTGTCTTTATGTGATGTGCATGTCGGTGCGTGGTTGTGGCTCTCGTATGCAGAACCTGACTTTGTGATTTTCAAGCTATGTAGAAATATTACATCCCTGACAAAATACAGACAAGTACAGAGAAAAAAGTGGCTCTCACTGGTGAATGAAATATTTTAACTGCCTACATTAAATTCCATGGCAAGAGTCGCCTGAGCAACCCTGCAACAAGTTGAAAAGCAATAGGTTCTTGTTTGTATGTAGAATTACCCAGCATTTGATGATGATGATCATGGGAGCACACTTGATTATTATTTATTACACTGTCCTGTGTTATTACAGTAAAGAACCTGTCTGAATATCGTTAATTATATCGCATACAGGGAGTCACCACACTGGATTAAAGAATACATGGTACTGTATCTGTCTGGAGGCTTGTTGGTATCGTAAACTCCAGCATAGATAGTTATGTCGTATATTGTACATAGTGACAAGTTATGTTGAATTGACTATTTGAATGAATGCATATGTCATTGGCCTTTTTTGTTTCACTGACCCTAAGCTTTGTATTTTTGTACGAGACAGTAAGCTGACACTTGGATTGTTTCCACGCCATTGTGGCCAACCTGCAGCACTGAAGATGTAGTGGATCAGGAGAAGACAGTCGCCGAGCGGTCTTTGATGGGACTAAGTGTTGTGTTAGCACTCTAGTTTGTGCTACCTGAGAGCCCACAGCTACTCTTGTGACTTGTGACTGTGGCCTTTGCAGAGGCTCCATTGACTCTGAGTAAATAAGGGAGGGCTGAAACCAATGCACAAACTCTGTTCTCTGTGGTGGTGTTGTTGTTTTCTGTTTTGTTTTTTACTGTGCAGTTTCAAGTAATTAAATTGTTTTTAACAGCCTTTGGGGTTCAATTACTACCAGGAGACATTCTGTGTTTGCTACCATGTCTTGTTTGAACACAAAGGCAGAATACATATTTAATGTCTTTATTGTAGAAATGCAGGATTCAACAAAAAAAGGAACAAAATCAAAATATTAAAAAATGCTTACACAATTAACGGCTTTACATTCATTTTAAAACATTGTCTCCCTAAACATTCAAATATAACAAATAAATTACAAAATAGCAATGTTCTTTTGCATAGGCAAAAAATAATAATTTGACTCCAAGAGTATACAATAAATATACAAGACTAGATAGGGAGGCAGACCAAAGAGAAAAGCAAATTTGATCAGATGTACAGTACAGTACACAAAAACACTGATGTTCACATTGAGGTTGGTACTGTGTTAGCTACAGTAAGTCCGGCCTTACTTTAGCCCTTTAGCCGTCACTGTCGATTAGTCCTTTTGCTTGAGCTCCATCGTGGATAAGGACTTTTCAGGCCTTCTTGACTTCCTGTACTTGTAGGCCAACAGGATGGTGGCGAGCAAGAGGACCAGGCCGATGACCAACAGGACCCACTGGCCAGCTAAGGCAGCTGAGCTGTCCACACTCATACCCAGGAAGTCCACTTTATTAGCTTTAACTTCACCTGTAGCTGGACACAAACATGAAATACTGAGTAAATAGATTGTTTTTCACACAGAAACTCACTCATTCACAATTAGCAAGCTGCAACTTCTCCACAAGGGGGAGCTGTTCAGTAATTTTCAGAGCCGTTCCACATTTGTGGAAAGAAAGTAAAAGCCACAACGATTCACAAGGAACGCAGAAGGAGATATTTTCTATATCGCCACCTACTGGAGAGAAAACAAACGCTGCAGTTTCACACATGTGCCACCTGCAGGCAATGAGTATTACATCTACACATCAATGTGTGTGTGTGTGTGTTTTGAGGTTTTTACGTTTTGAACTCCACCACCTGTCAGCTAAATAATTTTATTTATGAGAACTGAACATCAGTGGATGTGACATAAAATTCAGTCTGTGGCTTATTTTCTTTTTTTTTTAACATGACAATGACGTAAGCTTCACAGTGCCAGATACCAACACGTAAATCACTTCAGTAAAACCCAAGTTTATAATCCAAATATTTAACACCAAAGAACCCACAATGAAAAACAAACTTTCTCTGATCTTTTCTTCTGGCCTATGCATCACACCGCCATTTTTTTTTTTTTTTTACATTTTGTCCCCACTTTGTCTGCAAAGTCCCAGGAGGAGGATAGAGGACACACAACGCCACTCAGACTAATATGACTTCTGTACTCTTCAACAGAAAACACTTTTGTAGCTTTATGATGTAAAACCTCAAACAAATGAACAGCAGCTAAAAACACAAAAAGTGCAAGTTGGAATACTTATTGCCTGATAAAAGTATAAAATTGACACAAGATATTACTCTTCCTACCTACAGATGGCGTTAGAAATTAACATGTCTAAATCTCAAATCTCTAAATATGAGGCTCATTGCATAAAACTGTTGATGCTGACACTCACAAAATAATCTTAAAATATGTGTCTAAAAAGTTTCTGTGCTGTTATTAATTCCACATCACAAAGGTAGGGCTCCCTTTTAGTGTAAAGAAACAAAACGTCACCTTCTTTTTCCTCCTTTATATTATTTCCACCCTTATTAATTCATTTTTACATCTAAAGTCTATATTTCTTTCTTGATCTCACCAACAACAGCTCTGTTCTCGTTTTCTCACTATCTCTTCCAGGCTCTCTCTCTCACTCTCTCGCTAAGACCCTCATCAATCTAATTTGTAAACATCCTTTCAGCAGGATCTCATCAGTAAAACAAGAGGAGCAGGAGATTGGTTTCACTGTAAGACGCAGCAGAGGAGAAAAACAAAATGAATGCCCCTGTGAGAAGCTAATGTGCATTTTCTTTATAGGAAGGAGTTCAATAAACATTTGGCTTGAAGATTGGAAAATGTATTGAACACAAACCTCAAGCGAATAGCCTTGTCTACATGCATGTGTCTGTATTAAAGTATGTGCATATCTCGAATGTATTGGACGTACTTGAAGGTTTCCAGTCGTACTCAGGCCACCCGCGAATATCGTTGTTCTTGTTGTTCTCTTTCTCAAGCCAGTCAATGAGAGGTTGGAAATACTGCATGAGTGGCTGGGCACTCATTTTGGGCTGGCCGGTGATCATGGTCATCGCCTCGGGCCAGGGCTTACTGAAGCCCAGCTTCATCACGTCACTGCAGACAACAACACAGGTCAGAGAGGAGGTCAGGGGAGACGAGGATCAGTAGCAAGAGTGTGTTGTAGAGATAATTACACACATGGCATGAGGCATGTTTTCTTCACCCGCTGCCTGCACTTACAGACACTATAATCTTTCTGCTGTTAGTGTTACAACCATGTCTGTTCTTTATTGACCAAAAAAAAAAACATCCTAGGTCATTTCCAGTATATATATAAATATATATATATATATATATATATATATATATACTGGAAATCATGTTTAATGTTGAAGAGAGTTGATATTTTATTGTTGTGATGTTTTTCATGTCACAAATGCATCATGAGTTATGGATGTTACATAAAATATATATTTTTTTGTGTAAAGACTATTAGTGTTTTGGTAGGTGTGTGTGTACTAACCCCAGCAGCTTCCCAGCGTCTGTAGATTTGTAGATATCGCAGGTATGGAGAGGCCCAACATGGTTAGCAGCCTCACACAGAGCCTTGTGGAACTGGAATTGGACGATGAAGCTGACAAAGTACCTGATTGAAGATCAACAAAGACAAACTGTCATAACTTGGCTTCAATGCCGGCAGATAAAACAAGCTGATACTTAATGGCAAATGATTATTTTTTCAGCCACGTGACTAAGTGCACATTATGTTCCGCTACATATTTATCTTATCTACCCATAGTTGATTAGAGTGTCTTGACGAAGTTAACAGGCTGTCTGTGCTTAATTATCAGGAAAGCTGTTTGTTCTGCCAAATCAGGAAAATTTACCTGACGTAAGGCACATTAGCAGGGATGTGGAACTTTGCACCGGGGTCGAAGTCATCCTCAGTGCGGACTACAGGTGGACACAGTCCCTGGTACTTCATTCTGCAATGCAAAGAAAAAGAAGAGTTTAATCTGATTGTTATTTCAGTAAAATCGCTTACAAATTCAAGGAATTATTATACAATCAATCACTTGCTCATTAACTTTAAATAATAAATATTGTACATGGTAATCATAAAAGTGCTGATGAACTTTACCTGAGGTTCCACCACTCTTTATTGTACTCGTCCTGTGGGATGCGTCCATCAAATACCTTCCATCTCCACTGGTCCATCAGGTAGCCAAAAGGTAGGAAGGCGATCTTGTCAAGCGCCATGCTCATCAGGAAGTTGATTTCACTCTCTGGAGGAAGGGACAGAAACACAAAAACCATGAGCTAAATACTGTTATAACACTACATGCTCCTACAGAACCATGTCATGGTCAGGGTCACCCACCGGCGTTGGCCTCAACTTTGTCCAAGAGGCCGATGCTCTGCAAATGTTTGGGCGTGGACACAGAAAGCGCCAGTACATCACCGATGGCCTCATGGAATCCGGGGTTGGCTCCATCACGGAAGGACACAGGCTGGTCTTTGTACTGCAGGAAGTACTGGACGTGGCCCATCTCATGGTGCACCGTGATCAGGTCATCCATAGTCACAACAGTGCATTGTTTGATCCTGGAGACAAGATAATAATTACAGCAAAGAACCCAGACATCTTACACCTTGCTGGCTTCCATACACTTAATGCTACTGAATACAAAGTAATACATTTATCACTTATCAAATCCAAGAAAATCAATAAAACTGTCAGAGCAACAATGATAAACTACCAATCAGTTAGGTTCAGTACAATGGAAACTGAGGATTAACCTGAAGTCTTTTCGGTTGTAGAAGTCCCATGCCGAGGCATGACACACCACCTGGCGTCCGTCAGACGGCTTCACTAGCATGGACTTCTGCCAGAACTCCTCTGGCATTGGCTTCAACCCGAGAGAGGTGAAAAACCTGTCTGACTCCTGGAACATTACGGTGGCGTTCCAGTTCTGTGCGGAGATAAAATAGAACATCAGTGAAGATGTTTGTGGCAAGTTTGTCAGACAGTGAGATATTCCACATGTGGAGAAAGCAACAGCTACATCTATAAAATAGATGACGGCACAGAGTGTAAACAAATTTTACTTCTAAAAGGACAGAAGGAAACATATGGTCCCCCCTAAAAATATGTACAATGTTTAACATCTTCATGCATTATGTATACTTCACGTAGTTATGGATGACTGCTGCTTTTTGCTGCTTTAATTTAGTGCAATTAAAATCCTCTGTGTTTACCATCATTCATCCTCTGTATTCATCATTCTGTTTGAGCCTCCACTTTGGCCCACATCCAAGTCTTATTTTTACTGAAATTACCTGATGCTGGCCCTTCTAAAGCTGCAATGTGAGTGGTATATGAAGTAAGAGTGTGTGTTTTTTGTGTGTGTCTGTGTATTCATGTGTGCAGATGTAACAGCTGGTTTATGTGTTCATTCACCTTTGCCACCATAGCTGGCGTGGCGTCAACCTGTGTTGCGCTTGGGAAGGGCATGACCAAATCCATTATGCCAGACCACGTCTGTGCCCACATGTTGCCTGAAACGACACAAGACAGCATACATATGTCATATTTCTAAGTCTAAAAAGTTATGGGGGCAAATCATCTTCTGCTCTGCCAGTGTTTAACCAAGTGGGATTTGTGACAGTGAGTAAATCCAATCTCTAACCGTGTGGAGCTGTCACACACAATCTCACGCTTGACGCCTCTGAAAGCAAATTAAATCCTGTCTAAACCCAGATGCATCAACAGCCAAAGACAGAATATTAATGGGGTATGCTCCCGCATAAAAGAAGAGTTTTGGCTGTAGTGTTAGAATCCTTTGCATTCCAGATTGAAATACTGGCTGAAGTGACCTCAGCCTGAAAGTCCTGAAAACCAAATTTCCCATGTATTTATGTAATAGGTTTATATTTCACCAAAAATACGTTACTGTGCAGAATTTATTATTTTCCTTGTATATATTTCTTTTTATGTATATGTCTTTTGGGGAGCTTTTATTTTGGTAATTATACTTTTGTTGCGTGACCTTTGACATTTTGACCGTGTCACTTCCTGTCCGCTCGCGCTGTTCTCCTCAGTCGCCGTCAGGTAAGACACTAACACTAGTGCTCTTGTCAGTATCGTGTAAAAACGTGGTAAGAGAGCTCAACACAGACATGAATTTCAGTATATACAAGTCATAAACACTGGTCCTTGTTGTTATAATAGTTGTTTATATATATAAGTGTGTTTATGTACTTTTATCATGTACAGCATTTTTTGGTAGCATGCTAGTTTCTCGATATCAAGCTAAGCTAATGGAGCTCGGAGATGGTTTCTCATGCGGTTCACCGCTCTCTCCTTTTCTCCTTTTAAAGGTGTGTATGTAGAAACCTGGTAAATTGGATCTGTATCGATAATTTAGGTATGATATAATGTATGTTTTAATGTATGTTCATATATTTTTTAAAACATTTTATGAAATTGATGCTGGTGGGTGAGAGGATACTTTTTTGAGGAATATTGTAAATTGGAACTATATGATCAAACATGATGTATTTTGCTTATTGATGTAAAAGAAAGTAGTAAATGTAGTAGTATGAGCTGCGCTGAGGAGAGGTGTGCATTTAGGAAACCTGGTCGTGAGAAGTTGCTGTACTGATATTATTGTGTGACACACTGCCCGCAAGAATAAATCTTCCCCCCTGGCTGGCAAGAAAACAGTTGTCCTCCTTGCATCTTTTGACATACACCGACACAATGCAGAGCTCATGGCAAGTTGGAAGCGCCAGGCCGGCTACATACACAAAGTGTAGTTAAATGAAATCCAGCACAAAAAGCTGCAGCTCTTTAAGAATCTGTCCTTGTTACTTACCCAGCAAGTGAGCAGGAATGGGTCCCTTAAGGTTGATGTACTTGGGACCATACTTTTTGTACAAAGCCCTGCGAACATAGGCATGTACGTTCTGATAGAGAGGTTCCAGCTCCTTCCACAGGCTCTCCAGGTCTTGCTCAAAGGTAGGGGTTTCATACAAGGAGCGCCAGAAAGCCCCATTGTCAGAGTGACCTACAGAGAGTACCAGGGGTAAAGAGCCAACAGTGAGGAGTAGTTTCTCAATGAAGTTTGTAATGCAGGCAATGCATTGCAAAGCAATTGTAATTTATTTTAAATAATTAAGTACTTAATTAAAATAATGAAAATAATAAACAGCGGAGATTCCAGGGAGTTACTGGTCCTGACCAAGAAATAATCTAGCACATAACCACCTGTAAAACGGCAAAAAACTTTGGTTTTTGTGTGTTTTGAAATGAACAAGGTACAACTTGTTAATTAGCTGTAGAGGTACTGGTAGGTACATTTTGTAACCACTGGACAGAGCTACTCTAGCTGTTTCCCTCAGTTTCCAGTCTTTATGCTAAGCTAAGCTAACCATGCAGTTTCTTGTAGTGGTTTTATTTTTACAGACATGAAAGTGATATCAATCTTCTCATCTAACTTTCGATAAGAAAACAAATTAGTGTGAGCAAAATGTCAACTCTGTGTGGCTAAAACTAAAAAGTCAGCCACTTGCCATTGTTAGTAAGTACTGATGGAACAGTGTCAAAAGTGGCTCATTGGCTATACCAGTTTAAATTGACCAATCAGATTATCTTCACCTTCATAAAAGCTCTGATTCTGAGAAATGAGATTAAAATCAAGGCTGAGCTTGATGCATTTTTCAAGCAAAAGTGATCGGAGAGAAGGTGGATTTACAATAATCCATTTAAGGTCATACCATTTAGTGTGGCTGCTTTGTTGGCCAGTTCAACATATCTCTTGTAATCCTGACGAAGTACTTTTCCAGCAGCATCTCTCCATCCTTTCCAGGCAAATAATAATTCATCATAATCCCTGGACTCTGCCATGATCTTCTGGAGATCTGAAACACAGCACATTCATTTATTATACCAACTTACCTTCTGTACACTGTCTTTCATTTGATGTTTCATTTTGTCTTGTTAAATACTTGGCGCAAGATGATAGTTATTGCACCTATTAAAGTTATTCAATTATTTAATGCTAACTAAATGTAAATCCATTCATCACTTACCAATAATCTAACAATACTTTACCATTAACTATGGTAAGTATTAAGCAGTTACTGCACTGTTTGCTCATATGTTGTATTTGCTTCATTATTCAATTTATTCATTTAACTCCTCATATTAGATTGGCATATATTCCACAGTTTTACCTGGATCCAGAGGGTGGCATGTCCCGTTATCTCTGCAGACCTCAGCCACACTGTACTTGGTCTCCATGTTGGACAGGAGAGTGTTGTACTGAAAAGGTAAAGGCGTCCACCGTGCATTAGATCACAATGAAACCACCAGCAATCCTCTGTTTTTTTGTATTTCTACAGGCACTTTCTACAGCTGCTCAGTTGGACTGACAAGGGTAAGAGCATGTGAAAGCAACAGGAATATATTGACAGTTCATATGTTGATAATGTCTGCATTTTGCTCATGGCTACAGGATTTTGAATGGAGCAGCCTTGAATTGGCTTAAATTTGTTTGACATCAACTAAACTGCTTTGTGTTATGCTGCACTGCATTCCCATCTGCACAGCTCCTGGAGCTCTTTCTCAACTCCCAAAAAAGTTGGCAAAAAGCATAACACGTACACACAATCAAATAAATTCTCAGCAGCTGGCTCTTGTAAGGTGCTCCTCGAACTTGGAACCTTCAGGTTCCAAAACAAGCCCAAAGTATTTGTCCCTCTTGTGCTTACAGTATATTTAACACCTTTAAATGAGGTCTCTGTACTATATTCATATTGTACTTCATTGGATGGAGTTTAATCACAGCACGTTAGCCAAGAATTAACCTAAGTTGATAGCCACGGAGCTTTAATCAAAATGCAAAGAAGAAAAATATAATAGCATTAATGGCCTTGAAAAGTCTACAGCCTATAATGTTGGACTAGTTTGATTGGCTTCTCTAGACAGGCTATATGCCTTTTAGTTGATGTTGATGGAAAATGCATCAAGATGTCTTAAAATGCTTGAAGTTATTCCTGCATACACTTCCGGCATCTGTTATAAATTTGTAAAGACATCTGGAATATGTCCAGCCTCTTATATTTGATGTCAAGAATTTCAAACAGCAGGAATTTCATACATGCTATTGTTGCTAGCGTGAGTGAAGCTCAGCCATGCTGCATGTTCATGGTCTGAGACACCGTTCATTTCTGAATATACCTGCAAGATCTAACTTTGTGTATTCTGGGTTAGCCGCCATTTTTCTTGTTAGCTAGATTATGTTAGCTAGCTAAAGTGAGTGTGAGCAAATGCCACACACAAATTTCCCTCTAATAATGAATTTTACAGGTTCCCAGAAAGTTGTTCCATCTTTGTTCTACGCTGTCATTGTAGTATTGTGTTTTCTGTGTCCCCGTAGCATCCACAATGACCTATGTGGTTTTCTGTCTATTACTGTCTTGGAAGAATAATTTAGGATTTCTCCTTGTGATGCAGCACAACCAATAAAACTATTCCTGCCCCCAGAGCAGTTCAGACTTGAATTAAGATTTATAAAACTAAAACCATTTCGTCCTCACCTCTTCCAGCTGTGTCGTGGGCAATGCGGCCCGCTCGATGTCGCTGAGTTTTTTGATGATGCGTTTGACCGAGGGGTCCTGGAAGTCAGTAGTGTCGTACTGACGGGCCTTCTGTCCGTACTTCAAGGTGTGGGCTGACATCTCCAGGTTTTTCTTAAGCTAGAGAGGAATAATGAAAACTCTTTTAATTTTCCTCTTTTTACATTATGTGTCAATGGAAGCAGAGTGATTGGATGGGTGGATGGATGGATGGATGGACAGGTTTAAGATACAGAGATTTACATAGGTTTAGTTAAATAGGTAGAAACATGCATACATGGGTCGATTAGTGACTCACTGACTCAACCTATTATTCATTCATTGACACATTTTTGATTAAGCAATCATTTTATTGATTTACTGATTTAATGCAAAAAAAATCAATATAAGGTGCAGCCCTTCACGTTTGATGATGACAGATGATGCTCGAACAATATTATGGTGATCTCAGTGAAGTCGGTCAGTCAGAGGGTCTCACCATTTCCTGCTTATTGGCTTCATTGATGTCAGTGTTGTACTTCCAGGACGCCTCGGTGTAGGCGTTCCACACCCCCTCAGCTGTACTGTTGTACTCGTCCAGAAACTTCTTTGCATCGAGCTCATCTGTATTCTTGTCTGGGTAAACAAGAAGGAGAATTTCAGCTCGAACGCAGGATACATACTGTCAAAAAAGAGTCATGTACTTTGTATTCTGAAAAATACTATCACATTTTAGCTGAATTGTGATGTGTGATTCATAATAATAATATACAATATATATAATATAATGTGTAAACACCAGAGGTTGTCATGATTTTAGGCATTGGGGATTTTTCTGTTTGTGTACGTGCAGAGAAAAGCTTGGAACCAACATCTTAGGGGAAAAAAATATTCTTGCCAATTTTGCTTTCTTCTCTTGATATTCTGCTGTTTGTTTACCATTCATTTTGACCACAACTCTCTGTTATGTCCACATTTGCTCTTACCAATATCTCCAGGGTAGCCCTCAGGGACGGGTGGGACCCAGTTGAAGTCAGGCCATCCCAAGGTCTCATTTACATTTTGCTTTTTCAGCCACTGAATGATGGGGTCAAAGTATTTCATCAGCGAGCTTGCATCCATCTTGTTGGTGCCAATAGCCTCCTGGAGCACAACAGGCCAAGGTTTGGAAGAGCCAGCCTGGAGAACTTTCCTGGAGAAGGTAGAAGGAAATTGTTTCACACCTTTATTGCTTCCATAAACCATTACTGTGCAGAAAGGAGGTCCAGCAAGATTACATACTTCAAAATAGCGCCTGCTTCTGTGGAGCGGTAGATGTCGCATGTGTGCAGAGGACCGGTGTGGTTGGCTGCTTGGCATAGTTTTTCATGAAACTGGAACTGCAGGATGAAGCTGACAAAATACCTACAGAGGAAAGATTGTCATCTCATCAGTGCGTCACATTTACTATAGTATTACTTCAGAATATTTGATCAAAAGTACAAAAAAAAATATATAATGAGACGTGGTTAGAAGATCTAGAAGCAACACAAAAAGTATACAAGCAGAGGACATCTTATAAAAGATCAAAAACAGCTGATTGTTACAGCCAAGTAAATGAAATTAGTTTTTTGTCCTCTACTTTTTTATGGCTATTAAAAATTTCCAAACTTCTATACACTGACTAGAATTACTGAAATGTTTAAATCATAAGAAAGTGTTTGTCAGTTTAACTAAATGTGTGTCTAATTAAGTGTCCTCCCCCACACTTCTAAGAAAAAAGGGGTTAGATTATTTTCTTACAAGCCCACCCTGCCTCTGCAACAAGCTTCCTGCTATTGTGGTGTGACTGTATTGTTAAAAACCACACTCCAATGCCAGGGATTCAGTCCAAATTACAGCACACAGTACATTAATCCCCAGCTCACTGGGCATTCTTGCATACTAATTCCCTCCACTATTACATACTTTATATACATGCACTGGCTCCATTTAATGGGATTTGAAATTTTAAAGCTGTTGCAGTATGTCTTTGATCCTCTGCTTTACAGCACTTTGTGACAAGTCTGCAACGTTAATCAGACAGCTAGGAAAATACAAATACATGTCACAAAAATATCAATAGCCAAAGCTAATTGTCGTTATCCCTTCATCTTCACAGTGGTGTGGCTGATGCTACCTAATGTATGGCGTGTTTCCAGGGATGTGGTATTTTGCGCCAGGATCAAAGTGTTCCTCTGTACGTCCGGTGGGTTGGCAGATGCCTTGATATTTTGTCCTTTAAAAAAAAAAGAAACATTGGCATGAGGTTACATAAGACATAAGTTCTGGAAAGTCACTCAGCCTTTAATGCCTTTTTCATCTTATTAAGTTTAAGTGTCAGCTGGGTATGCGTGCTCTTTTTCCAGCAGCAGCTCACATCACACAAACACACACACACACACACACTCTCACTCAAACAGTCTGAATGCTAGCCAGCACAACCACTGTTTTCTACTGTAAGAGCAGCTAACCTTTAGGGCAGGGACTCCCTAACCTCACAAACACTCCCCGCTCAGTATCCTTTTGTTATCAGCCGAGCTTAATGGTGCGTTTCAAGTCTTTTAATCGGTCCAGCCTTCAATTGTGTTTTATTTCACTCTCGCAGCTCTCATACTTTTGTTTTTACTGTTTTACTGTTGCAGCTGTTTTCAGCACAAAAAAAAGCTCTAAAAACCCACTTGTTTACTGCCTGCTCAGCAGTAAACAAGCAGACAGAGACAGTTAGCAACTAGCTGGTGAACATAGTGGAACAGAGAGTGAATACTGGACTTAAATTCATCAGGTGGATATAAACACAGATCCCAGTGAATGATCATGTTGGTCTGAAACTTCAGGATGTGCAGCTTCATATTTACTGTATAGACATGAGAGTGGTTTTGATCTCATCAAACTTTCAGGAAGTGAAATATGTGTGTGTCCAAAAAATATGTGAAATGTTTTGTAAGTGTATTAATCCTGTGTGTGAAAGCCCACCTGAGGTACCACCACTCGGAGTTGTACCGCTCTGGAGGAGTGCGTCCACTGAACACACCCCACCTCCACTGGTCGATGAGGTAGCCAAAGGGAAGGAAGGCGATCTTCTCCAGAGCCATCTTCAACAGGTAGTTGATATCAGTTTCTGATGGAAAAAAAAAATAAATCAAGATTTTATTTTTGAAACATTTGTTCATAAATATTTAAGAAGTCATCATTCGGTTCTGTGAGAGGGTATTTATGTCTGTCTTATTCTCTTTACCTTCGTCAGAGACCACAGATTCCAGCAGTTTAATGGTATGCAGATGTTTGGGTGTGGAAACGGACAGAGACAAAACATCGCCAATAGCCTCGTGGAAGCCGGGGTTGGCTCCACGACGGTAGCCCACAGGCTTGTCCTTGTACTGCAGGTAATACTGGATGTGCCCCATCTCATGGTGTACGGTGAAGAGCTGCTCCATCGTCACTGTGGTGCATTGCTTGATCCTACAGAGGATCAAACATCAATATATTCATTAATATGTGATTAATAACTTTAACAACATTCAGATTCATTTCAAGGATCTTTATAGTCACTGCCTGTAAATTTTTTTAATCCCTTTTAAGTAAAACAGCTACATGTATGAGTCCTACATGATTCAAAGATTTTTATCTTCAGTGTACAATAATCACAATATATTTGTATTATATTTATATATATTTATTTACTTTGTATGTTTGTGCAACGCTTGTGCTTTGAATGAAGTGTCACTCTAACTCGCTAAATAATTGACTTGCAGCTGCATTAATAGATTTTACCTGAAGTCCTTGCGGTTGTAAAAGTCCCAGGCAGACGCATGGCACACCACCTCTCGGCCTTCGGGCTTCTCCAGCATCGACTCATCCCAGAACTCCTGAGGCATCGGCTCTAAACCTAGAGAGGTGAAGAACTCCTCGGCTACATGAAACATTCGTGTGGCGTTGTAGCCCTGTGAAGAGGAAACAATCAGATGTTTGACCTCAGTGCCCTCTAACAAAACTATAATCACCTAAAAACAGAAAGAGTTGGATTCATGAGGTTTTCTGATTTATGTTGGCTTTTTTTTTTCAATTCACCCC
>NW_019525444.1:3911-20299 GCF_002814215.2 Seriola lalandi dorsalis | reverse complement strand
TTTTGCTTTTCCCCCCCCCCCCCCATATAACATCCCATCCCAGTAGCATGAAATCTTTCCAACACACTTACTTGTCTGACCATTTCATCAGTCACATCCATGTTGGGTTTGTTAGGAAATGGGATCATCATACCATAAATATTGTTCCAGGTCTGGGCCCACATATTTCCTGAGAGTGAGGAAGAAAACACACTTAAGCAACAATTCTGACTTGTTATGGGACATTGCACACATCAAGCACTATAGGAAATGCCTACATGCAGCATGTTCATTCATGGTAAAGAGATAAGCACGCAGAGCTACGTGCCCTGGTGTGTCCGCATCTTAATAGTTGTATTGTCCCTGGTGTGTTTGAGGCCCTCATTAAATAATGGCTGTTTATGCTGGGGATTGTATGAAAATTCCTGGGGTGAAGAGGAGGGCTGAATCTTATCGTTGACTTTTTGAAAAGGCATTACCCTTGCCAAAGTTAATAATGTTTAGTTTGGACCTTCCACTTGACTTGACTTGAAAAAAACACAACTACTGGATCCGGTTCCAAGTTGGTAAAATACTCCGATTCGCTACGCTCTGCGGCCAACAAATTCCTTAACGAAGCTGTCATTCACAATATGTCTTTGAAAGTATCTTTTTCTTCTTTCCTCTCTGGGCATCTGCAATGAAAAATGAACTGGAGACATATGCGAGGTAGGTCTGTTGCAGATAACAATGCGCCATAAAGTGACGGCTACTTTGAGCTGGGAGAAATGGTGCACTCTTCACATGAATGTTCGCTATTAGCTACAAGGATTTGGTGTTTGTTAAAACTGACACAGCAACTAGCAAACAAAGCCCTGATAAAGAATCATGATTTTTGTCTTTTGCATATTGCAAAATACATCTATGACACACACGGGGCCTTTTTCATGTAACCATTTTGCAAGAGAAGGGTGATATAAAATATAAATCTGCCCCCCACCCCATCAAAAAGACCAAAACAAACAGTAACAGTGAAACAGACTCCAGTACCTTTTGCAAAAAAAGATAAAATACATAATCCCCTTTTCTGACCACTCCTACCTAGCAATAATAATAATATACCCCTTATATGTAATGCATGGCAGGTAGCAACATAAAATGTTCTTTTGTACCTAGTAGGTGGGCAGGGATAGGTCCTTTCAGGTTGATGTACTTGGGACCGTACTGTTTGTAGAGCTGGCGGCGCACAAAGGCATGCAGGTTCTGGTAAAGCGGCTCAATGGTTCTGTAGAGTTTCTCCAAATCCTCCTCAAAGGTCTCAGTCTCATACCAAGACCGCCAGTCAGCTCCAGTGTCGGCAAATCCTAAACAGGACAAAATGTTAAGGTTTTTTTCATTTAATTTCTACTCCTGGACTCTCCTCATTCTTTCATTATGTCATTCTAATCAAATGAATGAAATATTTGTAGGCATTATTAACCTTGTGCTCTCAATTACAAAAGTCGCCAGAAAGTTCTTACCATCAGCTTGAGACGCTTTGTTGCTGAGCTCCACAAACTTGGGGTAGTGCTGCTTGAGAGGTACGCCTGACGCATTGTGCCAGCCCTCCCAGACGTACAGCAGCCTCTTGTAGCTCCTGGAGTTAGCCATGATATCTGTGAGATCTGCCAAATGAAAAAGAAATGCAACCCACCCTCAGTCATAAAGGTTATGAAATATCAAGGAGCACAAACAATAGGTGTCAAGGTTTTCCTCAAACAATTCAGAGACATTGGTGTTTAGATGACTCTGTGCTCTATCAGCAGGAAAGTGCCCAAACAGACACATTATCCAAGAGATAAGCTTTGAGTTATGGCAACTCCATATTCATGTAGGCCTCATGTAAAACAACATTTGTCTTCAAAATGCCAGCAAGGGAAATGAAGGTGAGAGCTGAAGACACATTAGATATTTGGACTGGTGGGGAAACATTTGGTTTGTTATTTTTAATGACAGCAGTGCTCTCCAGGTGAAGGGATGTGCCAGATAGTTTGAGTAATCCTGTTCCAGGGTGTTTCCTAGATTACGAAACCAATAGTTATTATGTAGATTTCACCATGATAACAGTAAATAATCTTATGTTTAATGAGCATTTATTTCCAGTGGTATTAATGGTTTTTGCTTTAATCGTTGTACTGTGTGTGTTGGCAAATATTTTCTCATAATTATGTCTGGCGGAAGGTTGCTGACAAAGCACAGGAGGCCATTGTTCACAATACATGGCTGTAGCGTTAAAAGCTACTGATGATGTTTCTATAGCTTTTTACTCAACACTCACGGGCACATCCTTAACATTTCCTGTGGAGACCTCTCTAAAGTCATTTTGCCCATCCTGTTACTTTCCAAGAGCCGATAAGATCTTAACCACTTATAATTGTTCTTAGACTTCCCCTCCACATTGTTGTTTATATAATATACCTCAATGTTGCTCTGTTCCTGTTTCTTCCAATGAACACCAAAACATCTGTGTCATATAATGCATGCATTTTCAGCCACAAACTGAGTAGTCAGTATATATTTACTTACGAGGTTCAAGGCTCCAGCTTATGTTTGGTTCTGGATGCACCTTGGCGGTTGAATAAATATTATCCATGGTGCTGAGAATGGTGTTATACTGCAAGAAAAGAGATTGGAAGTTATTCTTTGGTGCTCAAAAGACAAAGACACAATTACAAGAACTCACAGCCAATTTTCCATTAGAAGATATAAAACAAACCTCCTCTCTCTCTTTCAGGGGCAGATTGGCCGTTCCCAGTGTCATGATCTTTTCCATCAGCTTCTTGTGTTTGGGGTCGGGGAGAGAATCGAGAAGCTCCCGAGTGAAGACCTGCTTGGCCTTTAAACCCCAGGCTTCAGAGAACGCCTGCTCTTCAAGGGATGCTTGTATCTAAAGGTGAGAGGAGGAGGAAGCGAATGACAGTGATATATTGAATTGCTCCACTTCTGCAATAACAGTAAAGAAACAAAGAGCTGTCATGAGGCGGCAATGGATATGTAGCAACAGCCATTTTAGCTTCTTCATGCCTTCAAGCATGTTTTTAGAAAAGCAGGCAAGATATATATTTTATTATTTAAAATATTTTCCTATGTAGTCGATCATTTTTGCAATCGTGATCTGCATCAAGAGTAGACGGTGGGCAGAATGGAGAGTAGCAGTATCAGACTTCTTGACACATTTTGGATGGATTGTCATGAAATTTTGCAGAGAATTTCACGCTCTCCTTTTCCCCTTACACAGATCACCATGCTATTTAGGCTTTTTGAAATTTGATCATCCTCTGACTTTTTATTGGGGACAGAATTGTGCAATACTTAAGTTTTCCTTATCCAACTGTTTGATTTTCTTATGAAAAAAAAAATACAGCTTCAGTCTTGTTATTCCACCCCCATACATCTTAGTTTGAGGCTCATTGTTTCTTAACAGCTGCACCAAAACGTCTTCCTTCTGGGATTGATAAAGTGTTCATCCATCTATTGGGGCCAAGGACGGAGCAGCAAAATAACCCTCGCCCAAGAATCATATTTTAACAAACTGCCTTTGTCACTCTCTCTGGAAGGTCATGGACATATTCGCCTTTTCAGTATACAATGACAGTGCTGCAAGAATGGATGGAGTCAAGGCTGCCATACAACACCGCATGGATTGTATATGTGCTGCACATTGATTTGCTCCTATTCAACATGATGAACTACTGTTGTATGCTGTGTACTGCATATATACTGCACCTTTGTATTTTAACCCAAGACATAAAAATAGTGTTTTATTGTGTTGCAACCCCCTCACTACATGTCATGTTAAATTGAAGCAAGCTGAATTAGTCTCACTTCAATATATATATATATATATATATATATATATATATATATATATATATCTGCACACACCCAAATGTTGATGTAACCGGAGCAATGTATCAGTTTGTCATCACACATCCTGCTAAAAGTGGTGAAACAGTAGCTTCATTCCACTAATGTTTTCATTGAAGCCTTTCTTGTCTTTCTGTCCCCAGCCCTCGCTGAGATAAGAGGCTGCAGGAGGGAAAACTGGTGACAGTGAGCTAAAGTATTAACTCTGACCTTTGTGCACTTCCTCTCAATCTCTGTCTTTTTCCTAATTGTTTTTTTCCCTACAACCACCCATCCAATCAGACAATCACGTCGTCAGCAAATAATAAAGATAAGGCTGAAATGCCTTTCAGCTGAATTTCTTTCACTCAAGGTCTTTACGTTACACAGGCTGCGATGTGTGTTGTGATGGTTACGGTGTTACAGTAACTTGTCTGTTAACGGTTCTACTTACTCATTGACCCTTTATAAACATAACCTGTGTGTGTATCTGGACTTTATTCCAGTTCTCCTTTCCCATTACACTCTTTGACTGTTAGCTTCTAAGGTAAGTAAATCAAAGTTAGTATTTATATAAAGGGCTTATTTTGAAGATATTTGCATCTGGAATAGTTGAAACTGAAAAAAAAAACAATATTATTTGGTATTTGGTATGTGTCCAAAATGATTTAATAGTACTTGAAATTTCAAAATCAAAGTCGCATGGAAAAGCAGTAAAATTAAAGATGGCGCCTCAGGTCAGGTTGGGACACTTGACGGCAGCTGATGTTTCACTCTGAGGTTCCAAGGACAGCGGTCACTGATATCCACTCTCATCAGTTTTTATTCAGCATGATTAGAAGCATGTGAACTGATCCTTCATTCTCTTTGATCCTCTACACCCTCACCTCTGAAGGTGCAAGGGCTGAAGAGGAAGAGATGTGTGTGTGTGTGTGTGTGTGTGTGTGTTTCTGTGTGTGTGTGTGTGTGTTATGATTTTTTTCCATTCCTGTCCAGCACTACATCACTGCCAGGTTATTTTACTAATTTTACTTACAGTGCAGCATAAGTTGAATTCCAACATTAGAAAATATCACTGTCAGGCTGAATGGTCATGCCCCCCACCCTCACCCCCACCCGTCCCTGGCTGCCAGATCAGATGGAGCTCAGTGCTCTGATTCACTTTGATCCCATCTTTGAACTGTCCAGGGAAAAAAAAAAAAAAAAAAATCATGTTCATACACGGCAACTACAACCCTACTCATCTTTCAGCTTACATCCTGGACACATTGTGGTGAGCAAACCACATTCTGCAGCCTGACCCTGTTGACACTGGTGTGGTTTTACACCTGTTCGGTGGATCAGGAGACTAGTTCCCAAAGCCTGGATAGTGTAGTGAAATCCTGCTGTGACAGCTGTCCAAGCACACAAAGAAAAGAAAAATCCCAGGCTTCGCACTGAGTATGTCCATTTGACAATTTACTTTCCTGAGTCTGCGTATGACTGAGTGAGCTTGTACTGTTCGCACAT
Source organism: Seriola lalandi dorsalis (assembly GCF_002814215.2). NCBI lineage: Eukaryota > Metazoa > Chordata > Actinopteri > Carangiformes > Carangidae > Seriola > Seriola lalandi. The sequence goes on along the minus strand of NW_019525444.1, from coordinate 14,947 downwards.
ACCCATGAATATGAGTGTGTCGACTGCTGCGCCTGAAGGCAAGTAAACACTCTTTCACACCTCTACAGTTTCATTGGCTCCTTCAACCTCCTGCCTGGCTGTACTTTTATTGCCGGCGTCCACTCTCCCTCATCTTCAGTGTTTATGCAAATGTTCCTCAGTCATATGGAGGGATGAAACTCTAAAACCATTGCAATTTACTATTGCTCTAAGCTCCATTTTGAAATTCCTGCAAAACTGAGGCATTTTATTGACTGCAGTTATTGCAGCGTTGGACCATAAAGACTATCAGCGTGTGTAAAACCGCTTGCTATAGCGGGTGCATCCATCTGGAGAAACTGTATTAAGTAGAAAATATCATAAAACAGACAGTTAAACAAATAAACAGCCAACATAATAGCACGAAAGACCCCCTAGAAATTTATTCAAAACTTGAAGACGTTCACACCACAGGCATTCAGATCTATTTTATATTTCCAGTGACACACAAGCTGAGTTGGCTGTGCTGGGAGGAAGCTGAGCATGTAATTCTGGAGGGAGATGAATAGGGGTGATCTCCAAATCATGCAGGGCTCAGCTACACAGAAACCCTTGACCATGCATGCATTTGCGGTGACGAGGTGCCAGTACTGGCAAGAGCGGATCAAAATGGGCCTCAAAATCATACCAGCATGACAGAAAGGTTCAGCCAACACGTCACCCTCGAAGCCCAATGAGTTGTCCTACCTGAAGCTTGGAGTTGTGGTCTGTTAAGTTGGTGTTGTAGTTCCAGCTGGCAGAGACGCTGTGGAATAACACCTGCTCGGCAGTGGTGTTGTAGTCACTGAGGAACTTCAGTGCATCAGCCGTGGTATTTGAATATTCCCCTGGAAGCCAGTTTGATGGCGGAGCCACACTGAGTCCTGAGACTGGCAGCAGCAGCAGCACAGACCACAGAAACCTGTCCACAGCAGTGCCCATGGCTAGTTTCCACCACAGGCAGAGTGGAAGAGAAAAGCTGAATGTTGAAGAGTTAGAAGGAAGGGCTAAAAATACACTTTCTCCAATGAAGTGAGAGTACACCTTTCCCCTGTAGCTGTTGTCTCATCTACTCCTTCACTGCTCACTCCTTAGCCTCTCAGCCTGGCTGCTGGTGAAATACACAGAAGCCAAAGCGAGCTTCTTTTTAAGTGCCAGTTTAACCCAGCCCACACTTCTCTGCAGCCTTCCCTCTTACCACTTTACAGCATTGGGCATGTTTCCCCCCCCAGTTCCCTTTCTTACTACTCCTATCTCCTATCTCCTCTCCCTCCCTCCCTCCCCTCTCTATTTAGCAGCCTGCCAGGATTACGACGGCTGGCTGTATCTTTGATCAGATCTAAGTTTCTATAACTGTTGAAGATGAGAGATTAGATGTGACACACCGGCTCAGTGTGCCTGTGTGCCTGTTTGCCTGACTGGAGAGTGGCGGCTCCTCAATAACCAGCACTGGAGTGTCTGGGGAGGGACTCCACATACTTTGCTCTCAGTTCCCTCCTTCAGCTTAGTGACAACAGAGGGAGGGGGAGTTATAAAGACAGGGGGAATGAAAGAGAGAGGGGATAGGGAATGAACAGTAAGGGTTGAAGAGGCTGTGAGAGATTTGGAGAAAAAATGAGATGGAAGCAAAAAACAGGGAAAGGGACTCAACTTTTATGCAGAATGCAAAAATAAACAGTGTATTTTCTTGAACATTTACCTCACAGAGAGTCTGCAAGAACCCCAGAAAAATCATTTTAAAAGGGAATGTCATTTACTGTTCGGGTTAACTGCAGAGACAGCTGACATGTCTTTTTTCAAGAACGAAGGGGATCACGGCTGTCAAGCGGTGGAAGGAATTTCAAGCTTACTCCATTCTTGGCATCTTTATGGTAAAAATCCACTGGGTATAGTCCCACTGTACCGTACCATGTGGTATGCTCTATTTCTGCTAGCTATAGCACAGCCTATAATGTCTGACTGTGTAGTGTACAGTCAGATTAGCAGAGCAGAAACAAACCACGGTTTATTTCCTCCATTTGAGGGAATACGAATCATCAATCTTGTCATGTGTAAATAAGCCAAGTTTACTGAGTTGCGAGGGTAGTTCAAATGTTACAGTACACAAACGCAGATTTAATGAAGGGATATATAATCCTACACTGCACATTATAGATCGCATACAAACCACATTGCCATATGCAGAGTTAAAAGCAAATCATTTGTACATTCTGAAACGTGCATTTACTGGTATTGTGACCATTTAAAAGCAACAGACACAATCTGTAAAACCATATTCTGACCTTTAAGTGACCTTTAGGTGAACTTGTTTGCAAATGGTTGCAGGAGAATCAGCAATCAATTGTGAAGTCATGTTTCTGGCCCCCTGATGCTCTGTTTTCTCTCCACCAAGAGAGATATCTGTTAAAACACAGCTGAGGGGATTTACACATGATGAAATGATAATTCTCTGTTCGTCATCACAAGCGACCTCTTTCACATTACACATAGTCATTTGATGACATTACACATAGTCATTTGATCCATTGCTTTAATAAAAAATATTGATCATAGTAGCTTTAGTTTCTTTTGCCTTAGTCTAGTAATATCAAGAAGTCAATGACTGTCACTGTTATCCTGTCACTTACTGTTATTCAATATGGTATCAAGCAAACATTGAGTCTGAGGTTTTAATGTGACAGATGCCTCCAATTCCAATTCAGTGCATTTATCCTGCTAAAGTCTGCAGAGCTGCAGAGCTGTCCGTAACCACGTGACCTGGTTCATTGCACCGTTTCATTCATTGCAATAAATACTATATTCAGTCAGAGAGATTGAGTGTCCTCCCAGACGTCACCGACCGAGCACAAACAAGACGGTGCTCCTGTGAACTTAATTAGCTCTCTGTCACATTCACCCTGAAATCCCTTTCATGTTTTATGATGCCACGATCAAGCACTGTCAAAATCCTTCCTTCCTGCTTCTGTTGCTACCAACCAGCTAATCATTACCCCGACCCTGGACCCTGACTGGACATGGTGGTCAAACTACTGGACTTACACTTTCAACAAGGATTAAAATATAAACCACCACCAGATAATATGTGCCTGGTTTCTTCCCTCTCTTTATTTTTTTGTAATGTTCAGTAACAGTTTCTTCAAATCAAACCATCATTTATGTTTCTTCGTATGACAAAATCATATATAAACATTGTCACACAGTCTAGCTAGACAAACATTAACACAGACCTGCTTTTTGGTCATTACATGAACTTAGTTAAGAAGAAATCTGTTGAGCATTGTTAAAAAATCCAGGTAGCGTGTCTTTGCTTTGACTCTCACATACTTTTTCAGTAACAGTTTGGTTTATATTATTTTATTTTTTCAACACTCAAGCATCAATGAAAAATGAAATCTGACAATTATTGGTTGTTTGAGCTGCAGCTTATATTTCCCAGGTTCATGTCAATCTTCAGGCCCCTGGCACGTTGATCTACACTGGTCAGTGATAGGCACGAGTAAGTCAAAGTGTCTTTTAACCTTGGTATTTTCATGATTACAGTGAATTAATTCTTATTGTTTTATTATGTTTATCATGTCTATGTAATAGATCCTTATCATTCAGTGAAGGTCTCAAAATTGAAATCCACTCAAGAACATAATGTCTTTGATGTTGGAATATATGGTGTTTCTGCTGATAAGGAGTTTTTCACCTGCACAAGATAAAAGCTGTAATTTTAATGATGCTGACATTTTACTTTTAAGGTAAATGAACTCTAGATAACTTAGTCAGACACACACAAGGTTGGGCTGAGAGCCTATTACAATTCACATCAATAAACTGATTGTTAAAGTTAACTTTAGTGAAATAAGTGAATTAACACTGAAATAGTGACTTTGATGTGATCTCTGTACAAACCACTGAAACCTTTGAAATTCAGTCTGTTCAACTGAGTGGTCTTTGTCAGGTCAGAGGAGAAGGGTTCATTATCACCTCACAGTGAGGGTCGCAGTCAGTTCAGATTTGGATAACAGGATTAAACTCACAACACACTGTACTGCGGACGACCCCTGTGCTGAGATCTGCCTCAATCAGGCCACCAGGAATCTTCTTAGATATCGATCAAGCCATATAGCATCTAGAGAAAAACAAGATAACAGTTGTTGCTGCAGACGCACTTGCTGGTGTCTCTGGAAACGTGAGGCACATGTCAAACATGTGAGCCACCTGGAGGGAGCTGGCTTACTTACTCACAGAGTACATCCTGGCTGGGCTGATAGGAGCGGATGATGCATTCTGATGAAGTGATCAGGCAGTGGAGGGTGTTTCTGACTTTTCACACTCTTGTGGCTGATGATGCCTGGTCATGACAGGGTGAAGTCAGAAAACCAACGATCTGTATAAAGTGTGAAGAAAGATATCATGTGCCAAAAATAATTTCATACCTTGGATGAGACAAGAAAATATATGATGAGCTCTTTGTTCTGCTTTTCAAAGCCAGCGAGTCATTAACTGGGGAAAATTTGAGGAAAGGGCAGCAGGTGCCTGAAGACTAATTGGAATTGAGTTTGCAGTTGTGTGTACCCAGAGACAATAAAACTGTCCACAGAGTGTTAACTGCTGTCTTGTTTTGTGTGTCAGTGTCAGTGTAGTGTGTGTGTGTGTGTGTGTGTGTGTGTGTGTGTGTGTGTGTGTGTGTGTGTGTGTGTGTCCTCTACAATGTAGTTTTCCTGCAGTCTCCGGCACAATAATTGAATTTGGCTTTTCCTTTAATGGAAGTCTGTGAAGTGTGGAGAGGCTGTGATAGCCCAGAACATCCAATCTTCACAAACAGGCATATGTTGCACACCATTGGACATGTATGCTGTGGGGCGGTATGTGTGTGTGTTTGTGGGTACTGCAGGATCTAAGATGACATGTTAAAATGTGTAGTTTTCTTCACTGGTTAATAACTTAAATCCAATGCACACAATTACTATTGTTCCAATTAAATCTACATTCACTTGCTAAATCCTTTTTGTGATAATGCTCAAAGAGTCAGAGTCATGCCTCTGTAGAAGACAGTAAGAAGTGATTTAGATGGCAGAAATATATCTTAAATTATTTCCAGAAAGACCAATGGATTTTGAGGATTGAATAAAATGCCCATAAGCTGCTGATTCAAAAAGGAATTCACAGGAGCTGACCACTGATGGTCAATGCTGAGTAGCTGATAAGACACTGACAGATTTTATCCAACTGTACACATCTGTCCAAAGAGCCTTACTGTTTCAGTGTTTACAGTATGGTTAAATCATTAAGCTGAAATTTGAATGTGGAAACTTCCTTTTTTTGCTGCTGTCATCAGGGCAGTTTGTAAAAAAACATTATTGTTGTGTTTGTGGTATTTTTCTCACGCTCACGTCTTTTCTGTTGATCCTCTTATGGTACGACAACATAAACCTTCATGACTGTTATGTTTTTTATGGCTTTTGGGGACATCACATAACTTGATCAAAGGCATACTTAATAATAACTTTGCAAGAATAACTGTGCAGGTGTGCAGGACTTGTCGTTTCAGACCAGTGATTTCAAGACAAGGAGGAAAGCTGTGATTCTGGCTCTGCAATCTGAGGCTGTCGAATTACTGATGTTCGTGTTTGCTGCTGTCACAAAGATAAAAAAAAAAAACCTTAGTTTGATATTGATGTAGTGAAAGAATAATTTCTTTCACACCTTCAGCTAAATATAACTGAGGGTGAAATCACATGTCACTACTGGCAAATCCCAGTTGGTTTGACACTTGGATAGTTACACTGTGTAAACAAGACCATAAAACAGCACTGTGCTGTTCATGTCCTGCTGATATGCATGTTGGATTTGGATTTCAGTGCAGCTAATCTGTAACAGGAGGGGGGCCCTTTGATAAAGTATGAAAAAGATTTGAAAATATCTTTCAGTTATTACTGAAGACTTTTCATTAACGCAATCTTGCCAATATTTAGATTCCAGAGGATAAAAAGCAGCCAAGTAATCAGTATGGGCATAGAATAATAATTGTATGAGTAATTGAGGATTGCAAAATCTTGGTCGCACATTTAAGGCTTATGAAGAAAAATGACATAATGTCTGAGGTCAGTGAGAGAGCAGGAAGGCCAGTATAGAGTTCTTCCATTCCTCAGCTGCAGTAGGTGTCTTTACAGTAAATCATATCATCAGGCCATGTCTGGAGTATGCTGAATCATACTGGGCTCTGTGTTAGTACCAGCTGCAGTAAATCATGCAGAATAACAAAAGCAAGGGGCTGATCACAGTTATTTGTCATTGCCAGAAACTATGAAGTTTAGTGCTGCATAACACAACACACCAGATACGGAATTTGTGTCCTGACATGCAGAGAAATAAATCTGCATCTATTTATCTGTCAGTTTCTTCATTCCAATAAATGTAGAGTTGGTTCAGCTGAAGCAAAAGGCAGCAATAAAGCATTTTATGTAACAGTAATCAGTGTTATCATTATTGTTGATGGACAATCTAAAATTGCAAACAGATCAGGTTTCCATTTGTGAAAAGAATACAATTTAATTATTAATATGTTAACACAATATCACTTGAGATGGTGCTGAACATAGAGAAAAGTAACATTCCATAAAGACATAAAGTCATCTATCCCTTATCAGTAAACAAGGATCCTGCTGATTATGTAATACAAGCTACAAAAAACTGATAACAGTGCACACTGTGGCAGAAAATCACTGTAACTATCAGTCACGTGTCATATCTGACGAAATGCTTGGATTACTTTTGAAGGCTAAGTGAACTAGTATCAGATTCTTAAAATAATTTTTCTTGGCGATCATTTATTAAAAATGAGGAGATAATATTGTAGTGGGATTTGGTTGGACAAAAAGGCGAAACATGAGAGGAAATATGACACACACAACAGAGTCAAGGATGCTGTTGAACTCAAGTTGTTTTTGCAGGATATTTTGAACAATAAAATGTATTTTGACTTGGCTGAGCATTTTGTAATTATATTGCAATTTTCCACTGAGAAGTGAAGTATTATCCAGAGCCTTTCATCATCATCATCATCATCATCATCCTCATCATCATCATCATCATCATCATCATCATCCACAATGCACAGTGTATTGAGAGATACTTTTCTCAAGACTGCACTGACCTCTAGTGGATGGTATGATTAGCACAAGTTTTTATGCCTTACTATACTGTCTGTCATACACTCTCCTGGTATCATATTCTCAAGGGCGCAGGTTTGCATACGGGCAATATTTTGGGAGGACAGAATTGTCCTTACCAATTTTTTAGTGAACTTGTTCACACTATGTGTGAAGTGAAGTCATATTAGAGCATTCCAATGTGCACTCCAAGAGGCTATGTCTCCAAGACAACTGATTTAGGCAAGCTAGCATTTGACTGACTGAAAAGACGGGGGTTTATCTGAAGGCTCTAGTTATGCGAGAATGTCACAGTGGTACCTAGCGTCAGCAGAAAAATATAAACTGATGTCACTTACCCGTGTTAGCTCTTGTTAACTAGCAAGTTAACCCCAACTTCTGACTGTCTCTGTGGGCTAGCAGTTAGGCTACTAGCAGGAATGAACATAAAATAGTGGATATATCAAAGTATGAGTTGAATTTCAGATGAGAAATCCCATGAAAGTGTCACCAAGAATACTATGACTTTGTTCCTGACCTTTATAACTTACCATACTACCTTACTATACTATGACATTTTATGCCTTTCAATACTAGGACATTTTTTCATATTTTCATGCCATACTATACTATGACGTTTTTTGAGATTTGTATAACTTACTATAACATGTTTTCCTGACATTTTATACCTCACTATACTATGAAGTTTGTCGACATTTTTTATTCCTTACTATACTATGACATTTTTTGACATGTTTTTCACCTGACTATACTATGACGTTTTTTTTTTTTACATTTTTGATGCCTTATTATACTAGAGTTTTTATGCCGTGTTATACTAACTGTAACAAATGGCATGTTTTGTGGTACAGTGGTTAGAGCTGCTACCTTATAAAGATAAGGTTCTGGGTTAAAATCCCATGTCTCTCGCTCTTCTCTGTGGAGTCTGCATGCTCTCACAATTATTTTTTCATGACTTATTATAGTATCACTTTTAATCATCTTGGACATTAACTGGAAACATCTTTGGCACACTGGTTAAAACTGTTGCTTTACAATAAGGAGGGTAGTGGTTCAAATCCAGGCCTTGGCACACTTCTCTGTGTAGTTTCGTCAAATTCCCTTTTTATACTACACTATGAAATTTGATGCCTTATTAAACTATGACATTTTATGATATTTTCTATGCCTTACTTTACTATGATATTTTTTGACTTTTTTTTTTGCTTTACTATACTATGACGTTTTTTTTCACATTTTATGCCTTACTAGAGTATGCCTTTTTTTTTATGCCTTACTGTACTATGACATTTTTTGACATTCTATGCCTTACTATATTATGAAATTTTATGCCTTATTATACTATGACTATATTATGAAATTTTATGCCTTATTATACTATGTCGTTTTTTGACATTTTTTGCCTTATTATACTATGACATTTTTTGAATTTTTATGCCTTACTGTATTGTGTCGTATTTTGACATTTTTTGTCTTACTATACTATGCCTTTTTTTTTTTATGCCTTACTATAATATGATATTTTTGGAAAATGTATGCCTTACTATACTTTGTCATTTTTTGACATTTTTCATGCCTTACTATACTATGACATTTTATGACATTTTTATGCCATACTGTACTATTTCGTTTTTTGACATTTTTCGCCTTACTATACTATGACATTTTTTGACATTTTTTCCCTTACTATACTATGACGTTTTTTGACATTTTATGCCTTACTATATTATGACATTTTATGCCTTATTATACTATGACGTTTTTTTTAACATTTTTTGCCTTACTATACTATGCCTTTTTTTTTTATTATTTATGTCTTATTATACTATGACATTTTATGACATTTTAATGCCATACTATACTATGAAATTTTTTGACAGCTTATACATCACTGTACCATGAGTTTTTATGCAATGTTATATCAAATGTGAAAAATAACATGTTCTGTGGTACAGTGGTTAGAGCTCTTACCTTATAAAGATAAGGTTCTGGGTTCAAGTCCCATGTCTCTCCCTCTTTTCTGTGGAGTCCGCATGCTCTCACGATTATTTTTTCATTTCTTATTATACTATCCCTTTTGAGCGTTTACTATACCCTGGTCATTACCTGGAAACCTCTTTGGCACACTGGTTAAAGCTGTTGCTTTACAATAAGAAGGACGGTGGTTCAAATCCAGGTCTTGGCACACTTCTCTGTGTAGTTTGCTTTTACTCAAATTCCCTTTTTATACTACACTATGAAATTTGATGCCTTATTAAACTATGACATTTTATGATATTTTCTATGCCTTACTTTACTATGACGTTTTTTGACATTTTTTTTGCCTTACTATACTATGATGTTTTATGACATTTTTTATGCCTTCCAGTACTATTTCATTTTTTGACATTGAATGCCTTATTATAGTATGACGTTTATGACATTTTTATGCCTTACAGTAATATGATATTTTTTTACATTTTATGCCTTACTATATTATGACATTTTATGCCTTATTATACTATGACATTTTATGACATTTTTATGCCATACTGTACTATTTCGTTTTTTGACATTTTTCGCCTTACTATACTATGACATTTGATGCCTTATTATACTATGACGTTTTATGACATTTTTATGCCTTACTGTATTGTGTCGTATTTTGACATTTTTATGCCATACTATACTATCACATTTTTTTGAAATTTTATGCCTTACTATACTATGACGTTTTTTTGACATTTTATGCCTTACTATAGTGTGACATTTTATGACATTTTTATGCCTTACTATACTATGACATTTTTTGACATTTTAATCCTTATTATACTATGACGTTTTTTTGAAATTTTTTATGCCTTTCTATATAATGACAATTTATGCCTTATAATACTATGACGTTTTATGACATTTTTATGCCATACTGTACTATTTCGTTTTTAGACATTTTTCGCCTTACTATACTATGAAATTTGATGTCTTATTATCCTATGACATTTTATGACATTTTTATGCCATACTATACTATGACATTTTTTGACATTTTTTATGCCTTACTATACTATGACATTTTATGACATTTTTTTTGCCTTACTATACTATGATGTTTTATGACATTTTTTATGCCTTCCAGTACTATTTCATTTTTTGACATTGAATGCCTTATTATAGTATGACATTTATGAAATTTTTATGCCTTACAGTAATATGACGTTTTTTGACATTTTTTATGCCTTACTAGAGTATGCCTTTTTTTTTATGCCTTACTGTACTATGACATTTTTTTACATTTTATGCCTTACTATATTATGACATTTTATGCCTTATATTAGTATGACGTTTTATGACATTTTTATGCCTTACTATACTATGACGTTTTTTAATATTTTTTATGCCTTACTATATAATGACATTTTATACCTTATCATACTATGACGTTTTATGACATTTTTATGCCATACTGTACTATTTCGTTTTTTGACATTTTTCGCCTTACTATACTATGAAATTTGATGTCTTATTATCCTATGACATTTTATGACATTTTTATGCCATACTATACTATGACATTTTTTGACATTTTTTATGCCTTACTATACTATGACATTTTTTGACATTTTAATCCTTATTATACTATGACGTTTTTTTGACATTTTATGCCTTACTATATAATGACATTTTATGCCTTATTATACTATGACGTTTTATGACACTTTTATGCCATACTATACTATGACATTTTTTGACATTTTTTGCCTTACTATACGATGATGTTTTTTTGACATTTTATGCCTTACTATATTATGACATTTTATGCCTTATTATACTATGACGTTTTATGACATTTTTATGCCATACTGTACTATTTCGTTTTTT
>NW_019525444.1:2904-3307 GCF_002814215.2 Seriola lalandi dorsalis | reverse complement strand
CTACACTATGAAATTTGATGCCTTATTAAACTATGACATTTTATGATATTTTCTATGCCTTACTTTACTATGACGTTTTTTGACATTTTTTTTTGCCTTACTATACTATGATGTTTTATGACATTTTTTTTGCCTTACTATACTATGATGTTTTATGACATTTTTTATGCCTTCCAGTACTATTTCATTTTTTGATATTGAATGCCTTATTATAGTATGACATTTATGAAATTTTTATGCCTTACAGTAATATGATATTTTTTTACTTTTTTTTGCCTTACTATACTATGACGTTTTTTGACATTTTTTATGCCTTACTAGAGTATGCCTTTTTTTTTATGCCTTACTGTACTATGACATTTTTTTACATTTTATGCCTTACTATATTATGACATTTTATGCC
>NW_019525444.1:0-2849 GCF_002814215.2 Seriola lalandi dorsalis | reverse complement strand
CTATGACATTTTTTTACATTTTTATGCCTTATTATACTATGACGTTTTTTTTGACATTTTATGCCTTACTATACTATGACGTTTTATGACATTTTTATGCCATACTGTACTATTTCGTTTTTTGACATTTTTCGCCTTACTATACTATGAAATTTGATGTCTTATTATCCTATGACATTTTATTACATTTTATACCATACTATACTATGACATTTTTTGACATTTTTTATGCCTTACTATAGTGTGACATTTTATGCCATTTTTATGCCTTACAGTAATATGATATTTTTTTACTTTTTTTTGCCTTACTATACTATGACGTTTTTTGACATTTTTTATGCCTTACTAGAGTATGCCTTTTTTTTATGCCTTACTGTACTATGACATTTTTTTACATTTTATGCCTTACTATATTATGACATTTTATGCCTTATATTAGTATGACGTTTTATGACATTTTTATGCCATACTATACTATGACGTTTTTTTGACATTTTATGCCTTACTATATAATGACATTTTATACCTTATCATACTATGACGTTTTATGACATTTTTATGCCATACTGTACTATTTCGTTTTTTGACATTTTTCGCCTTACTATACTATGAAATTTGATGTCTTATTATCCTATGACATTTTATGACATTTTTATGCCATACTATACTATGACATTTTTTGACTTTTTTTTTGCCTTACTATACTATGACATTTTTTGACATTTTTTTTGCCTTACTATACTATGACATTTTTTGACATTTTTTTGCCTTACTATACTATGACGTTTTTTGACATTTATTATGCCTTACTATAGTGTGACATTTTATGCTTTATATTAGTATGACGTTTTATGACATTTTTATGCCATACTATACTATGACATTTTTTTAAAATTTTATGCCTTACTATACTATGACATTTTTTGACATTTTTATGCCTTACTATACTATAACGTTTTTTTTGACATTTTATGCCTTACTATATAATGACATTTTATGCCTTATTATACTATGACGTTTTATGACATTTTTATGCCATACTATACTATGACATTTTTTGACATATTTTATGCCTTACTATAGTGTGACATTTTATGCCTTATATTAGTATGACGTTTTATGACATTTTTTTTGCCATACTATACTATGACATTTTTTTGAAATTTTATGCCTTAGTATACTATGACATTTTTTTACATTTTTATGCCTTATTATACTATGACGTTTTTTTTGACATTTTATGCCTTACTATACTATGACGTTTTATGACATTTTTATGCCATACTGTACTATTTCGTTTTTTGACATTTTTCGCCTTACTATACTATGAAATTTGATGTCCTATTATCCTATGACATTTTATGACATTTTTATGCTGTACCATGAGTTTTTATGCAATGTTATATTAAATGTGAGAAATAACATGTTCTGTGGTACAGTGGTTAGAGCTCTTACCTTATAAAGATAAGGTTCTGGGTTCAAGTCCCATGTCTCTCCCTCTTTTCTGTGGAGTCCGCATGCTCTCACGATTATTTTTTCATTTCTTATTATACTATCGCTTTTGAGCGTTTACTATACCCTGGTCATTACCTGGAAACCTCTTTGGCACACTGGTTAAAGCTGTTGCTTTACAATAAGAAGGACGGTGGTTCAAATCCAGGTCTTGGCACGCTTCTCTGTGTAGTTTGCTTTTACTCAAATTCCCTTTTTATACTACACTATGAAATTTGATGCCTTATTAAACTATGACATTTTATGATATTTTCTATGCCTTACTTTACTATGACGTTTTTTGACATTTTTTTTTGCCTTACTTTACTATGACGTTTTTTGACATTTTTTTTTGCCTTACTATACTATGATGTTTTATGACATTTTTTATGCCTTCCAGTACTATTTCATTTTTTGACATTGAATGCCTTATTATAGTATGACGTTTATGACATTTTTATGCCTTACAGTAATATGATATTTTTTTGCTTTTTTTTTGCCTTACTATACTATGATGTTTTATGACATTTTTTATGCCTTCCAGTACTATTTCATTTTTTGACATTGAATGCCTTATTATAGTATGACGTTTATGACATTTTTATGCCTTACAGTAATATATTTTTTTACTTTTTTTTTGCCTTACTATACTATGACGTTTTTTGACATTTTTTATGCCTTACTAGAGTATGCCTTTTTTTTTTTAAGCCTTACTGTACTATGACATTTTTTTACATTTTATGCCTTACTATATTATGACATTTTATGCCTTATTATACTATGACATTTTATGCCTCATTATACTATGACGTTTTATGACATTTTTATGCCATACTGTACTATTTCGTTTTTTGACATTTTTATGCCATGCTATACTATGACATTTTTTTGAAATTTTATGCCTTATTATACTATGACGTTTTTTTGACATTTTATGCCTTTCTATAGTGTGACATTTTATGCCTTATATTAGTATGACATTTTATGACATTTTTATGCCTTACTATACTATGACATTTTTTGACATTTTAATCCTTATTATACTATGACGTTTTTTTGACATTTTATGCCTTTCTATATAATGACATTTTATGCCTTATTATACTATGACGTTTTATGACATTTTTATGCCATACTGTACTATGACGTTTTTTGACATTTTTTATGCCTTACTATATAATGACATTTTATGCCTTATTATACTATGACGTTTTATGACATTTTTATGCCATACTGTACTATTTCGTTTTTTGACATTTTTCGCCTTACTATACTATGAAATTTGATGTCTTATTATCCTATGACATTTTATGACATTTTTATGCCATACTATACTATGACATTTTTTGACATTTTTT
>NW_019525443.1:5971-7056 GCF_002814215.2 Seriola lalandi dorsalis | reverse complement strand
TAGTTTAAGCTGCTCAAACATTCACAGACTCGACTGGTTTGTGTTTCTCCAGACGGGTTAAAGCCGAAGTTTGTTTGAAATAAACTAGTTTGTTAAACGTGTCGTCTGAAGGGAATAAAACCTGAGACGCGATAATTGTTCAAATACTGAGAACTGATCATCTTTCACACCAATGAACGTTGATTGAGCACGACGACATCATCTACAACGTGTCACAAATATCAAACGTTTGATACAAAGGGAATCAGTCCAGATGTGACTGCAGCGCTGTGGGGACAAGGTCCTGCCAGATGTGTATTCTGACTATTTGATGAAAGTCCATGTGGGACTCTTAAACCAGTCTCACCTGTAAATAATCAGCTGTGTTATGAAAGCACTCACCAACAAGAAGCTTCGTGAGGAATTTTTGATTTGGAAGATGTTTAAATTCACAGGTGTAGTCTCCACTGTCAGCCACCTTCGTGTTTATGATCTTTATAGAGGCGTCGCCATTCTTCAGTTTCTCAGGAAAATGAGAGACACGACCTTTGAACTGGTCAGATTGACCTGATAGATCCTTACTGGAAGAAAGGCCAGCATCATACAGATACACCTCCGTCTGATTGTCTTTCTTCCACATAAAGCGCTTTGACTCAATGTTCCCTGTGATGTTACAGGGTAAAGTCACATCACTCCCTTCTTTCACTTTGATCTCTGGTCCTGGAAGATAAAAACATGTATTAATCAGTATGTTTACCTGCAGGGTAATTAAGTGAAGACAGACATGTCAGTTGTTAAAACAAAACATCAACTGATGATAAAACAAGAAAGTTAGATTGTCCTCAGAAAATCCTCTGAACTGTCAGACTGTATATTTACACTTGTTCCTTCCTTCCTTCCTTCCTTTCTTTCTTTCTTTCTTTCACATATATTTAGGAGTTTTTATCTTTTATACTTTTTGAACAACATTTAAAAAAAGAAACATCTGTCTTTTGTCTGTTTGCAAATAAAACTAGAGCTTTTATTTTGACAATGTTCCTCAGCTTCCTGGTATTAACACATTTTAATGACAAAGACATGTTGAACAAGAAGACGGAGAAAAACAG
>NW_019525443.1:4540-5093 GCF_002814215.2 Seriola lalandi dorsalis | reverse complement strand
TTAAAGTTGAGATGTGACATCACAGACAAGTTGATGTTGAAATGATTTCTGTTGTTACAGCTGTTTGTCCGTTGGTGATGAGTTCAAATGTTAGCAGCACCTACATTTGCTCTACAGACTCTGCCCTGGATTGTTTCAGGAATGATGTTGGTGGACTCTGGACCTCATGCCAGTGTCCTCGTCCCTGATCAGAGGGGGTTCAAAGGTCAAAGGTCAAGGTCATGGTGACCTCACAAAACAGTTTTGGCCTAGAGAACGCAATATCTCTGTAAAGCCTTGAAGGAATTTCTTCAAATTTGGTAAAAACATTCACCTGGACTCATTTTGGTGGCTAAAGGTCAAAGTTCAAAATATGTATGAGAACTGGTTAACTGTCCAATTACAGTTAAGATTAGATTTGTGAGAATTAGATAATTACTGTCATTTAATAGATAGTGACTTTTATTATAGTTCTGTAACTTTTAAAATTCAGACTCACATAGTGACTGACACACTGTGCCTTTAAAAAAAAATAAATATATATATATATATATATATATATATATATATATAT
>NW_019525443.1:0-474 GCF_002814215.2 Seriola lalandi dorsalis | reverse complement strand
GGAGATTATGCAAGAAAAAAAACACTATATTCTTTTGACTAAACCAGTTTCGTTTATAGATTTAATAATGTCACTATTTCTCCTTCTTTCAAAGTTCAAACTTGTGACGTTCCCTGGAAATATTCTCCCCACATAGTGATACTGACTCCTACTAAGCTGCTGCCTAATGACAATGGTAATGAATACACTACCCTTAATTCTGACTACCATGAACACTTTCTCCCAATAAACTCATAGATAACACATTAATGATGATCGGATCTTCAAGCGCTTAAAATGTAGAAATATTTCAAGCGAATTATGTGAATTACAGATATTTTATTTCTTCACTTGAAGAAGAAAAGTGGCGGAGCGTCGTTCCGGTGGCTCCGGCAGCTCTACACCGACGGTAGTGACTCACCGGAGGCTTCTTTTCAACCAGGGAGGAGGTTTATTTATCTCATGACAACAACATGAAGCCAAACGGCTAACAAC
>NW_019525442.1:1535311-1535827 GCF_002814215.2 Seriola lalandi dorsalis | reverse complement strand
CCACAAAAATGTCAACTGATGTTATTTAACCATGTGAGCTAGCTATGACTAGCAAGCTAACCTTGAATTCTGTCTTCTGTAGGCTAGCAGTCAGGTTGCTAGCAGGAGTAGACATACAATGGCAGATATATCAAAGTATGAGTTTAATTTCGGTCGAAAAATTCCATGAAAATGTCACCATGAATACTATACTATGACTTTTTTTTTGCCTTGCTATACAATGACAATTTATGTCTTACTATGCAATGAGGTTTTTATGCCTTACTATAATGTTACTCATTTCTGAGGTGGCATGGTGGAGTAGTGGTTAGAACTGTCATCTCACAGTGAGAAGGTTGTGGGTTTGAACCCATGATGCGATGCAACACTTTATTGACTTTCTTAATTGGATAGGACAGTGGAGGCAGGCAGAAAGCGCGGGGATAGAGAGTAGGGGAATGACATGCAGCAAAAAGGCCAGCCCCCCGGGGACCATCTGATTAGCGGATATATTAAACCATACGGTCACCGCAAATA
>NW_019525442.1:1478547-1534298 GCF_002814215.2 Seriola lalandi dorsalis | reverse complement strand
ATTTTTTTGCCATACTATACTATGACATTTTTTAAAATTTCGTGCCTTACTATACTATGACTTCCATGTGTTTCAATATACTCTGACATTTGTAAAGTTTACTTTGATATGGTTAAAGTTACAGTTGAGGATAGTACAGTGGTTAGAAGTGTTACATTTCATTCCAAGGGTTGATGGTTCAAGTCCTGGTCAGGAATATCTTGTGTGTATGACCTTTTTATGCCTTGCTAAATTATTACGTTTTTTGACATTTTTTGCCATACTATACTATGACGTCTTTCGACATTTCGTGCCTTACTATACTATGATGTCCATGTGTTTCACTATACTCTGACGTTTGTAAAATTTACTTTAATATGTCTTACTGATACAGTTGAGGGTAGCACAGTGGTTAAAAATGTTGCATTTCTTTCCAAGGGTTGATGGTTCAAGTCTTGCTTAGGAATATCTTGTGTGTATGACCTTTTTATGCCTTGCTAAAGTATTACGTTTTTTGCCATTTTTTTCTCCTTACTATACTATGATATTTATACGCCATACTATACTATGACGTTTTTTGCCATTTTTTTGGCATGCTATACTATGACGTTTTTTACCATTTTTTTGCCATATTATACTATGACGTTTTTTGACATTTTTTTGCCATGCTATACTATGACGTGTTTTGATATTTTTTTGCCATACTATACTATGACGTTTTTTAAAATTTCGTGCCTTACTATACTATGACTTCCATGTGTTTCAATATACTCTGACATTTGTAAAGTTTACTCTGATATGGTTAAAGTTACAGTTGAGGATAGTACAGTGGTTAGAAGTGTTACCTTTCATTCCAAGGGTTGATGGTTCAAGTCCTGGTCAGGAATATCTTGTGTGTATGACCTTTTTATGCCTTGCTAAAATATTGCGTTTTTTGACATTTTTTGCCATGCTATACTATGACGTTTTTTGACATTTTTTAGCCTCACTATATTAGGAAGTTTTTTGACATTTTTTAGCCTCACTATACTATGACATTCATACGTCTTACTATACTATGATGTTTTTTGAAATTTTTTTGCTTACCATACTATGACGTTTTTTTACACTTTTTTTGGCTTACTATACTATGACGTTTTTTGACATTTCCTGCCTTACTATACTATGATGTCCATGTGTTTCACTATACAGTGACGTTTGTAAAATTTACTTTAATATGTCTTACTGCTACAGTTGAGGGTAGCACAGTGGTTAAAAATGTTGCATTTCATTCCAAGGGTTCATGGTTCAAGTCTTGGTTGGGAATATATTGTGTGTTAGACCTTTTCATGCCTTGCTAAAATATTAAGTTTTTTTTTACATTTTTTTTGGCATACTACACTATGACATTTATATGCCTTACTATACTATGATGTTTTTTGACATTTTTTTGGCATACTATACTATGACGTTTTTTTACTTTTTTTTTCCATACTATACTATGACGTTTATATGCCCCACTATACTATGACGTTTTTTGCCATTTTTTTTCCTTACTATACTATGACATTTATACGCCATACTATACTATGACGTTTTTTGACATTTTTTTGGCATGCTATACTATGACCTTTTTTGACATTTTTTTAGCCTCACTATATTATGAAGTTTTTTGACATTTTTTAGTCTCACTATACTATGACGTTTATACGCCTTACTATACTATGATGTTTTTTGATATTTTTTTTGCCTTACAATACTATGACAATTTTTGACATTTTTTTTCCTTACTATACTATAACGTTTATACGCCTCACTATACTATGATGTTTTTTGACATTTTTTTACCTTACTATACTATGAGGTTTATACGCCTTACTATACTATCATGTTTTTTGACATTTTTTTTGCCTTACTATACTAACACGTTTTTTGACACTTTTTTTGGCTTACTATACTATGACGTTTATACGCCTATATACTATGATGGTTTTTGCCTTTTTTTTGCCATACTAAATTATGACGTTTTTTTAAATTTCGTGCATTACTATACTATAACTTCTGCGTGTTTCACGATTGAGGATAGTACAGTGGTTAGAAGTGTTACCTTTCATTCCAAGGGTCGATGGTTCAAGTCCTGCTTAGTAATATCTTGTGTGTATGACCTTTTTATGCCTTGCTAAAATATTACGTTTTTTGACATTTTTTAGCCTTATGATACTATAATGTTTTTTGACATTTTTTTGCCATACTATAGTATGATGTTTTTTGCCATTTTTTTTGCCATACTATACCATGACGTTTGTTGACATTTTTTAAGCCTTACTTTACTATGACATTTTTTGACATTTTTTTGCCCTACTATACTATTATGTTTTTTGACATTTTTTTGCCATACTATACTATGACGTTTATATGCCTGAATATACTATCATGTTTTTTGCCATTTTTTTGCCTTACTATACTATGATGTTTTTTGACATTTTTTTGGTATGCTATACTATGACGTTTTTTGCCATTTTTTTTGCCATATTATACTATGACGTTTTTTGACATTTTTTTGCCATGCTATACTATGACGTGTTTTGATATTTTTTTGCCTCACCATACTATGACATATATATGCCTTACTATACTTTGATGTTTTTTGAATTTTCTTGCCAACATATACTGTGATGTTTTTTGACTTTTTTTTGCCAGACTATACTGTGACGTTTGTTGCCATTTTTTTGTCCCACAATACTATGACGTTTATACGCCTTACTATACTATGATGTCTTTTGACATTTTTTTGCCATACTATACTATGACGTTTTTTGACATTTTTTTTGCCTTACTATACTATGATGTATTTTGACATTTTTTTGCCATACTATACTATGACGTTTTTTGACATTGTTTGCCTCACTATACTATGACGTTTATACGCCTTACTATAATATGATGTATTTTGACATGTTTTCGCCATACTATACTATGACGTTTTTTGACATTTTTTAGCCTCACTATACTATGACTTTTTTTGAGCTTTTTTTGCCCCACTATACTATGACATTTATGCAATATACTATACTATGATGTTTTTTGCCATTTTTTTCCCTCTCATTATACTATGACGTTTATACGCCTTACTATACTATGATGTGTTTTGCCATTTTTTTGTCATACTATACTATGACATTTTTTGCCTTACTATACTATGACGTTTATAAGCCTTACTATAATATGATGTATTTTTACATGTTTTTGCCAGACTATACTATGACGTTTTTTGACATTTTTTAGCCTTACTATACTATGACTTTAATACGCCAATACTTTCATGACGTTTTTTGACATTTTTTTGCCCCACTTTACTATGACGTTTATACGCCTTACTATACTATGATGTTTTTTGACATTTTTTTTTGCGTTGCTATACTATGATGTTTATATGCCTTACTATACTATGACGTTTTTTGACATTTTTTAGCCTCACCATACTATGACATATATATGCCTTACTATACTATGATGTTTTTTGAATTTTTTTTGCCATGCTATACTATGAAGTTTTTTGACATTTGTTAGCCTTACTATACTATGACATTTATACACCTTACTCTACTATGACCTTTTTTGCTATTTTTTTGCCTTACTATACCATGAAGTTTTTTAAATTTTTTTTTGCCTTAATATAGTATGACTTATATACGCCTTAATATAATATGATGTTTTGTGGCTAATTGTATTATGAAATTTTTGGAAATTTTTTTGACGTAGTATATTATGGCGTTTTTTGACATATTTATTTCTTACTGTAGTATGACGTTTTATGCCTTACTATACTAACACTTTTTTGGCATTTTTATGACTTACTATACTATGATGTTTTGTGTCTTACTATACTATGACATTTTTTGGCATTTTTATGCCTTACTATACTACTTACATTTTTTTACGTACTATATTATGACGTTTTATGACATCTTTATGTTTTACTGTAGTATGACGCTTTATACCTTACTATAATATAATTTTTTTCTGCATTTTTATGACTTACTATACTATGAAATTTTTTGACATTTTTATGACTTACTATACTATGATGCTTTTTTGCATGTCTTGTTACACTATGACTTTTTATGTCTTACTATACTAGATTGATTGAATAATAATAAGAATAAAAACAGTTATTAATAAACAAACAATAATGGATGGTCCACTTCTTTTGGCTGAGGTGTTGTATAGCCTGATAACATTGGGAACAAAGGATCTCCTGAACCTCTCTGTTCTGCAGCACAGTGAGATGAGACTTTTGCTGCTGTAGCTGCTTCTCAGTCCTGCCAGAATGTTGTGGAGAGGATGGTTGGTATTGTGTAAGATGGCTTCAATCTTAAATTGCATGTGTCTCTTCACAACAGTCCCGAGTGAGTCCAGACTCCTCCCAAGCACAGACCCAGCCTTTTTGACCAGCCTGACCAGTCTTTTTGTGTTCATGTTGGAAATGCTGCCGTCCCAGCAGACTGCAGCATGAAAGAGTACACTGGCCACCACTGACTGATGAAACGTGCAGCATTTCACTACAGACGTCAAAGGACCTGAGCCTCCTGAGGAAAAAGAGCCGTCTGTTCACCACCTCAATGTCCTTCCCTCGAATGTGACCTTGTTATACTTTAACTTTTTAAGCGTTACTGCACTATGACGTTTTTATGCCTATACTATGACATTTTTCTGCGTTTCTATACTATGACATTTGTATGCCTTGTTACACCATGACTTTTTATGTCTCGCTATATTATGAATTTTTATGCCTTTTTATAGTATGCTTTTTTTTTTGCCCTACTATACCATCAATTTTTATGCCATAGTATATTATGACTTTTTATGCCTTTTTATAGTATGCCTTTTTTTGCCTTACTATACCATCAATTTTTATGCCATAGTATATTATGACTTTTTTATACCTTATTATACTATGATGTTTTTATGCCTTACTGTACTATGACTTTTTATGCCTTAATATGTTATGACTTTTTATGCCTTACAATACTATGACCTCTTATGCCTTACTATACTATAACATGTTTTTGGCTTAACATACTATGACATGTTTCTGGCTACTATACTATGTCTTTTTATGGGGTTCCATGATAGGGCACTGGTTAGAACTGGCATCCCACAGTTAGAAGGTTCTGGGTTCAAATCCTGGGCCTGGGGCTTTCTTTGTGGAGTTTTAATGTTCTCCCCATGCAAATTAGGGTAATTGGCAACGCTAATGCCTTATATTTGTACTTTTATACCTTAAAATACTATGATGCTTTTATCCCTTACTATACTATGACGTTTTTATGACTTCCTATACCATGACTTTATGACAAACCATAGTATGCCTTTTTATGACTTACCATAGTGTTGCCTTTTACGCCTCACTACACTATGACTTTTTATGCCTTACCATACCATGACATTATGACAAAGTATACTATGATGTTTTTTTATACCTTACTATACTATGACTTTTTTGCCATACTATACTATTACTTTTTATGTCTTTCTATTCTATGAGTTTTTATGTCTTAATATACTATGATGTTTTTTGCCTTAATATACTGTGACTTTTTTATGCCTCTCTATAATATCACGTTTTTATGACTAACCATACTATGACTTTTTATGCATTACTATACTGTGTATGTGCCTTAGTATAGTATGATTGTTTTGCCTTATTATACTATAACTTTTCTTGCCTCAATATACTTTGATGTTTTTATGCTTTATCATATTATGACTTTTATGCCTCATTATAATATGACGTTTTTATACCTTACTATACAATGATATTTTCATGCCTTACTATACCATGACATTTTTATGCTTATACTATATTATATGATATTGTTCCAATTTTCTAACAGGTTTCATGTGTAATTTTTACATCTATAGGCTGTACTTTATACACATATATGATTTTACTTCATATGTACATAAATTTCACATATGGAAATTCAACATATGTATTCATATTACATTTCTGTATGGGCATTTCTGATGATTTCTCTGATTTCTGGTTGTTGCATACCTACCAATGTTAAGACCAAAACTACAACCTTGGAAAAAGTATGTGAACAGCTCATCTAAAGGCATCAACAAATCTAATTGGAGTCAGGAGTTGTGGGTTAGAGCTCCTGAGTTTGCTGATCACAAGAAACATCTGCTGATGTGAACCATGCACTGCAAAAGATATCCCAGAAGAACCAGAAAGGGTTACAAAGTCATCTGAAAGACTTTATAAATTCATCAGTTCAGTCAAACCGTGCACCCAGCTAAGATGACTTTTAAGATACAATGCAGAATACTCAATGAGATAAAAAAAAATGGAACTCCAGAGTAACAGGCTTAAAGCTATCATCTCTGTTCATGAGTCGATTATACGCGAATCTTGGTGCATGTTTACAGGCGGCAAAATCTTGAGCTTGCCCTCAAATCAGCATTCTCTAGGATGAGTGTGGTCTTGGTATTAATGTTCATGAAACTGAATTAGGGGCAAACGAAATAGGAGAGAATATAAAGTGGTATTCTGAACTTTGACACAACTAAAAGGAGTCAAGTAAGTACAGCTGTAATTCTAAAGTTGCTGTGAGTTCATACACCTCCTGCACAGCCAGACCCCTGCTCTGTGTCCTCTTTGGCTTTAGCTTAACTATAACCACTTTAGACAACCTCGAGTCAGACTTCTTCACAATGACTTGAACTGTGTTTTGAATGGTGAGTCTAATTAATTTTAGCCACATTAGTATTTATGTCATGGCGGCTTGCTGGGAAGGGAAGTGCTCCTGTTTTGTCCTCTTCACATGCAACCTCTTCAAAGCATTAGAAAATAATCTGTCTCCTGGATAAAGCACAAGATGTGCAAGGCTACCAGCTAGCAACTCGAGGTAGAGTGCCATGCAGGCCCGAGGCAAGGCGAGACTGGGGAATAGCCACAATAAAAAGGCACCTCTTCACGGAGGACATTCACTCTTTTCATATTTGCCTTTGCCTTCACTTCAAAGTGCCTCTGACTGCCTGTTTAGGGGTGAAACGAAAAGGGAAATGGGCTAAAAGGAGGAAGTAGGGGGACTGGAACTGGAGTGGTATGTGTCTGCCGACTCCAAGGTACCATCATGAAGAAGGACACAGTCCAAAAACATTCAGTTGGTATAGAGAACAATTATCATACAGCACAGTCCCACTGTATACTGTAGTTGAGGAAGATGTCTTCATGCAGATACTTTGCTCTATGCATGAATGTGAGAAAAATACATTTCTCTTCCACAAACGGATTACACAGAGGATACACGACTAGAAAGAGAGCGCAGTTTGACATTGAAATCCCTCAGTGGAAAGTGAGGGTGTGGAGATTGTGGAGATCTTATGTAATGGCGTTCTACACTGTGAGAGAAGTTTTAATTTTCACTCAAAGTTTCTCTTGTTTAACCATGACCCAAAATTTAACCTAACTTTAAGAAAATCTGGGGGTATTCCAGACAAGAGGATGATGCATCTTTAGAGTATGAAACACTTCAAAAGCAGTGGTGTTTTCTCCCCGAAGCCAAGGAATGCCACACTTTCGGTAAAGCTATTTATCATTTTAAAGCTATTTTATATGTCATTTAAACCATGTTTCATATTCAGATAACACAAGGTTTCTTTTGTAAAAGAAAGTAACGCAGTCATAAAAGTCTATTGTGGGGTGGGTGAGAATCAGTATTTTTTTTTTATGTTTTTAAAAAAATAATAATTTTGGCATTTTCACCTCTATTGGATGAGATTGAATAGAAAAATAATTCAGTCAAAATCAATCAACCCTGCAGAAGTTTTGTCAGGCCAACAGTTCACAAACAGAGCACTTATAATAAATAAGTTGCAAAAGATTAATCATACATTGATCTGATGAATGAAAAATGCAATTTTATACATTTTTATTAAATTTCACAATTTTCTATTATCATTGGTTTTTCTCTTACTTTTCTTTTTTTTTAATATCCAGTGGAAACTGCTTTTAGTGATCTAGTTTAGATGGAAGATGTTCACTGTAAGCAGATGATTATTATAACCATTTTTTCTCATTCAGATTACCTTACACGCAGTGGCAGTGCAAAAACCTTGTACAAATAAGTTAAAAGAGAGCCTAATACAGCTTACAGTAGTGGGCTACAACAGTTTTCTTTCTTTGTGTGTGAGAAGACCCAAAATGAACACTGTAAGCTGAATATGTGATTACTATTAGGAAATTATTTAAACAGCATTTGTATAGGAATGATACTGTGCCAAGCTTTTTGATCCATATAAGCAGTTGATCACTGTAATCATGGTCACTGTTTCCACTGTATACAGAAAATTGATACTAAACTGATAAGCGGGTACAGACCATAGAGGAATTTAATAGTTTTATCCTCTATACTTAGATGTCTTTGTGTGCATGTGTGTGTGTGTGACTGAGTGAGTGAGAGAGAGAGAGAGAGATCACGTGATTCCCAGTGGACTATGGCTGACCTTCAAAACATCAATACTCTGTGGAGAACAGAGCTCAACTGAATATTGACCAGCACTCATCTGCCTTCCATCAGTTTTTCTCTTCTCCCATTTCGCAACCAATTACTTCCTTAATTGGTTCAGTGAGCCCCTCCTTCAACTACACACAGTCATCATTGCTCATTTTCAACAGCTGGAGGCTAGATAAACTGACAGGACACGTTCATTTAAGAGCTGCCCAAAATATCAAAGTTTCACTTTAAGTCAAATGAACCATCAATGTGTGAAATGGAATTGAACCTTCTATGATAGTGCTGTTGTCAACCCAGCAGGCACTGCACATCAATGTAATGTCAGAAAGACGCTGTACTCTAATGACACTAATGTTGGACAGGTGTTACATTTTGGTTGGATATGAAAACTGGGTTTATAAGGGAAAAGTTAATGATTTCCTTTCAGAAATCAGAACTTTACAATAAAGGTATCAGAATCTGATGACAGTGATAGGATTATTTGCTTGTGGTGCCTTTGAGCAAGACTGGTTTACAGACTTATTAGGGGGTGGGGGTGGGGCAATTTTTTCTCCAGGACAAAAAGGAACCCATTACATTGCACGGGCATTCTTCAGTGAACTGAAGTGTTACAGTCCTTACAGTATTTTGCTTGTTTAACTAAAGCTTTAAAATAAATTTAGTGGAGTAGAAAGTACAATATTTCCCTCTGAAATATTGTGGAGTGGAAGTATAAAGTAGCATAAAATGGAAATACTCAAGTAAAGTACAAGTACCTAAAAATTTTACTTAAGTACAGCACTTAGAGTAAAAAATTAGTTACTCTCCGCTACTGCTCATACATTTACCTTGACTTCAGCACACATGTATTTTAATATGGAGGAAATGAAACGGCACGCTGTCAGCTACCTTACATTAGTTAGTTACACTTTAACTTGAAGCAAGTCGTCTCAGACGTTTGGAAACCACTGTATATAAACTAACCCTATACTGAGAGGAGTTCCTAATATTTTGTCCATACCATTTATAGGAGTTAGATTTGAAAAAAATATTGGGAACACTTCTCAGTACATCCCAGTACACTTAAACATTACCACAATTGCAATTACAGCCTCCACACTGACCATTAAAATAAACCAACACTTATACAAACAGATTCAGTAAATACAGAATATTATAATTCACATGAAGGAGGATTTACTGCAGGATTGTTCCATTATACTGCATTAGTTTCATCCAGGTTCACTTAATACTTATATATGAATTAAAACTAAAAATCAAGGACACTTACAAATGCTAAAAAAAAATAAGCCATTTATTTTAAAGTTTACCCATTATACAGCAACGCTTAATAAAATGCATTCCTTTGAACAGAATTTTAATGGGGCAGACATAAGTGACTGCAGATTGCCATATAACTCACTAATAGAACTTGAGGTACAGGTGAAACTGATTATCTCTCTCCAGGGCTCCTCACCCTGTGATAGTGAGTCATGCGATGACCTTAGTTTTCTCAACCGATGTCCATCCATCAACTGTACCACAGCACATGATGTAAGCTGCAAGAATAAAAGAAAGCACAAATTAATTCTTACATACAGTAACAGCATTGTGCCCAGTGGAAACTATTTACAAAATTTTTACCAGTGAAAAAGTCAATGTCAAGTCTTTGCACTGCGCTCATTTTAACTTTCTATCTTGGTGTTGTAGAGGTTTCAACTGCTGAAATTGAAGAGTTTTTAAGACCTTTTTAAGGCCATTGTGAATGCAATTTAAGAATATAATTAAAAGAAAAGAAACAAAGAACTGTGCAGTAAAATAACAATGATTCAGTTACCTTCTTTGTCATCTTTGAATATGTATATACTTTTTCGGCCGTAGCCCCTGTCCACGACCTCCTCAGCAGCAAACAGCAGACAGACACGGTTCGAGAGCAGTCGGAAGACGACAGAGCTGGCTCCAAATTGCCTCCACCAGGCGGCTAACACTGGCCCAGTTTGCAGGGCCCAAGTTCAGTCCAAGAAGACGGTTGAAAGATAATCAGAGAGCAGTGTGTTTTAATATAGATGTGATATTCATCAGAGGAAACACAATATACTTAATCACAAGCTATGAGACACATGCATGTACCTTGGATGAACTGGTTAAGGTGGAAACCACTAGGCTGACTCTGCCCAATCTGGCTGCCATCCTGGAAAGCCAACATACCAGCATTAGTAACCCAGGCAGCCATTTCAGAAGCGTCACCAGCGAGCTTCTTTGTCACCTGGAGGTAGAAAGAGAGAGACAGAGAAAGGTTTCAAAATGTTAATGTTAATATTTGTGTGTGAATTTAGTACACACACCCAAGTGGTGTGAAAGTAGCTGTAAGAACAACTCTGCCTGAATTACACCTCATTCTAGAGATACTCCCTGGTGGGAATTACCTTTTGGGAAAGAAAACTAGAAAAATCTGTTGGACAGATCAATCAGTTAGCCATACAATGCATTTAGAAAGTTCTCACTTTGTTACATTGTATTATTTTGAAAGACCTTATAAATCATTAAATTAATTCATCAATGAATGATGCCAGCAAGCTTGCTGCTAATGCTAGCAAGTTGCCACCCCCACTTGTTATTTTGCAATGGACTCTCTGCCGTTGGTGAGACCTGTGGAGGCGGTATCGCATCTGTACTGGCTCAGGTCCTGATAAAGACAGAGGTATTCTGAAATGTCCTGAGAAATGTAAAGACCTAGTGCACTTTCAATCATGGCTGATATCCTAACAGTAATGTAAAGTGGTTACAACACGGTGAACAGATCGCGACGTGTATTCACTCGGTCTACTTGGTCCATACAATCTCAATTTACAGTCATCGGTTACGAAATGAGCCTAAAGTTACTGAGGTAACTAGGTGTACAACAGCTGAGAGGAACAGGCACAATTCTAGGAACAGTATCAATATCACAACTTGAAATGTTTACTCTCAGGAGCTGTCTCCAGTGGTGGAAAGCCACATCGAGATTTACTCGTGTTGATCCTTTACTTTGCCGTTGAACGTGGTTTCTTGTCGGGAGCGGTCCTTCGGAATGCAGATGAGTATCGCCTTCTAGGAGGTTCAGCCATTCCTATGTTTCTGTAATGCTAACTTCAAGCGCTGCAGTAAGTAATTCTTCTTCGTGGGACTGAGAGCAAACTTGACGCTCCACTGACTCACACGGCATCTAGTGCCACAATGTGGCATTACAACACGGGGCAGGTCAGGGCTTGATGGCGAGCATGCTCATTTCAGTAGATAACCTTGAAATACAACAGATGGGCGTCTTGAGCATGACATCGTCCCTGTTGCACCTTTATAGCACAACCACCAAAGCTGACATTTAAAAGTAAGGTTACATGTTCTTTGCCCACACTGCAAACTTACAGTTTTGACACTTAAGTTAAAATGAAGACATTGAGCATAACTTGACTGATATTGACACATTTGATGCATGCAAAACATTTTTATTTGCTTTGACAGTATATAAATCTATGCTTGGAATATAAAATACAATCATGCTTTCCCTTATACTTGCATTCAATTTGTGATATACAAATGTTTGTACTTGCCCATTTTGCATTCAGGCCAGTAGATGTTTCATTGTTCACATGAAGCATCAAGATATAAACCCTTTGTGGAACCACTTTGCTGAGAAAGTAAAACCTCAGACACTATGGGACTTCCGTCCAATAGCGGGCAGTAACAGCCCAGGAAAATTTACTCACCGAGTATTTCACTTACTGACCGCAGACTACTCAGAGCAAGGTTTCAGTTCAATGCAGCCATGTTGGTTTTTGATGTCTATATGTGGGCAGTCTTTAGGTTATGACCCAGCTAGGGGAAAAGGGAAGCAACATAAAACCAGGTGTTATTGGTAAATCAAATTTACTGCGTAACCAGGAGGGTAAATAAGTAAACAAAAAGAGAGGACAACTAAAGTAGAGAAACAGGAGCCAACAAAGAGCCTAACTGTGCTATTCTAACCAACCCAAAAAGACAAGAAGCAGCACCCCTGTTCCTAATGTATCCAACAGTCATTTTCTAAGGGTGTAATGCACAATCAGAATTTTAAACCTAGCCCAGTCCCCAACAATCACTACCAGCATCTCACACCAAATCACAAATTACACATGCATGTTCACAAAGGAGGTACAGAGGCGGGCTGCCTATCATGTCAGCCGCCACTAATGATGTGCAGGCCGGGTTCTTAAACCCTATTCATCTGAGTGCTAGAACGACTGCAGCTGTGGTGAGGACGGGCAGGATCATTGCTGCACCAATGGGAGAAGATGGCAGTGAAGTTGGAGGCTCCTCCTCTCTGCTCTGACCAATCCCGTCACGGAGTCCGTGCAGCCTGATTAGCATACAGACAAAACACACTTTAAAATCTAGGTGACCGCGCTGCGCTCAATTGAACATATTTTTATACCATGCAGAAAGTTGAACAAGAAAGAGCAGAACTGATGACACAATTATGGAAGATTGTGCTGGTAGAGGATAACATTAAAAGTACTAGAAAATTTCCTGGAGAAGTTTTGAATGTGCCTGCTGCTTGGTGCGTGTACTTCTCTCCTCATGTTTCAATCGGTACAAAGGACTTTACTTTCAGTTTCATTCATGTTGTAGAGACTTATCCTGACACTGACCTCAGTCACTGCAGGTGTCCATCAAAAAGCCTTCTGAAGCTGTCACAACTGGCCAAAGTAACCTCACACTGATGGTTTCAAAAACAGATGTGTCCCCACAACCACTGCAAGACATGTATAGACACATGTACATGCCCTTACAGAAGTTGATCTGCAATAAAGCTATACCACTATATCCCCATATAGCTTCTAAGCTATACGAACTTTTATTACCTACCTAAGACTGACATATGTGGCCGTGAGGACGAGTTACACAGAATTCTTTCGAGGAGTTCTACAGCTTCTCGCACTCTAGCGATGACGTCATCCACTCTAGCTCATTCCGTGCAATACACACCTAACATAAAGTCGGAAACAGTCTTTAAATGGCACAAAATGTAAATTGCGATTTTGTGTAAACTGTAATAGTTTTCAAAACACCAATTTAACCCAAAAGACTCTCAAGTCTTGTGACCCGTTTAATTTCAACCATTTTTCTACAATGAAGTATGATGCAGCAGTTGTTATATGTCGGCTAGGTTTTCTCAAAGCTACGGGACTAGTTAAAATTTTGATATGGTAGATGAATAAGACGAATAAGTTTGCAGAATAATAATATATGTATTATTATTAATAAATGTAGGTTATTTTATTCTGACTACTGTTAAATGAAAATGTTATATAATACTGCAGTCTGCAGTCAGTGATGCAGGAAATCCACATAGAGAGTGTGGAATAAAAGCAGACCACCAAGATAATAGTAGGGAATGTAAGAATTACCACTTGTTGTTTTGCCAAACTAACCTGGGTCTTAGTATAGCCTCTTAATCTGCATGCATAAATTGAACACCCTCATCTTTAAACGGGAGTTGTTATTTTTTATCCAGTTGAATCCTCAGGTCAATTTGAATCCAACAATTACTGGCAGCCCCTACATACCTGCACCTGTTGGAATAGGTTTAACTTCCAGCTTGTGTTGATCCGTCTTCTGGGTTTAATTGGTGTTTCATTAGGGGGATACCAACTATCACTCCTCAACACACCTGTCAGTTGGGTTCTGTGGCATTTGCACAGCAAATTCTCCTCAAACAGTGGAGCACTGTCACAACAAAGCTGCAGCTCTTAAATCAATTAATGGATTTCTTGTGGTAGCAGCTGCCAGGTTTCTCCCAGGATTAAGGGGGGTATTGTCTGTCTGGGTCCCTCTAACGAGGCCCAGATGAATTAACATGGATGAGAACTTAATTAGGACACACCGCTATTTTTCTCTGCCTGTGTCATTCTTTCTCACGGCACTTAATTTTTCTTCTTCTCCATCGCCAGGCTTCTTGTTCTTTTACAGTTTAATTTTTGCTTTGAATGAATCCTCTGGCTGAAGTGACAAGCTGACTAAGACGACACAGGACCAGCTACTGGAATTTCACTGGAAATCAGAGAGAGATGGGGAGGGGGACAAGGAGAAAGAACGTTAGTAAATGATTGTGGATCAATGTCTCAAATGAAGTAAAATGGCTATAGTGTTTCCAGCTACTTATGAGTCCTTAAACAGGTGAGAAACACTATTGATGTCTCGCCAAGCTGAGTGTTTACTCAACACAGAGGACATCAAAGGCAGAGAAACACTAAACTTATTTACATGTTTTACCATAGTAATGATAGGACGAGGGCATTCAGTTCCCCCTTCAATTCTCCTCTTTTTACATTTTCCATTATACTGGTGACTATGCGTGTGTGCATATATAAACTGTGTTGTTCTGGCATGTTCTTCTTGATAAGCTTGGTGCTCAGGGGAGATTGCAAAATACAACACGTCTGTCCATCAACTCAACCCTCTTTCAAGTTTGCTGTAAACAGGCCAAAATTAATTACCAACAAAATGATTTCCGTTTTTTCTTCTTGCTCTGGAACACATTTAGCTATGTTTGAAAGGATGCCAAGCAGGTTGCTGTTTATGAGGCTTCAGCTTCAAGTATGTGGCATTAATTTCTGCACAACGATATTTGTAGAGAGCAATAAATTGGAAAGAGGGATTGGAGGATGCAGAGAGGGATGCTTCCCCCTCAAGGTGACGCTGGGAATGCAGTGCTAACCAGATGTCTATTTACATAAGCTGGCTGTGCCGGGTGAATACAGCACATGCTGTGCAAGATTAGATGATGGCTGGGTATTAACTGCAGGTTACAGGACCTTAAGCCACTCACTGTGTAGTTTCAATGAGCATCCTCTGAAAAATGATTTAAATTCGCCAGGGATCTCTTCAAACTTTTATACACATATACACACACACACACACACACACACACACACACACACACACACACACACACACGGCTGTTGCTATGCTCGAAGCAACCGCTTTGAGCACCCAGCTTTCCCCAAGAGGTTTTGGGTCGTTACTGAGGAGATATTCTAAAGATCCTCTTCCAGAGCACAGAGGGCCGGAAGATGTCTTGCTTTTACCCCAGATGTGCAGGTTTTCTGGGCTTGGTAGGGCATCGTAGACAGCTTGGATTGAGGAACCAGACACGATGGAAGTCTTCCTGCATGATGTTTGACCAGGTAATCCTGTACTGTGATATACTTTCCCACTTCGTCCATGGTCCCTGCTGACTGAACTCGTCTTTAAAGTGCTAATTTCAAATTGCCTACCTACCTACAAGAAACATTAAAGCATGTAATCAACTGTTACTATTTACTCTTAACTCTCCTGCAGCTGTATCAGAGCTGTATTAAGTTGCTGCTAATGCTAACCATTTCCAATTCCCTACTGCTGCTGCCTCATATTAAAAGACACAGAGTGGCTTTTAAAACACAATGTATTTGTCACAGAAGTTAGTGCTAGCTGCAATTGTTCATCAAAAATACCTCAGACAGTGGTCAGTTTTGGCCTTTTTCTTTTGTAAAAGTTATAAATATTGCAGTGAGTAATGGAATAAGAGGGGGCACCTGCAGCAAGCTACGGTAAATTCACACATACAGATACAAAGTAGTTGCCATCAACATCAGTGATTTGTTTGTCCCTGTAACTTCTTAAAGACATGTTTAGAACTGGGAAGCTGGAGACTGCAGCTTTTCATCCATTTTGTTTAAAATTCCCTCCCTTAGTGGAGTAGAGTAATAAGAGCTGCACACCTCCAGCTCCTCAGCAAGATAACCAACTGTACTGCGCTCTGCTGTTGTGTGGTAAATACTGTTAGGTCAGGTAATGAGCAGGTGCTTATTTATATTAATTGGATAGGTAGATAGATAATACTATATTGATCACCTCTGGAGGATATTCAGTTGTCAAGCTGTAGCACAAATATGGAAAAATTAGACAATAAGCCATCTACAACATAGACACATTTATTCACTCAATCGCATTAAATGAATTAAAATACAACAAAACAGCATGAACTACAGTGAAAATAAATAAATAATTCAGTGCTTCAGTGCCTTAGTGTTAAAAGCTCAGTGTGCTGGGAATAAATGAGCCTCTTCATCATTCAGTAGAATATTTAGGCAGAATAAAACGACAGATAAAGGAAATTGTGTGGATGGAATTGAATGGAGGGTGGTGCATGCTGTTCTACAGCAGTTGTAGAGCTGGACCTTCTGATGACCCTGCTGAGTCTGTTGAGCTCCCCCTTCTGAGCATCACTCCCTCAACAGACAGGCTTTGAAAAAATCACACAGGCAATAATGCACAATTTGTCTTGACCTCCTTTGTGTTTGTGCATTGAACATGGCCCTAAACAGATCTGAATTGTCAAATGCAGCTTTTCCTTTCCCAAACACTCAAGGTTACACCCTTGATGTGTATCTCTGAATGCTCTAAACTGCCTGCAGCCCTTCGCTTGTTAGAAGCACCGCACTGATGCAAGAGGCAGACTGCAGCATTTGAAGACTGGACTGTCAACCTGATCAAGTGCACCGAGACTCCAGACGTGGTTAAAGGAAGACTCAGTGACACAGTTAGTGTGTGTGTTTTTATGTGTGTGTGTGTTTTGTGTGTGTTTGTTTTCATGGTGAGTCGTTGATTAGCATTCAGTGAAAGGCCTACATTTGCTCTCTCTCTACACACACATGCATAAGGAGTTTTATACTCCATTCACACCGACACAGCAATGTCGGTTAACCCCGCATTGGAGGTCTTTCACTATGGGTCCCACATCAGCTGACCCTTCTTCAGGACCCTCCTCTCAGCCAGGGTTGAGCACAGGTCAGAAGTGGCATTGCCACTAGGGATGGAAATGAATTGAATGGCACTGCTGTTTACACGTGACTTAATTGACTCACTGACAGAAAGGAAGACAGAGGGAGAGTGAGGTCGAGAGCACACATGTGAGTGAAACTTAAACTTTTATCCGGTAAATAATTCAATTTAATTCAGTGTAGTCCTCAGGTTGATCACTGAAGCCTTATTACTGTGTAAATAAACACAAAATCTGTTTCCCTTCCCAATTTTCCTTCTTTTTCCACTTGCTCAGCACATGCCTCTCTTTCACTCACACTCACACTCACACACACACACACACACACACACACACGCACACACACACACACACACGCACACACTTATCCTTTTCAGTCTTTTCAGCTCTGGCGGAGAAGTGTGGAAAGGTCAGCACTCTCAGGAAGTGGTGCTGCTGATGATGAAAGTGGAGAGGCAGCAGATGAATTGACTTGTCATTGGCTCAGTGCTTCAAATGAGCTCTAACTGATGGGGTGTCTGCTTCTAATTCTGCTGTTTGCCTGTTCACTCTGAAGCACACTACACACAATGTTTCCTGAAGGTGTTTTTTTGCTTGTTTTTCCTCTGTGTTCTTTTCAATGCTGTGAAAGAGGCCCTGAATCTAAATGTGACTCAGATGAAATTGGATATTTAGACAAATGTATCAGACCAATATTGTGCTTTTATCATCAAGACTGAAGGGCTAAAGCCCAGCTAGTGGCTGTAAGAAGATGAACTGCCTGTTACAGTTTCTACAGCTTTATCAATACGGGGGCTAAATGTAAAGCTTGTCCTAAGGGTAGGGCTGCAGGAAATGCCATGAGGTCATCAAAATCAAACTGATTCCTCTTTTTGTCCCAGTGGTGGTGTGTTAGGAAAGCTTATGAAGTCTACAATGGAAAGTGTTCATCAAGGGAAGAATAAATATGCATTAGAGTTTGCTATAAGGTGAAGATGTCACCAAAATCAGGATTCAGCCTCTGGTGACCTAGAATATCTACAGCAAAATTTGTGTGCAATATCAAGAACTTTATGCAGTAAGGCTAGTTGATATTAATATGTTCATTTAACAAAGCAATCTCAGGTCCACTTAGTTGTTTTAGAGCTTGTTGTGTCACACAAACTGCATCAGCAGATTAAGTTTGCACACTTGTCATAGAACTTTAGGAGTTCAAACTTCAAAGTCTGCAGCAACTATGTTGATAGACCATTGGCCAGATTCAAATTCCACTGGCCTTACAAGATGAACTCTTATGCCTCATAGGGCGAGCGGAAACACTATGAATGAACACATTGCTAAGGTTGCTCTTTATGTTCCAATCTCTAGCATTTGAGGTCCCTAAATTTATTCTATTATTAAAATTCTATCTAAATTTATTCTATTATTCAAATTCTATCAAAATTTATGTTAAAACAAAAGGCCCAGAATTTTATGCTCAAAAGAAAAGAGGGATCTAGATTTACCTAACTTGGAAAAATATTATTGGGCAGCACAGCTCAGATCAATGGCTGCATGGATATCTCACAATAAAGATGTCCATATGGGTTGGGATGGAACAGATTGATTGTCTGAAGGGACCAAAATAAAGCCCAGATTGGTGGCATGCTCCTTCTGGAAGTTTCTCCCATCTCCACACAGGATCTCTGGAGCTCAGCCAGAGTGACCATTGGGTTCTTGGTCACCTCTCTTACCAAGGCCCTTTTCCTCCAGCTCTAGCAGAGTGCTGGTTGTTCCAAACTTCTTCTATTTAAGAATTACGGAGGCCACTGTGCTCGCGGGAACCTTGAATGCAGCAGATTTTTTCTGTAGCTTTTCCCCAGATCATTGCCTTGACACAATCCTGTCTTTGAGCTCTGCAGCAGACTGAGTTTAACTTGCTTTGTGATATAGGCCCTAGGCTGTATTAGCTTCCATTCTTAAATTTCACACCTTTTCTATGTTCAATAAAACCCAGAGGTGCCCAGGTCCTTTTGGTAAGAGGTAAACATCTTTACAGTTAGAAAACCCTGCGATGTATGTGGAAGAGTAGGGAATACCATTTCAATTCTATTCCACAGTCTGTTTCATTCTGTCCTTCACCACTGTAGGAGCTTGGCTGTCCTCCTCCTCATGTTGCCAGGGTGAAGAGGTAGAGTGTTAATAATATTGATTTCCACTCATTTACTTATTGAGTGTCATCAAAAGGCATCCAGGCAGCTCTCATCAAAATCCCTGTGTGTGTGTGTGTGTGTGTGTGTGTGTGTGTGTGTTAAAGAGGGAGATGAAACGTAAAGATGCTAATGTCTTATTGATGATGTAATCCAGGAGGGCCCTATTGAAGATGTTACACTTCACCACAAGGGGATGGTCAAAGAAAGACAGAGAGGGAGAGATGCAGAGTTTAACCTTGATGTGGAAATGAATTTGGACAAGAGCTGGGACCACTTCTCCAACATATATAGTAATATTTTTCTATCATGTTTTTATAGTTTAGCATACAGCCATGAATATGACTCTCTGATGACTAGACCATTCACATATGACATGAAATTAAACTGTAGCTCAGAGTGATTCCTCAAGAACCCCTTTTAACCGTAATTTATCCTGTTGATATCCTGGCAGGATCTTCACATCAATTGTAAATGCAAAATGCAAATTTTGTGCCCTACAGTTTAAGGCTACAACTAATGATTATTTTGATTAATTTAAATCTCCACTTAGGTCCAGACTGAAACATCTCATCAACTATTGAACGGATTACTATGACATTTTTTAGCAACACTAGCAGATCAAAGTTTTCACTTATGCAGTAAATTATATTAACATGTACTAGATGTTCACATAACAAATTTTCCTCAAACATTGCAGTTTGGTTCAGATATTCATGTTTGTATACCCCAATTAGTCAGCCAAGATTGAGCTACAGCAGCTAGCCTGGGAAAGCAGGGCTCCCTCCCGGAGCCAGACCTGGAAGGGTCGCTCACAGGCGATCAGCCGGTGGCTGGGCCTTGAGGTTGTACTTGGTCATCGATTCGGTTTGTGATTTTCATCTGCTAGTGTGGCTATAAACTCTTTGTCTTGTTCATTAACGATGGACATTGTGAATATATCACATTTTATGACACATTTATCAATATTGAATGAGATACCTCAAAGTCCGTCCTTTCTCATTACATGTCTACATCATTTTGTCTTTGCCCAGGACATCTGTAATTACTGCTGTAGTTGAACAGCTGCTTATCCAGTTGATATTATTTTCATCATCAGATTATTCTGAGCCATTTTGTAAAACACACAATATGTAATTTTCTGATGCTAGGAGTCTCTCAATTAAAACAATTATCTGCAGAGGTCTCCTCTCCAAAACAAACAGACCAGGTGATTAAAATCGGTAAAAATACTGAACCTTAGAAATCAGTGGTTCTCCTACACTGTTCGGTGGACAGAGGACTGCCACTGATGTTTGCTCAGCCTGTTTCTCTGATAACTTAAGATCCAGATGTTCGATGACTAAAATCTTTCATCTATAACAAATATATTTTGTTATATATAATATACAGACTAAATTTTAAATCTAAATATAACTGGCTTAGAAATATATTTCTTCAGTGTATGGTCCACTCAGCTACAGTTACACAAAGATTTCCAAATAACTAATGATAATGTAAAAGCATTAAACATCTTCAACTAGTAACATTAGTTATTTCACTGCAAATTATTTGATATGTGATATTTGATATATAGACAAATAAGAACATAATACCACTGTGTTATTGGTGTCATAACACCAGTTAAAAACACATTACAGTGTGTAAATGGTTCACATACTCCTAATTATCACCTGCAATCATTTGATATGAGATTGTCAGTGTATTAAACCCACAAGACATTGCAACAAAAGGTATAAATGAAATAATGCTTCACTTAAAAGTGTGAAGGACAAAATAACATCCACTCCGAATAATTTGTCCAAAATATACTTTTATCACTGCAGTGAAAGCAAAGTCTTGAAAATGTCTCTGCCTCTAACCACACAGTAGATGTGTGGTCTTGTGTATTTATCACTTTTTTTGTTTGGCCTGAATTTATTTTATGATGATTATATAACAGCGTGGGCTACTAGGGCATCCAAAATTATTCAAAACATAAGATTACAAATTTTAAACTTAGTGTATCAATTACAAACTGTTAAAAAAAAAGGGGGCTCCATTGAAACTGATGTTTTAATTTGTCCAATTTGATGAAAAATGTTTTGGGAACATCAGCATCTGGGCTGAAATAAAGCAGTTAGATTGAATTTTATGCTGTCATTTTGTATTTTTCTTCTTACCTGATAGTGTTGTGAGGTATAACAGTATTTGGTCATATTGTCAGCTCTAAGACTACAAGAGAGATCTTGTGCTAGGGACACAAGATCTCTCTATCTGCCTCCATGCACACATGCACGCACACACTCTCCACTCACTTAGCTCTATGACTTCTCCTTCTGCATTGTGCTGTGCTTTTACAGCTTGGAGTACAACTTTGAGCTTGGAGGTTGCATAGGTAAGTCCTTCTGTATTCTTCTGAAATGCTGTTTTTGTGTTTCCCTGTACTACATATCATTTCACCTTCTCTCTGTTTACTCAGAGATGACCTCATGTTTCTGAGTTAATACATGTAGATATTAGCCCTACATATTATGACCCCTATGAATCTTTGACACAACATAGCTGTCCTAGTTAAGCAATCCATGGTGTAAGCAGGGCCATAACAGTGAGTCAAACTCAGGATCCCCAACTATCCTAACCCCTTGTGCATATATACTTAAAGGTACTTTTTTCATAATTCAGACCCCTTAGTTCCATTGAAGGGGATTCTTCTGCCACTGAATACACTAATAATTTAGATGATACTGTGGATGTGATCTTTGCACAAACAGGAAATGACCATAATGACTGCAGCTGCATGTTTGTGCAAATAAAAACTGTCAGGAAGCTGATTACAGAGGGGAGGGGGTCTGAGCACCAGGCCTGTACCTGGCCATGAATATTTGATTCCCTCTATTGTTCAGGAAAAAATATTCATGAAATCATGACAGCTTCACTTCACTTCAACTGCCCCCCACACCCCTCAAAAACACACACACACACACACACACACACACACACACACACACACACACACACACACACACACACACACACAGTTGTGGCTTTACAACTTGGCCCGGCTCC
Organism: Seriola lalandi dorsalis; assembly: GCF_002814215.2. Taxonomy (NCBI): domain Eukaryota; kingdom Metazoa; phylum Chordata; class Actinopteri; order Carangiformes; family Carangidae; genus Seriola; species Seriola lalandi. The sequence continues at coordinate 1,511,778 of NW_019525442.1, read as the reverse complement.
AGTTTCCTCTCCAGTAATTGCCCCATCTGAAAACTTTCTGCAGATGAGTGAAGGAGCTTTGTGTGCGCTCTTTTATGTAATGATGACACTGACTGTTCACAAATGAGCTGGCAGCGTTTTCATTCAGCAGGAGGTGATAAGGAGGTGCAGTCAGGGGCCAGAGGACAAGGGGAGATAGGAGGAAGGGAGGAGACTGGAAGGACGGTGCAGATAGAGCAGACAGAGGAGGGGAGATGTGGACAGAAATTAAAAGCAAAGGGGTGACAAAAGGGAGAGAGGACGATGTGTTACAGAACAGTATATGTAGTGAAGAAGTGCTTGGTTTAAAAAAATAATCAAAGGCAGATTATGCCACCAGCAACAATTAAACTCATCCGAAGAAGCCATCTTTGTCAGGAAAATGTGTCAGTATGTCAGTGAGCATTCTAACTCCCAGCTTTTGTTTAATGCTATCAGGCTGATCTGTTCATTTTAAACAGCAAGCAAACAGCAGATGACCAGAGATCTGACTTGATCCCACTGAAGTTCTTTTTATTTCAAGGAAACTTTTCAAATGCATTAAAAACCATGTTTGAGATGCTGAGTTGTACTGTGTATAAATCCTCTCTCTGTTTGTGTAAAGAAAATTTTTCTGTCACAACATAATCTGTCAGGCCTCAGAGTATATACAGTACATGCTACAGTAAATTCATTCAATTAATTTGCTGTTTCAGTATCAAGTAGATTTGTGTCAGTGTTATTTGCATGAACAGATTGCCAATCCGTGTGTAAATGTGTAATCTGTAAAACACCTTCCACAAATACAAAAAAAAAAAAAAGAATTTACAAAAATATCTAGATCTGCAAATACATGAACAAATTACACCAAATTACATGCAAAAAGCATTTATGGATCTCAATTCTACATACAGAGTTTTGAAATAAGTTTCTGCCAGTCTTAACAAAATCCACTTGTAGTACTCGGCCATTTTTCGGAAAGCACATGATCGCATGCTGACAATCTCTTTTCCATCTCCTTTCATCCTCCAAGAATCCATCCTCTTTTGTCCTTGTTATTTTCCTGCTTTTGTCAAAGTGGTTAGAGTATCTTTTCAACTTCTCTGCACAAGAGCTATCTGCTGAGTGATACCACCTCTCTCTCTCTTTCTGTCTGATCAAAAAGTTTGTCACCTGTATTCTTATGTCCCTCTCTCAAATATGCCACAGGGGCGCACCGATGGGCCATAATAATGGAGGGAGGAGTTATTCTAATATTGTCATATACTGCTTCTCTAGTGACTTTTATGGTGCGTGTGTGTTTTTATGACTTCCACTTTAGTGAATAGGGAAGTGGTTGCAGACTTTTGGACCCCAATGTACATGGCTACCCTAGCGGCATGACTTCATATGGCAATGTCTGCCTATTTGTCAGTCGGCCAGTTCACCACTTTGGCCCAGACTGAAATAATTCAACTACAGAATAGGTTGCCATAAAGTTTTATGCAAACATTCATGGTCCCTAGAGCATGACTTCCACTCACTTTGATGATGGTCTGACTTTTCCTCTAGTGCCACCAACAGGATGACATGTTTGGTTCAGAAATATTTGGACAACTTCTGGATTTCCATGAAATATGATACAGATATTGATGATTTCCACAGGATCAATCCTACTGACTTTGGTTATCACTTGACCTCTAGCACCAAGAGGCTTAGGTTGGTTTTTAAAAAAAAAAAAAAAAAAAGAAATATAGGAACAACTATTGGATGGATTGCAATGTATTATATTACCAACATTCATGGTCCCAGTGGATGAACTTTAAAAAATCATGATCCCATCACTTCCACCATCAGGTCAATACTTTGGTTTTATAACCACATACCTGCAAAAATGACATTCCTATCTGCCTCAGTTTTACTTTATGTCAAAGGCTAATACATACTAAACTAAAAATGATGACATTATACCTGCTAAACATCAACATGCTAGTATTATCATGAAGTGAAGTTTCTCTCCTTGACAATGCAATTGTGGAATCTAGGGCCATGGTCACACTGCTGTCACGCCACTGCTGGTAGATCAGCCTGCATGCATATATGAATAGATCTATTATAGACAATGTATGTAATGGGCACAGCCATTACTTCACCAGATAGACGTAGCCTTTTACAGACGGATGAAGTCATACATGTTTTTAGTGGAATTATTTAACACAGTATTTATATCACATTTAACTTTTTTGTTACGGACACTTTCCTGTTTCAAGATGGGATTCTGTAACTTGTCTTTATTTCTCTAAAGACGCTATGCTGATGAGAATCAAGTAAAAATAATTGAATTCAACAAACCTATGTCAGATAACCTTGGAGTGTCTGTACAAGACTACAAACTACAGGCACGCTATGCATTTTAAGAATTCTGTAGGAGACAAATACAAAACTCTTCCTCCCTTTTGTGCTTCACCTTGAGAATATATTTTATATGGCTCTATCTCCCATACAAGGTAGACACACTAGTGTCACATGAGGCTGTAATCTTTGTCACCAATGAGAACAAAACTGTTGTGTTGACGAAAAAACATGAGACTACTACTACTACACCTCCTCTCCTCTGTCTTTGCACTTTGTCTCATTTAATCAGATATCCATCAATCAGAAACGTCTGCATTTCGGCCTCTGGGGCAGTCGGAGGTGGCGCTTACTGCCTTCACCCCCCTAAGTTCTTCTTCTCCACTGTCACTGTCACTGTCATCCCGAGTGCTTGCTGATTGTGAAAACTGTTGGGTTTCTCGCTATAATATTGTAAGGTATTGGCCTTACTCTGTAACGTAACTTGAGATGATGTGTGTGTTGTGATTTGGGACAATACAAATAAAATTGAATTGAATAGTACTTACTTCAAGGTCTCCTGCACTGAAGCTTTAGTGATTCACTCGTAAATCACTTTGGATGAAAATGTCAGCCAAATGAGTAATGGGAACTGTAAATGAGAACTTGAAACCATAATCAAAGATGCCACTCCATTGTTCTCATAAAAGTTGCTCGCCGGGCACATACAACAAAAAAGTTTTTAAGACTTCCGGGAGCTTCCACACTTTTTGGGCCCATAGAGCAATAGTCCCTCTCTGGCTGACCCACTTTAGAGCGTCCCTCTCATGCTGAGTTGGCTGTCTTCCTCTTGGCTCCAAGCAAACAAAAATGACATGAAAATAATTTACTGATACGGCTCTTAGAGAGTTTTCAAATTCCAATGGGCCTAATAGATGCAATTTGATGATAAAAAAAAGTATCATGGGAATATTGTGACGTTCAGAAAAGTATATATATCATTTAAATCCATCTCTTTAGTAAGCATTATGTATTTGGAAAAGTCTTTTTGGGCCAGTGGATGTCACTTGACCTGCAATACTGACTGTGACCACAAACCAAAGTTACATTGCAGCTCAGTGCTGTCACAGGGTGGCTTGGGCTGTGCAGCAATTTTTTCATAGTGGCTAGGATTACAATGGGAAGTCATGTGATGCACTTAGGCCCATGAAGACATTTTCCACATACACAATCATTACAAATGGCTGTGAAACAGTAAAGAAAATGTATTATCGCAATTTCAACAGTTAGGTTCAATGCAACTTAGAAAGTCACGAAGAGCCACATTTGTATAGGTATTTCATGCCATACACGTGAGGGCAGTCAGCCAGCTCTTTCAGAGAGGGATTCTGATAAATATGCTATGGGCCCGAATATGCTGAAGCTTTTCGATGTGTGTGCCCAATGAGCAACTTTCTCTGGAATTAAAGCGGGAACATCTGGGAACACGATAGTCATAGGACCATTTTAGGGCATCTCAAACAGTCAGCTCATTACGCGAAGCAGCAGTTTGTTAGCCTCAGCAAGTTTAGTGCTAGAATAAGGTTTAACCATAGACTCAGCTCTGGTTTGACCAGAATGTTTATAATACAATGCTAACCCTATTACATTAGCATTTAGCTCAAACCATTCCCTGATTTTTGGAGATGTAGTCTTTCCCTTGATGTTAATCTCTAAGGTGATTAAATAATATACTACAACAATAATATCTGATGTAAAATATCCTAAAAGGACCTTGGAGAGTCTAAAACAAAATAAAATTGCATTCCTGGCTTCCTCCATCATCTTGGTTGTGACTTGCACTTAAGTTGTTTCAGGCCCTAGGGCAGGTTGCGCTAACAATGCCGGTAATACTAGAGACAAATGAAAAGATCATTATCATTTTCCCTGTCTGAGTTTCTATGGCCTGCAGCTGAACAAAAGAAGGCTGAATGTTTAGTTGGATGTTCCTGCACTTAAGATGTCTGCTCAGATGTAGCCAGTCAGAGCAACCTTTCAAAGCTTAAGATTCTGTGGAATAGGGATGTAGAAGAAGGTCAAAGGAAGCAGCTCTTTTTTTGTGCTCAAAAATGATTATAAACTATAATTTTACTTCTCTGTTATTCTGTCTGTCTCTTATTCCGACATTCTACAGGTGAACACTCACATACATGCACATGTGAAAATCCAGCTGGTTTAGACCTGTCATGACCAGAAAAGCACAGACATCGAGTTAAATAGTTTGAACAAAGAATATCTGTTCACTAATTAATCTGCTCCTGCTGTTTGTGTTTCTTCACAAGACCTGTGATATCTGCAGACACTTTGGACAGACTGAACAAAGAAGAATCTGCGCACTGTTTGATCAACTTCCATGACTTCATCTCTTGTATCCAGAAACATCTGATTGAACAAACACACAAGTGGGAGTTCAAGTCAGTGTGCCGAGTCCTCTCTGTCAACCCCCCCTCATAATGCAATCAGATTTGTGTTTGCTGATGAATAGTGGGGTGGTTACTTCTGCCTAGCAGTAAAATCTGACCATGTGTGTGGATGGGCTCAGGAAAAGGCCCTCAGAAAGGTAGGATATAATCAACTCAACATTTTCAATATCAATTTTTTTTCGTTAACACCATTACAGAAGTGATACACATAAATGACCCAGATACACGTAATTATAAGTGTTGAAATATGGGAGGAGCTCCTATTGCTGCAGTACTGCATATGTACTTTGCAAAGTGCTGTTACAACAACAATGATGCACAAACAGGTAAGACTGCTCTGTGCTTCCACTGCTCAAGGCAATCAAAACAATTGCTATTGGTTTGTGCGCCATTTTTATAAATTGTACTTCATAATGACTGGCAAACCAATTTTCTTCTTATATCTTTTTTCATCTACAGTGAGGTCCAAATTCTGATACTACTTTCCTATTAGTATTAAGTATTAAGAATGTGAAAGTGGTCTCTGACTTTTGGATCCCACTGCATGTCAACAAATGCAGTGGGATAGTGACTGTGACTTTACTCAAGCTCCCTCTGGGTGTCTGAGCACCTGATCTGTTTTTTTTTTTTTTTTTTATTTATATCAGCGACCATGTACAAAATACATTGATCTCAAAAAAGAGAAAGATGCTTGTACCAGATTTCCATCTGCAGTCCCTGGGCAGGTGAAGGAAACAATAAAACACAGAGCAAAACTCAACATCACCAATACAAATCATCTACTACATCCCATTCATAACAACACAGTTTAAATGCATCAACTTGTTGGAGAGTGTTTGATTAAAATAGTTTATTTACATTTTAAGCATTAATGCCTTATTGTCGCACATTTGTAGGGGTATTCTGGTTGCTCTGTGACTTTGCTCCAGAAACAGATGAGGCTCTGAGACATTTGTCATCAGTACAACACCCAATTTCCTCCAAAATACCAACAATTCACCTTGTCCTGCCTCATATGAACGAACTGCCCACCTGATTATTGCTCTCCTACCACCCATGACAGTCAGTAAAGGTACATAACACTATTTTGTCCAGTCCATTGACTTTGATATGTGATGTCAAATGCCAGTGCTTTACAAATTCTCACATGACAATACCCCCTCCTATTTGCAAACCAGCGCTTGGAGTTATCAGCAGTATTATTATCTGTTTGTGTTCCTGTATATGGGTCTGTATGTCTGTGTTTGTGAGAGTATGTATCTTCCAGGCAGATTCAAAGCTGTATCTCAGGGCCAGCGGTAATGCCCGATGATTTACTGTAGCTGCCAGCATGTGGATCACACTGAAAGATAGACTCTGCCTCTGCCCTCCTGTCTTCCAAACCTGTCCGCAGAGAGCGACACAGAGAGAAGACAGAGTCAGACCGAAAGACATGATTCATACCAATGCAGGCACAAGACGTGAAATTTGATCTGATAGTTTGGCTATGGTGTGTCAAGGTTCAGAGAGACATGTTGAAGAAAGTCATGGATAAAAACATTCAGTCACTGACCAAGAAGCCAGGTTTTTTGAAAATAAACAATCTCTATCACTTGCTGCATGCAGCACCATAAGGCTAACATTACCCAAAGTACGTATTTAGGTGTTTGATCACTTCCACTAAAGTAATTTGGTGGCAGAATATGCCTCATGGCTAAATTGAGGGAAGATGAATGTACATGTTAGGAATTTGAAGGAATTACCTATAATTTGAGGAGGGTCTGTACTTTATTGAAGATACAGTGCAAATTCTGGATGCTACTCAAGCCGTTAAGACAAGCAGTATTTACATGCACTTAGGTAACCAGATAACTCAGAGATACCAGGTTATGTGGGCAATCGGAGAACGTGTTTACATGCACTGTAGTAGTCTGGTTACTGTCGGCCCTTATATACACGCAGCAGGTTAGTAATCAAGTTTCTACCCTGTTCCTGACCTTATTTTGAATGCATGGCCTGTTTATTTCAACTCTAGTAGTGATAGAAGATACTGTCTCGGGTCCCTGCTGTGTGCTTGTGTAAGAGCAGTGGGGAAACAAGTAGACAAAGCAGAGCTTTCCCTCACTGTGCAAAACAAATAGTCAAATGTTCAGAGTGTAGACTGACTTTTGGACCTCTAGAGGCTACTTTTTTGTTAGTTTTGGGTTGGACTTTGGATGGAATAATTTTAAATACAAAGATGCACCACTTGTATCCAGCCGTTCAGTCGTTACTCTTCCTTTCTGCAGTCTTTTATTATGTTCATGTGTACCCATGAAAAGCAGGTTATAAACCTGGTTATGTGTAGCCTATACATGGGAGAGAAATCAAGGTTCTTCTGGAGAAATTTACCTTAGGAAATCAGGTTTCTTTAATCCCCATACAAAGATTACAGATCTCATTTACGCAACATTACGCTACCCGGAAAAAGCCGATTGTTTCCCGGATACTAACACGATGCACCCAAGCAGTGTTTCGTTGATCTTTCAGGTGAAAGTTTCAAGTCTTTTCAATCTCCAGACCACTGTCTGCATCACCGATGGTTGTGTTCGGTTGGAGTGGCAAGAGGTGTATCTCGTTGCACCTGTAACCACATTAAACATGGATGTCCTGCTGACTAACCCCTGACGTACCGTATTCCTACGCATAAGCGCACCTACGGAGTGCACTGTATTACGCCGCTGACCTGCTGCTACAGCATAAGACAGGGCTACCGTAGCGGTAGAAAAAATTTATGAAGCGTACATATAAACAGATATTGGATTGTTTCGTTGGGTTTTTTTAAAAGTCTCTAAAAAGCATTTTTTCTCTTGGCCCAATGCACAGCAACACGTAGCTCTGCCACCCTGCTGTTGCTCCCGGGTGGCTTTACTAACTCGGACCACGCTCATATCTACCGACCATATATGACTACCTCACACAACCCCATGTCAAACTATCCCCTTTAACAAAACCAATATGTTATATTGTCTTTATGTAGATTTATTCAGCTATAAACACATCTAAATTGCTTAAGTAATTTTAAATGTGTACCCTAAATTGAGAAGCTAAAGTCTTACTGATAACCCCTGACCCTCAGGACAGAAATGGGGGAAGCTCTGACATTGAGGAGTCGACGATACTCGCACAGACAATTAGTAACCTGGACAATATTAATATCACAGAGGGATATTAATAAAGAGGTGATGTTCCATATCATATTCTCAGCATAATTACAACCTAGTGTGCATAATGTTGACGGAGGGTGTTGATGACAAGACACAGAACTGAAGTCAATTGCAGCTGAATTAACTGAAATTTGAAAAAAAAAAAAATATTATAGCATTCTTATAATTGTTAAACAAAGTTAATCTTCAAGTCTAAATATGCATTCTGTAAGTACTTCATAACATTCACACATTTTTTTTATCCTCTCATTGAAACTCTGCTTTTCCTTCCACATTTACTTGTCATCTACCCATTGAAATGGGAGTATACAATTTCTGCTCACAGAGCAGAATGACATTGTTTTTCAAAAAGTCAAGAGTTGCCTCCCCCTCTATGTGACTCTGGGCTGAGTTGTTCTCTCTTCCCCTCTAAATGTCTCCTATTCACATCTCCCACAAAGCCAATATTTTCATTTTGGACAGCACTGATTCAGGGTGTAGATGAGGCCAATTTTCTTGTCATCATTGGTCTTTCAGAGTGAACTAGCTTTGATTAGTAATTATCACAGACACTCACAGGCTGATGTGACAGTTATAATAAATGCATGTAAAGGAATTGGACATATTCAAATGAAGAATAGAGAAATTAAGTCTATATTTGGTGGCTCTTTAGGTTAACTACAGTTAAGTGGGGGTGTCTTGAACCTCCAGTGGGTGAAGAGATGTATATGGAAATAGACTAGAAATTTGAGTTTTGTGGCACTGAGTTGGTGGCACTGATCAACAGTCAGTCTGGTTTAAAACTGTGTTGTCTTGGAAAAAAAAAATTACATGAAAACCAACAAGTCCTCCAAACAAAATGACCAAATCCGCTACAGAAACCCCATGGCAGCATCTTCAAAAGCTGCAGTTTAAACTGTTTCTATGGGTTGGTCTAAATTTAGTTGCTGTGTCCTGCAGTAATCACTTTAAGGCCACTAGAGGTCACTATATCTGAGGGTTAAACTTGCAAACCTTGTTAAATGATTGTCCTTGACAGAAGAAGCGGTGCATCTGTCATCTCAGCAAATGCCCCAAAAACAACATGTTTTTGTTAAATTGACCTCTGGTGGCTATAGAAATTACAATTACAACTTCACAAGAAAAAAAAAAAAAGACATAGGAGAGAAGATTCCCCCCCCATGGACCATGGACCATTCCATGCAGGATTCCACCTGGTCAACCTGTTGTATCAGACTGTAGATGGGAAAGCTACAGGATCACAGAAAATCTTGACTCCCTCCTGATCCCACTGTGTACTGGTCATCCTAGCTACATCAAGGATATATAGGATTTTATCCAACACATATGCAATATGCGCCAACAGAAACATCAACAGCCATCTATACAAACATTGGCATCCCTTTGGGCATGGAAACAGTAAAGGAATGGATGAAATCTGAGAAAAGCCAATCAAACTATAGTGACACCACAAGAAGAACACTAGATTAAACCCTTTAGTGTCTGTATATTCCAAACACACTGAAGAAGACCCTTCAAGAAATACTGGCAAACACCGACGCTGGTTTGAAGAAGAGTCCCAACCTAAAAGAGCTCCTTGTAAGAACCAAACTTCGATGACCCACGCAGGATTACCAGAGGATGACAACATAACCAGGAATTGGACCTCTGGTACTACGTCCCCATTAACACGGAATATTCCTCTGAGATGATTCAACTGTACCTGATAAAATGTAAAATGTAAAACATGTCCTATGCAGTATGTTCAGAGAAACATGCAATACCTTGAGAATACTTAACCATACTTATAACCTCAGAAGAGGACACAAAAATATTACCCATCTGATAAAACAACGGCATGGACTTGACAGCATTTCCCCACACTGGAAAAACATTCCAGAGACAACAAGTGGAAGAACAGCAGATAAAAACACTGGATACAAGATCCGCTAACAGACTGAAGTCAATTATTGTGCCGTACAGAATAGCACGGGTGTAGGAGGCCTGGGTTGGAGAGTCATTTATTGTAGATTCATATTTCCAAGTTTTCTTTGAATAATCTGCAAAATAGAAACACAGCTGTCTCCTGGATAATTCAGGGATACTGCAGGTTTGTGTAATGGCAAGCAGCTAAAATTATTCAGGTTCGTGTCTGAAGATTAGGTTTTTTTTCTTTGAGTTTGGTATGACAAATAGCTCTGAATACAATGATCCTGATTAGTTTTGTCCACTGTTACTATAGAGAAAAAAATCAACAAGTAGCAATCAATGATTATTCAATTGACAGAAAATCTATATTTATATTTTTAATAATCAATTTATTGTTTGACTGAATTCAACGAAACTGCCAGACATTCTCTAATGCTAGTTTCTCGAGGATGAGGATTTTCTGTGTTCTCTTGTTTTATATCAGCATAAACTGAATAATTTGGGGTTTGGACAAATTTGATCAGACAAAACAAGCAATCTGAAAACATTCCCTTGGATCACAAGTTCTCTTCCCATTCTAGAAATTAGTGAAAGGCATGTCCAGATTCTACAAACTAAAAGATTGATAAAATAAAAAATGAATTAATAAATGAATTGATAATGAAAACGATAATTAATTGCAGCCCAAGCTTTTTCAAATTTCTGGTGCTTTATTGTTTTAATTGTTCTGTTCTGAAACCCAGCAGCTGCTTCACTTCTTTCCACTGCGTTATTGTTGGACTGGGGTATTCTTGCATTGCTCAGCCATCTATCACTTTCTTTTTTGGCCTGCTGACCCTCTGCTAATCTTACTCTTTTCTTCTTACTTGTAATGCTCTGGGTGGTGGATGTGCGGCCATTTCTCTCAAAACGTTTGTTGTGGTCACCTTCCTTTTTGGTCTTTTTATGTTTTATGGTGGCTGGCAAACTCTGAAGTGACTCACTACCGCCACCCACTGCTATAGAGTGCGTCATCGGTGTCTTTGCTTTTATGTTGGAACGCGCACATGACAAAATTGTATTATTTTATATATATATGTATATGTAAAGATGTGGTTGGTATGGTACTATTATTTTCATTGCTAAGTTAGATAGTCTCGCTTAACTGGATGTTTACAACAACAACAAAGATTTTACAAAGTCACCAAAAAACGAACAATCCAAACAGACAAACAAAAAGGAAACTATGTTAGATATCAAACACATTTTTAATGTCGGACCAGCTTTTCATCAGTTTTCATTCATTACATGTAAAACTATTTTTTTGTATTGGGGGCAGTAACAATCTCATTTTCAGTAGGTGTGTCCTCGCTGCAGTTTATTTACTTCTCATTTGTCCGTGGCCTTTGTATAGAATATTATACTTTCCTGTATTATGATTTTTTGCTTAACCCTTGACCTCCGCTTATATTGCCCCTTGTGTATACAGCTGCTCCATTTGACATTAAAAGTGCTCTGAATACAAATTGATTGTGAGGTAGTTTACCTACTGTAACCTGCACAAAGCTCTTATGTTGCCTCACCCAGTGAAGGAAACGGAGGCCTTGCATCAGCCATTTAATCTGCTCATTAATTATACATGAACTTGCAGAATTATAATAATTGTTTACCAATTGGAAACCACCTTGGGCATAATTAATCTTTTTTAAGTTGCCAATACAGTAACAATGCCAACACAGTCTCCCCACTACGTCTCACCACTCAATAAAATGCCACAAATTTACTCAGCGGTGAAATGAATGCATGCCCATATTGCTGATCGCCACATTGTGTATGGCTGGCATCCTGCAGGACAGAGAGGAGGGAGGGAGAGGGAAAGGGAGAGTTGAATAGAGACAGGGTGGGGTTGAGAAATGGTTGAAGACTGCCAGAGAGCATGGAGTGCCAGACTGAAAGAGACAAAAGGCGACTACAAATGACCCAGCTGTTTTGTTTTTGTGGTCATTTTGTATCTCTTTTGTCTCTTTTTGTTCATTTTGTGTCTTTGTTATTGTTTTGTATGTCTTTGCAGTTGTTTCTATCTTATATTGTGTGATCTGTCATTTTGCATCTATTTTCAGATGTTAGCTTTTTGTTTTGGGTCTCTGTGTATTTTTGCATATCTTTGGGAAGTTTTGTGTTTCTGTTGTTTAGTGTCTTTTTGTGTTTATTTTGTGTCTCTGTGTCATTTTGCGATTGACTTGCCAATGAGTCACCTCTAACAGAGGCTCTGGCTCAATGGCTTCAAGTATTAACTGTGTGAAGCAACAGAGAAAAAGAACAAAACCAACAAGGGGCACAGCTCACTCGTCTCCTAAGACAGGGATTCAGTGTGCTGGAGTCTGTCTGATCAGACGTGAGAAACAAAATCAGAAAATTGGAGTTAAAGACAAGTCGTGTTTCAGATATGGATATTTCTTTAAATAGCAATGCCTTGAAATGATTGCAGTCTAATTAGTAGAAATGTAACACAATTCTCAATATAAAAATGTATGCATTGTTAAGATAGTGTGACTTTTTTCAAGGTTGGTGTTTTCTCTCAAGATAACCACTAAGCTTAATTTAGACAATGGTGGAGGAAGTGCTCAAATCCTTTTCTTTAGCAATGCTATCACCACCAAGATGTACTTAAAGTATCAAGTAAAAAGTAGTAAGTAAAGTAAGTAAGTTAAACTACTCTTTATGCAGAATGACTTAATAATAATGTTTTTATATTATCATTGGAGTGGAGTCAATTTTTTATATCAGGTTGAGCAAAATACTTATAGTATTATTATTATCATTATTATTATTATTATTATTATTATTATTATTATTATTAATAGTATATTTTATTGAATAGTCATGTGTTTTGTACATAGAATTATAACTCATATGTTTTGTGTGCAGTAATTCTAAATGCACATTTTTCACCAATGCAGTCAAGTGTTAGTATAAAGTAGCATAAAGTAGAAATAGTCAAGTAAAGTACAAATACTTCTTGCCACTACGTTCCACTATTGTATTAAAATGCAGTGGTTTGGTGAAACAACAACAGCAGCTGTCTGTGACAACTCAGTCGTATTTCCAAACTAATCAGGAAGTTCCGTTTATCCTATTTTCTAGGAGACCATTTCATTTCTGTCCCTGTGTCTCTGTACATTCCTGGACTCATGTTATCTTGCTCAAAACCTTAAAACACACACAGATAAAAAAGCCATTTGCCTAAATGCATTGGTCAAGTAAAGTGCACACTCTTTTAGTCAATGTCTTTTTCATCTAGCATGGTACAGTTCAAGTCTCATAGACCTGGTTGACAGCGGTACACTGCTGCGTTAAAAGATTACCAGAGGTGGAAAAAATCTAAAGGATTCTAATGTATTTTAAGTAGGTGAAGTATGTAGTTATACAAGATGGAATAATTTATGTTATAATTCAAGTAGAAAGTTGAGTAATTTGCAATTTGAGTCCAAATGAGAAGCAAGTAAATCCTAAGCATCCTCCTCTATTAAGAAAACATTATGTGTGTCAGCTAACATCCAGCCACTTTGAATATATTATATCAAAATAATTTTTCTGACTGAAATGAAAAACATGAAACACTATAAGTGATCCTCATGGCAGAGGGAAGTTTTATAGATTTATAGTCTTGTTTCATAATAAAAGGACAACATAAAGGACAATTAACTGAGAGTAAAGAACAATGGCCTAATGGCATGGGGTTAGGATCAGGGTTTGTATTTCACAAATGGAACATTTACTTAAGGAAACTGTAGGAAATGGGGGAAACAACACCTAAACATACAGTATGTTATTTGAGGGAATGTAGAAATATATGTAATGTTATGATCATTTTTCTTGTGTTTTCTTGCATATCACCAGATGATATATTGCTCTATTTGTGCTGTTTGATATGTAGCAGTATCGTGTAACTCCATGTAATATAATCTAAATGTTATGGGATATTAAAGAAATGAAAACTAACTGGACTGATATTATATATTACTAATAGTATTCACATGAGATTGCACATGAGAAAATGCATCAGGTCCTTGTGTCAATCCAACCCTCCCACTGATCATCAGCATGAAGTGGACACAGACAGAAAGTGAGTGAAAGACAGCAGCGTGTCGATGCCTCCAGTGTGATGTTGTGTGATTGGTCGTCCCCAGGGGAACCTTACTTGCTGAGTAGCCAATGACTGTCTGCTGTGTCGATGAATTTGCTGCAGTGAATGGCGACTTGTGTACACGTGTAGAGGCTTCCTCCCGCTGTGTACTCGCACACTCTTACCCTGGAGATACATTGATCCCTTCAAAAGACCAACACATACACGGACATGAACACGTGACAGGGCTCAACGGTCACTTTTAGCTTAGTCAGGGGAAAGAAGAAGAGTTAGGGGTGTTAGATGTGTATCTTGTGTCCCCTGAGGGTTTCAGTCCATGGGAAACCCTCACTTCTCCAGTATCGCAGTGCAATCAAAAACCTTAAATCGCCTGTCTCTCCTCCATCTGACAGAGGAGAACGGGTTCACTTTGTTCAGTATTGATGAACAATATTTGGATGCTAAGATCCAATAGAAGGCTGCACACTGCATATTCAATGATTTGCAGAATTATGCAGTTGGAGTACTAGCTCCTCTGCTCTGCACAGGTGTCAACATACAGGAGATGAGTGATGAAGGGAAAAGCAGAGAGAGTAAAGTGATACTGAAAATGTGCCTTGTCTCCAGTCATCGGTTGGAAAACTGTGGTTTGAAATACGGTTTATGCATGGGTTTTATTTTTGTAGCTCATAGCCTGTTGCATCAGCTGTGTGTAAGTTGAACATAGCTTAGTTTGAATGTGTGTGTGGGTTATGCTATAACGTAGCAGGTGTAAGTCATTCCTTTTATGTCAACATTTTGGAATGGATGCAAGACCCTGACATCCTTTTGATATTTATGGTGACGCTGGCAGTCATGCTTGGTTTTCGGTCCAGTGAGAAGAGATGAAAATAAAGAGAGAAAGCAAATAAAAAGATCACTGACCTTAAAGAGGACATTTTGATGAACTGTAGAGGAAGGACTCCCGTTTGACCATCTTAATGGGCGCAGCCTCTGAGCAGTCCAAACAGATTGCCTCTCTCAGTGCAACCATCCAGAATGCAGGATCACCTCCTCCTGCTCAACACATAACCAGCTGTTGCGGGTTAAACTGGTGGTCTATGGTTGCACGAGTGACTTGGACGGGTCTGCCTATCCATCTCTCCTAAGCCTTTCCAACTGCTAATCTGGACCTCTCTCAAACGGTGGCACCGGCAGACACTATGGCTTCCCCTTCACTGGTGGTGAACAGTGTTTGGGTGGCCTGCCACTTCACTCTGAGGCCAAATCAATGGCCCTCATCTCGAGCAGCACCCTCCTGTTGTAAGATGCTGAAAGAGGCTGTGCTCAGATGCTCTGGATGTCTTCCTTGCCCTGAGCGAGGAGGGGATCCTTCTTCCGGGTCTGAGGTCTCTCCCTCATCATATCACTCACCTGCTAGATAACGCACAGTGTGGAAGCAGATAGCCCACTCTCCTGCCATGGGAGCCCAAGGCCGTTATCTCCTCTTCCCCTTTTCTCCTCAACCACATTAATAGTATGGGACTATATAATGAGGAAGATCAGTTTCTTTAATGATGGCTCTCACTGATTCCCTGGAGCCATGGTCCTTGACTCCTGGTCCTCCAGGATAAGCTCCGAGGGCTGCTCTCACTCCCCTCCTCTCTGCCAGCTGAGCAATAGTTCATATAGGGACAAAAGATGATACGTAATCTGACATGATGAAAAGGATTTTAACAACCCTTTTAGCTTTTTAAGCTCTTGTGAAAAGTGTTTTTTTTTTTCTCGTCCTCTCCCCACTGGTCCTGAATCTCCACAGTTGCTTCCAGTCCAATTGCCAAGGAACCTTGCTCTCCGTCTACAGTGGCACATCAGGACATTGCTGCCTCTGCTAGCTCCTCCTACTGGCCACACACATCATTTACCCTCCCACCGGTCCATAACTAGTCAAAGAGCCCCCAGTCCTTACAACACATCTAGAGATCTGAATTTGAGATCACTTGCCAATAAGTCATTATGCTATTCTAATGATCAGGGCCTTTTTTTATCATGGATGACACATGGCCGTCTCCACTACTGCTCTCTACTCCTAGTCCCCACCCGATAACAAGCTCTCGCAACCCCATCCTGCCTTTAATTCATCTTCCCTTAATTCCCTGGTAGCTCCTCTTGATTCAGATGCTCTCTTAACTTAGCTCTGTTTACGCTCAATGCCTTTCCATCCTCAACCAAATTGCACCATTTAAAATTTGGAAACTAAAATCAAATAAGCTCTTAAAACTTAAAAGACATATTTTTAAATTTTATTGCTCACCTTTAAGGGCCTTTCAAACACTGATGGAGCCGTGTCAGTTGCTCCCAGGTCACAGCTTGTGACAAAGGGCGATCAGGCTTGCAACTGAATCTCATGGTCTGTATCAACAAATGTAGTCACTTAAGAATTCTGATATGTTGTTGTGCAAGAACATACATATGTAATTATAATTTTCTAAAAAATTTATTTTACTTGTGTTTGAATGTATTTATATGTACTCTATAAATATTATGTGAAATTATATATAAAGGAGAGGTTAGTACCCCACTGACAAGTGCAGACAATGAGGATGATCAGACAATTGTAAATAAAATGTATATAGTAGTTTAATCATTCTTATCTTTAAGTTTGGAAGTAGGAGCAAAAGTGGAGGCTTTTTACTTTTTTGATTCACCTAAGTCCAAAATTTACCTTACTTTGCTTACTGGTTGTAGTCTGATCTTCTCTTTAAATTATTACAGAGCTGTTGCAGTTGCCTCTAAATGTAAATTTCTTTTAATACAACTGGTACTCAGAGCGCACTGCATTTAAATGCTTCAGATTAAAATGAGCTTTTCAAAGTGGTGATGCACTTGTGAATATGACTTTAACAAATGAACCGTTTGCAATGGAAGAGGCAGAACTCTATGGCTGTCTTATATTGGCTAATAATAGCACGGGTAGGGAACATTACAGTCATACATCCTCATTTTAGAATAATTCCCCATATATTCAATTATAGCTATGTTCAATTATCCCTCATTTAGCTGGTGGTCCCCTGGAAGCACCTCGAGGAGTTCTCAAGTCCTCAGGAGACCCCATAGTGAGACACTCAGTGCACCAAGCATACAGCCATCTCGGATGTTTGATTAGCTGCAAAGCATCCAAAAAATTTAAACACCAAGCATGTACAAAAATGATGATCAACCATGAAACTCCATGGTAGAAAAAATGGGAGTGTATGGGTGTGTGTGGCTGTGTGCTACTGTTCCACGACATCTGAATAGGAAAGAATAAACAACTTATTATACATGAACAGAACACAAACAGGCATATAAATGCACACAAACACTTTGACTCAATCACTGAGACTTCTCATCAAGGCTCAGTAGTATGGACAAAGGCCTGAGAGCCACACAGGGAAACCAGAAGCCGAGTAGTGAGAGAGATGAAGGGATGAGGAGAAATAGAGGGAGAAAAATGGGGAAGATGGAGGGCTTAAATCAGAGAAAGAAAAAAAAGACTGTGACATGTTCATTTATATGTGCCACATAAGAATAATGCTGAGGACAGAGAGAAGAGGAGAATAGGAGCTGGAAGAAACTTTTTATTTGGCGATTGTAAGATTGTGATGTTTCGGCAGCCTGTCCTGTCCACCAACAACAGCCTCTTACCACTGTTGGATTATCTGTATGTCTCAAGTTATCTTCACTGTCAAGAGCATTTTATGAGACTGTCACAACTTGGAAAAGTAATTCAAAGACTCTTTAAAAGGACTGACAAACAACTGACAGATAGTGCTGTTGGTTGCTAGGAGCAGTTAGCGTATTGACAGTTTTTGTGATTATTTGTTGCTTTTTTTTTGGGGGGGGGATGTAGTGGATACTGCAGGTAGCTAGTTGGCTTTGCAGGAAGATGGCATCCCCATGTGAAGCACTAATACATAGTCAGTGTATTACCTGCGGTAGATTCAGATCGGCACGCCCTCAGTTTAGAGAAGCAGCCAGGAGCATCGGCAGAGAAGCTGAGCGATGTGCTGCTGTGGATGTGTTTAAGCGATCTGGCCAGAAGTTTGTATGACAATCTTTTTGGGTAGAATCGTAATCCACAATCTTAATTACGATCTGCATCCTGTTTCTGTGCAGATTTTATTGTGAAAGGCCTGACTGGAGGTTCTGATTTGTATCTCTCAACCGCTGTTCTGCTCAGGTGGGGAACTGTACAGCAGGTGGGGGACTCAGGTGGGGAACTGTACAGCAGGTGGGGGACTCAGGTGGGGAACTATAGCCTGTGGAGCAGAACAAGGACTGCTGTCTCCAGCTGTAGTTATTGGGCTAACTGTTTAACACTTAACAACGGGCTGGTCAGCAGTGATTGAACTTTAAAATTTAGTTTTTATATAACACATAAGCTTCCTAGTCGTTCCAAATGTTTTTTCTATTTAAGAATTATGGAGGCTGCTGTGCTTCTGGGAACCTTCAATGCAGCAGTATTTTTTGTCACCTTCCCTCAAATCTTTTCCCCCCATACCATCCTGTCTATGAGCTCTGTAGACAGTTCCTTCCACCTCATGGCTTTTTGCTCTCATCTGCATTGTCAGCTGTGAGACGTTATATAGACAGGTGTGTGCCTTTCCTTTCCTAATCATGTCCAATTAATTGATTTTACCACAGATGGACTTCAATCAAGGTGTAGAAACATCTCAAAGATCATCAAGAGACATGGGAGCTTTTTTTTTGGCCTTGTCATTATGGAGTTTTGAGGGTCGATTGATGAGGGAAAAATGATTTTAGCACGAGGCTGCAACATAACAAAAAAAGTGAAGCGCTCTGAATGCTTTCTGAATGCACTGTAGTTCACTGTAGTTCAACATTTAAATGTTAAACATGTCCAATTACATTGCTTTAGCTAAATTGCTGTTAGATTGCTTCCTCGTAAAATTATGGTTTCACAAATATACAATAAATGTGACCTGGATTCCCAAGAAGTAAATGGCAAATGCACTGCATTTTAATAGCACTTTTCAGCATCTTGTCAAAGGAAACTTGGTCAAGATGCTGACATGCAGACTAGACGAGCTGAGGATCAAACCACTGACCTTCCAATGGGTGGGTGACCTTTCTACCTCCTGAGCCACATTCACCCCCGAGGTAAATAAAAAGACCTTCTTCATGTACATGCCATCTGACAACAGCCCTTAATGTCATCAGCTGGAATATGACCTGGGACGACCTGATCTGATGATCTGGACTTTTTTTTACAGTACAATATTTAGTAATTCAGAAATAAAGAACTGCAAACTGTATAATGTCCACACATATTTATCTATGGTAATATTTAATATTTACTTTATACAGTCCCGTAAGTTAAGACACTGCTGGTGAGCTTTTTATTTGCCGATTCTGATCAAATGTATTACTTTCAATGACATAGCTAGAGGAATTTTCCCTCAAGATAAGCAGCTCTTATTGGCTGCTTCATGTTGTGCTGATCAGGGTGTCTTGGCACCAGCAGGTTTTCAGCTGAAGGTGAGATTTGCTTAGCTACAGTGTGTTCAGCAGAAGGGGTTGGAAATAATTCCCTGGAGATGTTGGATCTCTTCTTTACTTTGGCCTGGAAGCAGAAAAACAGGAGGTAAGCAGCATGAACCTGACACACCTGATAATGATCACTGCAAAGGCCAAGAGTCTAGAAATACTGAGGTCATGGGTCCAAATTCCCCTGGTGCAAACTCTACCCCCAAAAGAAAATTTGACTAGCCACCATTAAATAGTCTGTAAACACAATTTTGTGACCCAGGTCACAAAACAATAGTCTGAACAACAATAATAATATGTCTCATAGGTCTTTTGAATTCTTATGAATATTCACCGATGGGGTGAGCATACAGGTTGACATTGGCTGTGCTCAGTTTCTTTGTAATGTCAATCGCCTGAGTAAATTGTGCTGATCATAAATATGCATCAAGCTGATTGGGGGTTGGGGTGACTATAAATATTCAGAGGTGTCTATAAATATCATGGACTTAAAGTTCGTGCAGTGATCTACCTCCAAACTAACTACAAAGCTTTAAATTCCTGGTGTCTCTCTTCCTGATGCACTCAATATGGTGCAACTGCCAATAGCAAATATTAACATTTAACTGCAGTTCATGTGGGCATTGGATGCTTTTTATATAGTCATATTAACAGTTTTGAGATAGTAGCTTTACTTCTCTGCAAACTTGAATCTTAATGATGTTGCATATGTTCCAATATACACAGCAGTGACTGCTGTTATACAATTAAATACAAGTTATTAACGTTTTATGATGCCAACAAAGGTTTTTAAAACAAGCCAATGCATATCAAGTCAAAGTCTTATAGGTAAACATGGAATTCATATGGCTTTAATTACCTTGTCCTTAGTCATCTGTCTGCACTGATGCCTCCTAGCTTTTATGTTGAGGTATTTTTTCTCCACTAAGTGAATTCGATCCTCCAGCCAACCAACCTGAACACAAACACACAACATGCATACTTAAACACATAGGTCACGGGTTCGCATCACAGTGACAGTGAACTGAGACAAAAAGTTGGGATTTAATAGGAAATATATAATAGGATATATATAGGAAGCATTGATACCATCAAATAGTACCTTTAACGTGTAAGGTTGACTTAATTCTATATTTTTCTTATTGTTAACAAATCCCATGAAAAGGCAAAAACCAACAAAACTTTTCGACTTGTCTACAGTGTCTTTGGATCTTAGCCTCAAGTGTATTATTTTCCAATTTATTACATATAAATGTATCAACAGCTGGGCTTAGCAGTTTTTTATATAATTTTACTCAAATAGGTTATAAACTGTTTTTTTTTTTTCCAAACCTATTTTCAGCCACATTTGATGCTCTATTGAGTATTTAAAATGTCAGTCCACCATTGACTGAATGTTGTATTGTGATATCGGATGTCCATGATAAAACAGCCAAAGTTCCAAAACATGTGGTGAACGTATGTTAAAAAGCTCCCAGTAAGACAAAAGTCCACGTTTCAGTCTGTTCTGAACACTTTGTTTCAACCTATTTTTTTTCAACTTTCCAAACACTCGGATGTTTGACCTCCACTCTGGGCCTCAGGTCAAGTGCGGGCTAGTTACGCCAGTTATCACAGTGTCTGTTGCTATGGTGGATATGGATTTGGAATTCATACAGCAGTAGCGTTACAACCCTGCATTTTTGTGTGGACTGCATTTCATGAGGCGAACAATGGTCGCCTGCCAGCTGGCTGTGTGCTATTGAAGGATGGGCTGTTCCAACTTTATTGAGCCAGTGTGTCGATTCAGAACCCCAAAATGTAGGTATATGACTAAAATGTTTTTTTTTCCTTGTGGCTTATTATCAGCCTGCACATTACGAGCTATTTCAGCAAGTAACCGTGGTGGTGGATTTGTGTTTAAACACACACACAAACAGTTACAAGCTTGCTGGTGAGGCACTTTCGAGCAGTGTGAAACCATGAATACAATATGTGTGAACAGAAAATGTAATGTTGAAAAGACTCTTTTGAGAGGAGGCTACAGCTTGTGAAATTAAAGTTACTCTTGTAGTTTTTCCTTCTTACAGAACATCACAACAGGACCCCTGTGCCAGCCTTACAGCATGTTACCAGCATGTATGATGCCAGACAGACCCTCCTCTAACAGCACTTGTGGGTACACTGCTGTCCATCAAAACACAGAACATCAGAACATGTCAGAGGAAAAGATTTGTTCATAATATGGATAACATCTATTAGTGTTTTTCTGGGAAGTCATACATGGTATGTTGGTATGCAAACATCGTCACAACTAAAAGTGTACACGTCCTCTGAAAGATGCATGATGTAATGAAAACAAATGCATTTTCAGTGCTCAAAATAATGCACATGAAGAGAGGTCAATCCCACTAGATTTGCTTGGAAAGTTAGATTTAAGAATTTCACAATCATGGTGAGCAAATCGCTTCACTGGTCATGTATGAAGGATTACAAATTTTGTTTTGTCACTTTGGTTTCTCCTTTTTTTATTTTAAAGTGAAATTACTACTTAAATAGATGCTTCTCCTTCATTCAAGACGAAACGTATCTGCAGTTGTACCTACATGGCCCTAATGAAACAGTTTAATGTACGTGTAGCTCTGAATCTGCCATGTTTTACAGATGACTTGTGTGACCTGATGAAGCTTGTGTTCCTGGACCCACTAGACTTCAAAGAAGAAATTTATTGCTGGGTGGGTGTTGGGCTTTAACCATATGTTAGCCTCACAATACAGCAGCCAGCAGCATCAGGAAAGTGTTGGAATATCACTAGAAGACACATCAGGATGACCACTCTGACTTTATGCCCTGAGGGCTGCAGCACCAGCTGACACAACTTCAGTATACAAGACACCCTTCACCCCGAAGGAGGACATGATCCACCCTGTGTACATAAAAGGCTCTGGCAGCTTTCTGCATCACACATTGGATATATAATATATATATCCAAGTTATAGTTATATTTCATTTTCTTTATGTGAAATGCTTTATTTTTTAAGGATTTTGTCATTTTTAAATTGTGTTGTAAATTTACAGTAAGGGTCCTGTCCTATTGGAGAAATATATTTCTTCTTTCACAAAGGTTGAGCAGCAAAGTTCAGTCAAGCTACGTGTTTTTTTTCAAAACCGCAACCTAAAAACAGAGGTTCCATCATCAAGATAGTAAGTGTCAGCAGATGTCTGTATACATGTACGTGTAAGGCTTCATCCTACCACCATGATGGTAATAAAGTTAATCTTAATTTGACAAAATACCTTATTATTAGTATTTCTACAAAGGGCTATGAGTTGGGAGACTCCTGTGTTTTTCTGTTCAGGAATACTGGGAATATGATTAAAACAAGAATCACTGCCTTGCTGTCCGCCTCTGCCAACCAGTCAAGCTGGAGGACATATGGTCAAAATCTCCCCTTCCTAAGTGACAAAGCTGAGTAATCGCCAGAAATATTTTTGCAGAATATTATGATCACTGTGAAGTTGACCTTTGACCGTCTGGATATAAAATGTCATCACTTCATCATTCCATCTTATTAAACATATATGTTAAATTTTGCCATAACTAGCATATGAATTCTTGAGTTATGTCCAAAAACATGTTTTGTGATGTCACAGTGACCTTGACCTTTGACTACCGAATTTTAATTAGTTCATCTCTGAGTCCAAGTGGACGTTTGTACCAGATGTAATGAAATTCCCTCCAGGTTTTCCTGAGATATTGCGTTCATGAGAATGGGATGATGGGATGCATGGACAGACAGACCGACAGATGTACGTACAGACAACCCAAAGACATAATGCCTCCAGCCACGGCTGTCATCGGCATTTGGCTTAAAAAACCTTGAGCATGGAATTTAAAGTGTGGAAAAAGTCATTCCAGATGGCGGGTCACCCCCACAGAATATCTTATTTGCAAATCTGTGTCATGTCTTGGCTCTCCAATGGGAATGTCTGAGCTGAAAGCATCCACTATTGCTGCGGGTAAGTTTACATTGGTGTCGGTGGAGTGCTAGAGAAGTTGCTCTGGGTGTCTGATATTGCTGCAAGTGAGTTAACTCTGGGGTCAATTGAAGAAATCCTGTGTGACTGTATAAAAACGCCAAAGGCTACCGCGCACGTGTCTATGAGATGCCAGTCGGTTTGACAAAATGTCAGTATTTGATTTGACTTGGGAAGGAGGATGGGTTGGTATAGGCATTAGAGGGGATGAATTTCACTGACTTTAGTGTCCCTTTGACTGCTCATGTTGCGCCACCAGCAGGTCAAAGTTTATATTTATTCAGTGAAATATCTCCATATCTACTAGATGGATTTTCATACAACTTTGTACAAGCAAATATGGTCCCAGTCAAGATGAATTGTAATAAATTTGTTGGTCCACTGACTTTTTATCTAATGCCACCCTTAGGGCAACATTTTTATTTAGCCAACACTTATGACTAAGCACCTGCAAATGCATGCCAACACAATTCCTTTAGATGTTGAACACTTAACAATTGGGAAAAAAAAATCACAAAAAATGGCTGTAAGCATTTTACTATACTGACATTAGCATTTAACTCAACTTCCCAATATGTGAAAGTGAGGCCTCGCAAGTTGTTATTCATTTTTAGACAACAGTGGAGCTCTATGGCACAGAGGAATAAGCTATATCGGGCTTTAGCCATACATGTAACACTTGTTGGTTGAGCTGATTCATTTTTGGTTTTGGTCTCTCAATGGGATTTTTACAATTAGAAGAATACAGATTAACACCAGCCAAATTATTATGATTGAGGCCAAGTTTATTGTTGTTGTTTCCATCTACTTCCTTTCTTTTTAGAGACCTGCTTCCAGTATAATGTTAATCATAAATGTCAAACATGTCATTAAGGCGACTATCGGACCAACAAAGACAATGCAGAGTTCAGTATTTAAGATGGCTGGTTCCTTTTCAAAAGTTGTCCAGAATACAGATGTCACTGTTATTAAGACATGGAAGTATATTCAAAAGCTTTGTTATGTAGTAGACTTTGCTTGCTGTGTAAATTAGGCCTGAACAGCACTGAGTCCCACCACTATAGGCTGTAAACTAGCAGAGAGTAATACAGTTTGGACAGGTGGCACCAGGTTATGTATTGGCTATTTGTGAGCTAAAATAAATCTCCCATTTCTCTCTCATTCTCTCACTTATTCCCCCCCACTTTTTT
This sequence comes from Seriola lalandi dorsalis, assembly GCF_002814215.2. Classification (NCBI taxonomy): domain Eukaryota; kingdom Metazoa; phylum Chordata; class Actinopteri; order Carangiformes; family Carangidae; genus Seriola; species Seriola lalandi. Next base: position 1,487,075 of record NW_019525442.1, on the reverse strand, counting down.
CTCTACCTTCAGTTCTCTCTCCTTTTCACGCACAGCTTTAACTCCTCACTGCCTCCTTTCTGTTCATCTACAGCATTTGCACCCTTTTTGCTTGCTTTCTCCATCTGTCAAGGATGTAATTACCTGCCTACTGTACTTTGGCTTCAGCACTTCTCCTTCATTTTATAAACCAGGAGAAAGAGGACAGAACTTTGAAAAGAAATAAGTGATGGAGAGTTGTACTTTAACTGAGTTTTGTGGAACAGGGTCAAAGCATACTCACATGCACAGACACACTCTCCAATGTGTGATGAGTGACTCTTTTGGCTACAGTAGCTATTGTCTCTGGAAGCTTGCTTGACTACCAGCCAATGCTACTCATCATTTCTGTCATTTTCATGGGCGTGACCAGGCTTGTCAAGCATTAAAAAATTACTTAAAGTGATAGTTTGGGTTATTTGATGTGGGGTTGTGTGAGGCTACTATCTATGGTCAGTGTATTACCATAGTAATAGATCTCAGTTTAGAGAAGCAGTGGGGAATAAAAGCATAGAAGCCCAGCGATGTGCTGCCTTGAACGACCTTATTCCTACGCACAAACATACATACGCTTAGCTCTGTCTGACTCAAAACACCTGATCTGCGGAGTAAGTGTGCAGTGTAGTCGTGCTTGTACGTAGTAATGCAGTAGTTCAGTGGTTCACAAACTGTATTTCCAAATGGCAGAGCTGACAATATTCAAATAATGATAATGACGTTTTTCTACTTCTATTTTTTAAAGTGGCTAAGCCGTTTTTGCAGATGGCCCCGCCCAAAGCAGCACATCACTCAGCTTCTGTGACGGTGGTTGTGCACCGAGGGGTGCGATAGGGTTGCAGCTGCCAACCCTAAAAAATGCCTTGCCACCCTAGTTTTGGACAATCTACTTCAAAAATATATGAATGAAAAGTTGTGGCTTTTCAGAAATTTTCAAGAGAGGCAATAAATGAAGCGTTTCATAGACTTCTTTGTTCTTACTGTTCATCTATGAGAAAACTAGAATAATCAGAAAAGTGCAAGGCCAGTGGAGTCTGTATCACATGTTTACAGTGTTTTCTTGCTTGCAAATGCAACTGAAGGCTCACTAGTATTGATTATTAAAGTTTAGTATGTATGCACAAATATGCAATATGTTAATAAAGGTTTGTGTTCACTTTGGGGGGGTAGCAAGCAAGCTTTAATTAACACATTATAGACGACTAAGCAATAAGTTGTGAGGATGGGAGGGTGATGTGGGATAGACAGAAGGTCAAATACAGATTTTATCCCCACAAAATGAGAAACAAACACACAGCCATGTGATTTCACCCAATTGCTGTTTGTTGTTCCAACAGCGAGCAGCAGCTCCCTCTGTTTTGTCTCGGCCGCTGCAGCTTTCTGTGCAGCTTCTCTCAGTCATGGCTGCAGACAATGACTGCTGATAGCTTTTTTTTCTGCTAAATGTGTGTGTAGGTTTGCCAACATCCACTAGTAGAAATATAGTACGGCCGCTGATGGATGGTGGCGGACTTGTTTTGAAGTTTGCTTTGTTTATTAATAGTAACTCATGTTTGATTGTGTGAGGGATGGATTAAACCTGACTAAACCCAAACTGCCTGCAGCTACTAACATCTCTGAAACTGCTAATTCTGCAGATAAATGTGCAAATTTCAGATCAGTCATGCAAGTATAACATAGAAAAGCACCCAGTTGAAAAAGCATTATGATCATTCGCTCCCAGCCCCAGACTAAAAAACCACATTAGTCACCAATGCAGTGGAAGCTGATTAAAAGCACAGCACCTGTGCATTTGCACTTTCTACACATTTTCAAAATGTTGCTTTTACCATTTAATCAGCATTACTAGATAAACACTGGATATCTTGGATCATTGGTTACACATTTGTGGCTAAGTTTCTTAATTTTGATTTTTCTGATATAAATTAAGTGCTTGGATGGTTAAAAAAAAATACATTGCAAAGAAAAAAAATGTTAAAACTTAACTTTATTCAAATTTTACAACATGTTCACTATAGTAGACAACAGGACTTCATTTTTCTCAATCGAGAAAGATTTAAAAGCTGACTACATACATGTTGCTGTTATATTCTGCTACCACTGCAGGTCTTGGTACTTGGACTTGCTTGGTTTTTGGGTTTTTTTGACCATCTGGAATAGGGATCCTGGGGCTCAATCCCATGGACAGTTGATACCATAACAACAGGCTTGTTGTCTATCAATTTGATAGCAACCATTTCTGATGACCTTCTTCCGGTTTTGCTCAGGACCTTGTCAGCAGTGAAGTGGCATTCTTTTGGAATTCAGTTCTTCTGAATTCTTCCTGTAGACGGCAGGTCTCTTTCTGGGGGTCTCCAGAGGCTTGATGGTGGTAAAATACCAGTCAAAATACACCAGTTTTCCTCTGGGAACTGTCAAGGGTCAAACGCAGGACTCCATTTGCGCCTATTCCCATTTGCAGGTCTTGAATGAAGGTTCTTTCCTTGATAGGTCTCCAAATCCAACACAAGGCCATTTGGAGTTGCAAGAACAAATACCTTTAAGCCTGTTGGATTTGGTTTGCCAAGAACATACTGCCGAACTGGACACCAGCCTGTGACAGGAACCATTTGTTTGTCAATCCAGACCTTTGCTGGCCTGGGTAGACTGAGGCAACCTTGGAACACTTTCTTCAGAAATGGTCTTATTCTCCAAAGCAAATCATTTTTCTTCTTATCCTCAGGCACATCCAGATCATTTGCCACTTTCGGGGAAAATCTGATCTTGTGAAAACAATCTTGTGTCATTGAGTCAGCTATAATTGGGATTCTTGTTTTGGCAGCTCAATACACTTTAATTCTTGGATATCCAAGGCATTCCAAGTACACTGAAATTCCTAAAACGGTCTTGATCGCTTCTGGTGTTGTGTTCAAGCTGCAGCCTGAATCCTGTACAATGCGCTGGTTGATGAAGACGGACAGATCCTGAACCAGTTGCTCATCAATGTACTGCTGCTAGTATTGCAGTGGGCTGCAGACTCTATGACTCAGGTCAGGATCATTGGGTTAAAAAGGTTAAGTGGTTTTAGATGAAAATAAAATTCAGGTTCCTCTTGGAAATCTTTGCAGACATATTTTTCCACATTGATGTCTTGTTCAGTGTTTTGTAGTCAGGGGAGAAGTGAGGAGAGTGATCTGAAAATCCAGCCAAGATATCCGGGACTTCTGTACACACTGAAGATGAATTTCACCAGATGTACTCAGATGTCTTTGACACAGTTGTGTCCCAACTGCATAAAACGTTAAAATGTGAAAAGATGAAATTCCTTGAATTGCTGAATCTGGCTAAAATTTCAGAGTATAACAGCCTTTCTTGGCATAGCTTTCACATCACTGAAAGAGACATAGGGGCATTTCTTTGATGTTGTTCAACTCCGCAATGAGCTCTCGCTGTATTCATCGCCCACCTTAGCTAAAAAGAACGTTACAGAGCTGATGTCTCGCATGAATTAAACCGGAATCACAGAGGCCATGAGACAAGTTTACGAATGTTGTCGTCTCTTCCTGACTGTTCCCTCAACTACAGCATCAGCTGAGAGAGCGTTTTCCGCTTTGAAGAGGATTAAAATTTTCACTTGAAACACTGTCAGTCAAGGGCGTTTCTCTGTTCCGGGTCTAATATCAATAGAGTGAAAGTTGCTGCACAAACTAAAGGCAGAGGACACATTCTATGACAAAGTACTTTGTGAAGCATGGAGTTTGTATACAGAAAGAGTGTGCAAAATAGTGCTGCCAACTCACTTAGAAGAGGAATGAAATCGTGATTTTCTACTTAATTTTTATATCAATCATATTTGATCCTCCAATACATGTCAGGTGCACAAATATTTATAGAATATAATTTTTTTAAATAGTAACAGAAGTATATATCAATATAAAATATAAAATGTTTCATATGTACAACCATATGTATATTAAATATACATACTATGTAAAAACCTGCGCCAAAGAGGAAAGATTACTGCTCATGCTTCAAGTTCAGTAGGTAATGTCAGTCAATAACTAAAACAAAAACATTTGTGCACCCTACATGTATTATGGGATTTACTGTATGAACAGTAAGTAACAAAATTCAGATTTTTAATTTTTTTCCCTCTACTGTTGTGTCATGTGACAACCTGGTCGCTGCCTGTCAAGTACTTTGGCCAATGTCTTGTCCTGTGATCCACAAACCTCCACTGTTGTGAAAAGCCCTGGTCTGCAACATTTCTGCCAGACATCCTGGTCCGAAAATACTTCTCTCATGTGCTTTGAATTCTTCTCACATCTTCTGGTCCACCATCAATTATAGGCGTCAAATACAGCTATGACAACTGTTTACTCACTGCTACCTTCCAACCCATAGCATGAAAGGACTTCCTCACTTCTGTGAGATACCCCTGTCAGTAACAGTGCTATCAGCTGTCCTGGTCCACCTCACAATTATAAGATAAAGTGGTATGTCTAGACTTGATTACCACCTTGATGTTTCATATTTATTCAATTTACATATTTACAATTAACCATACAACATAATACCCAAACACATTAATTCTGTTTTGCTTTTTAGTTATATTAATATCTTTTATCTTTCTGTTGATCAGGGTGTAGGGTTCTCTGTCTAAGATGTATTAAACAGCTGAATCACACACTGAGCTGGTGGTTTGTGGGCATACCTGTATCAAGACTAATAAAAACACAGTGTCTGCCTTGCTCAGAATGCATGCACACTTCATTATTCTATAGAGTAATTTTAACCATCACTCTGCTCTATAAAGCATCCATCAAAACCAGGGTTCAACACCACATTTTTCTTGAGCCTATTTCTATGAGGAAACACAGACTGTAAACACACATACAATATAGTGCTTCAAATGGTCCAGTGACCTTTTCCATAGTGTCTGGATTGTTAAAACAGGGCGCAACAATCAATAAACACCACAGGGCTTGTTCACCAAGCACGATATGAACAAATATGCTGTTAAGTAAGCTTGTAAGCGAACTTGTAAGATCACAGAAATTAGCCCTCAGCTGCCTGGGTGGGAATAAATCGAGTCTGTTTGGTTTAACAAATATTTCCTACAGAAACGTTGGGCAGCCAAAAACGTGTACATATTGAAGGACAACCCTGAATAAATGAGGATAACCAGAATGAATGAAGATGGCCATCGGTCTCCACATCTCAACTCAACTGAACACTTATGGGAGAATTTGGAGTGACTGCTCTCCACCACCACCTACATAACAGAATATCTTTTAAAAGAAAGCTGTTTGTCCCTCTAGCGCCAATAGAACACACCTTTTGTCACCCATCTATATGTAAATTGGATGGTTGGCCATCTATTGCTCATCAGTTAAATTTGAACAATAAACACAACCATAGGATAACAAAGAAAACCAAACTTCAGCGTAAAGGAATCAGATAAAATACATAATACAGGGAATTTGGTACATGTATGAACCAAGATTGCAAACAAAATCAATGCCAGCTTTAGTTGTCATTCACACCCCATCCTTGCGGAGTGTGAAAGTGATGCTGTACCATCCTATCAAAAGAATGTCAGTAGTTTAAAGGGAAGCAACAGATGCAGCTGGTATGGTAGGGATGAACAAGTCTTTTTGTTTATGTTGAAATCGGGATTGCAAAAGCCACTACCTGCTATTTTTATTAATAGCAAAAGTAGTGCCATATATGTGCATGTTTATCTACAACATTCATATGAAATTTGTGCAGTTTTTCCATGTTAGTAGTAGAAGTAATACTACAAGACAATCAATGCAAAGTAATAAGAAGGCAGCTAAGGTTAAAGAGGAGAAAAACAAGGGGAGGGAGGGAAGGAAAAAGGAAGAGAGTGAAACAAAGGAGCAGATGAATAAAGAGAATGAGAGAGGAGGGAAGGAAAAGATGAAGGTGAATTGGGGAAGAGAATAAAGTGAGAGTAGGGGTGGTGTGGGGGCCGAAGTCTGGAAATAGACCTTACATAGATGAAATAAAAGCACCTCCTCACGACTGCAGCAGAGCGGCACAGTCCGCAAATTCCCTTATAGATATTTTATGGAGCGGAAAACATTTGATGCATTCTCACTATTCTGGTCCGAACTGAGATGGAAAAAAGCGCAAAAGAGAAGAGAGGACTGGGAGAGAAAAAGAAGGTGAAGTGGGCTGAGGTTAATTTTGTGTAATGGAATTTTAACAGGAGGCAGAAGACATCAGGAAACAGCTCGGTCAAGTCACAGACTAGTATACTTTATAAAATAGCACTGCTGTTGTGTAAAAACAGAACTTCAGGTTGGAAAGTCTAAGAATGTTTTGGATGAAGTGAAGCTTACCAAGATCACTCAGTTGTGTACAGAGTTTATAATTTTAAGGCCAACAAAGGTCATTCAAAACATAAGCTATGAAAGAGAAAGAGCATTGGTGTTTGCAAATGACAGTGTTTTTAATAATTTGTTTTTCAAATGTGACATTTCTGTTTAGGGAAGCAGCAGTGTGCCTCTTGAATGGAGGTGGGAAAGTTAGATACCAAACCAACCATCAAGAGAAAAGGACTGAGGAGTCCTTTTCTCTTGTAGCCTTTTCACACCACAGATAAAGCATAAAACTAAACGAGTAGTGTAATAATAATAATAATAGTAATAATTTCTCTTCATTATCAATTAATTCCTGGTTCATTTTTTGACAGAAAACATCACTAAGGTGCCACTTCTTTCCACATGCAGCTGCTAAAATGGTTAAAAAATACATTCCTATTTTTTCATGTCTGCATCATATCAAATTTAGCCTAGACATAGACAAATATAGTGGAAGTTTTATGTAATGTTACTGCTATGATGTCAATATGACACCAAAAGGTCTTTTCTCTGTCTATTTTATTCTGTGAGCCGCACAGATCACGCATGAAAAATATGTGAGAGGCTGAATCTCCAGATCACGCGACGCAGTGTGTCTGCTCTAACCTGTTAACATGTGCGTTTAAATGAAAACCGAGGCGTTCTGCAGCCAGGAAGAACACACAATGCGTCCAGTGTTTTTCCTGGCCTGTGCAGCGCTGGGTCTTGAAGACATATGCAAAAACTAAACCTGATTTGGTTTGAGCCATTCGCCACGATTCCTAATTTATTGATAACAACAGAGAGTGTAGCAAGAAGAGGGAAAAAAGGACTTAAGAATTGCGTATATAAAAAAAAGGAATCATAAATGCATTTTTTGTGCAATTATACATGTTAGTAGGTAATGAAATCAAATTTGACACATGATTTGTTCTCTAAATGCGTCCATAATGTGAATTTGTAGCATTGAAAGTTCCATTAGGAATGAAATTCATTGGTCTAATCAAAAACACAATCAACAAATACAGAAATTCAAGTGGCCAACTCAATAATGAAAACACACACAAAAGGACACATTGCACAATCTTCATTATAACTCATTTCCAAGTTTGGTCTAAATGTGTTTGGGCTGTTGGTTTCTTTTGCTGTGAAAAGTTCATTTTGACCACACCATTAAGATAAGCTGTAATTTCTTCCCAGACAACCCTGTCTACTAGAAATTACTTTTATATGCAACTAATTTGCAACAGCAAACATGTTTTTTAGGAAACGTAATTGCGACAAATGCAATTAAAATGCATAATTAAATTGTGTTTTCTTCTAATGTAGTGAGGATATGCTGTTAATTTACATATTTGGCAAATCGGAAAAAAGGTTGATACTGAACGTATCAGTAAAATGTTGACAAATAATGCGTTTGCTTTCCAACGAAATATCTGATCCAACGGCACAACATCAATTTGTAGAGTCTACAGCATTATGAACCTTTTTATGGTTATGTTTAGACTCTCACTTGGTTGAAGTTAAGGAAAGACTTTGGTCTGGTGACAGCGACAATGATCACATGTATTTCCTTTTAACCAAGACAAAAATCCTTCCCTAACCTTAAGCTAAGTGTTTTTGCTATCTAAAGCTAACCACAGACGCAACTATGGTTAGTGAAAAGCAAAATGTTTCTTCTAAATGTAAATGAGGCAGCGATAAGATAAGAAGAAATAAGAAGGAAACAAGGTTGTCCACCTCCCTGTTTGCTCTGGTTCTGTGGTGCAAAAGAACCATATGTATGAAGCGTTTAAATGAACTGGGACCAGTGTGGTCTCAAAATCCAACTGGTTATCATGCATGTTCCCTGCAATCAATTTATTAAGTATATTATGGCAACATTAAAACACCCAAGACACAAGTCCTGTCAACATAGTCCTAAATCAGTGTGCGATTATTTTACTTCAGTGCAGTTAACTGTTGGGTCTGAGCTCTATTAGTAACTGGAAATCATTATTACTCGGCCTCACACGGGGGCATCATTAGTACTCGGCCTCACCCGGGCGGCACCATTATGTTAACAGTACTCTACCTCATGAGCTGGACACCAAATATGTTAGATTTCGGTTGTTTATCAATTTATTGGCTATCACAAATTAAGAAAATATTAATATTAAAAATATT
>NW_019525442.1:1473149-1478527 GCF_002814215.2 Seriola lalandi dorsalis | reverse complement strand
TTTGCTCTGGTTCTGTGGTGCAAAAGAACCATATGTATGAAGCGTTTAAATGAACTGGGACCAGTGTGGTCTCAAAATCCAACTGGTTATCATGCATGTTCCCTGCAATCAATTTATTAAGTATATTATGGCAACATTAAAACACCCAAGACACAAGTCCTGTCAACATAGTCCTAAATCAGTGTGCGATTATTTACTTACTTCAGTGCAGTTAACCATAGCAACAAAACGTAGAGCTTCGGACTTAATGTTCAGACTATGTCAGGTTTGAAAATAGGGCTGCAGCTAAAACCCATGAAAAGATCAGAAAATAGTGGAGAAAAAAAGTCCATTACAGTTTCAAAAAGTCCAAGGTGGCAGAAAGGAAGGTTGAGAAAGCAGAAAATCCTCACATTTAAGAGGGTGAAACAAGCAAATGTTTGACAATGTTTGCTTTATAAATGACTGACTTAATTGATTAGTAATCAACAAGTAACTAAGTAATCAGCCAACAAATTTTTAAGCTGTTGTTGAAACTATGGAAAACGTGACTTAAACCGACTGTGCGCAATCTTTAGAAAATTGGGGCTGACTTGAACACAGCCGCTCTTTGTGGCCATCGTATAAAACTACACTGCAACATGTCTGGATGGAAAGAATAATACGGTAAATTACAGAAAGATGATTGCCTAGCAGATGTCAATACTCTTCATACTCTGTGGAGCTGGCCCAAAGATTTTTTTTTCATGTCTAGTTGTCAAGCATGCTTAGAGACAAGATGTATATTACATGCCATTTAGAATTTAATATACTGTACATTTATTCTAAGATTACTTATGATAACTATTTAGCCATTTAAAATAAAAAGTTGGTTCCATTTCTCCAAGCAGTAGTAAAAGCTTTGTCTGATAGTCTTTTTAATTAACTTGCCTTCTTGTCAACCTTGACTTTTGGATCTTTCACTTTTATTAATAATAGAATAAGGAAAGAGAGTCGGTGGATTTTTAAAAGATGCAAGACTTTCTGGTCAAATATAAATCAGGCCCACAGACATCTCTCTGGCCATTGATGTAAAAATTGTGGAGAAAGTGAGAAGGGGCAATTATGCTATAATCCAGCAAGGCAGTAATGGCAGCAAATGGCAGGCTAATCAAACAATTAAGATGATTCGTTACAACATAAACACTGGTTACACACAAACTGGCAAGTGGGTGCAGTTTGGATGCAGCCATAACACAGTGTGTATGAGTCTTTTGTCAGTGTGTGTGTGTGTGTGTGTATGTGTGTGTGTGTGTCAGGCAGTGGCTGATGGTGTGATTAATACAGGCTTTAAGCAGCGGTCTCACTTCACTGAGCAGCAGAGAGACTCGCCTGGCCAATCCCAGTCCTAACAACTCTCACACACATTCATGTACACGTACACAAACATACACACACATGGAGACACACCTATCCCATTCATCATCCGAGTTGCAGGAAGCACTCTGCCTTTCTTCTTTTCTCCCAACCTGCACACTCCCACTCTTCCTTTCCACTATGCTACACTGCCTCAGACGCCATCAAATCCAGTCTACCTCCATTTTTCTCTTACTAAATCACTTAACTATACTAAATCAAAAAACAATCCCTTGCATTTTTACCTCTTGCTGCATCCACCCTTCACTTTCAGGCCCTTAGCCTGTGTGTGGAGCAGCAATGTGTGAGCCAATTAATCTGAGCATCAGACAACAGAGCATCCTGGTTCCATTGTATGCAAAAGCAGGCAAAATATGAACTCTATATACTCTCAGTTGGAAGTTAATTAGGTGGACTGAGCTAAAACTAATGCTGTCCGATACAACAGTCCAGCAATAAATCCTTCCACATGAAGGTTGATGATGTTCAGTTTGTGTTCAAACCTTTTTAGAGTGGTGTTCATACAACTTTAAGGAGGATGTAGTTTGTGGTGCTGTTGAACTGTATTGTGTTACACCGAGGATTGATAGAGAGTTTGAGATTCACTGAGAGAATTGTTAGAGTCTGAGTATTTAGTGGGTTAGCCAGCTATGTTTGGGTTTTATGGGAACGGACCACCATGGTAACATATCCTGCACAGCTAAGTTGCTCCACATAAGGTTAGTTCCTTAGATCAGTTCAATATGTCTCAAGTAGGCAGAACTGATTTTCAGCATATGTGAGCCAGGCAGATGCCGAGGGCACCTCCAGCTGGAGCGACAAAAAGGAAGTTAAAAGTTCTACCACTGACTCACTGCACTAAACACCTGATACCGAGAGAAAACTACAGGCAATCTCTGCAGAAGGGTGCTCTGCTGGGTGCTGATACTTTATTCATCATTAACTTGCTAGCTGCCTTTTATTTCGCAACCCTGTGGTTCATTTGCTCACACCGCTGTATGAGAACCATGTAATCTACGAGTAACTTGGTTACTTATATTTGATACAAACAACATAACATGATCCTAGTATGACTGGAATGCAGATATGTGCACATGTACAGTGGTTTCTAAACGTCTCAAACCACATGCCAGACCTTCTGTGGTTCCAGCTTTTAAAGTGTGTCTTTAGGTTTTGAACTGTTGGTTGATTAACCTTTTATTACAGATAAGAAAATGACTATCAGGCTCATGTACGATTCAATACTTCAGTTGATCATAAACCTGCCGCGGCCTGATGCAGGTGTTACCTCTGCAAGAGAAAAATGTTCTAACATTTACTACATTACATTTCACCGACAGCTACATTGTCACTTTTCAAATTGTTATCCAAAATATCTTGAATGCAACTCAACAACATGTAAAAGAAAAAAAAGACTTTGGCTTGCAAAACTGTGATTAATTCGGTCTCTATGTCTCTAACTGAGGAAGTAGACAACAAAAATACATTTAAAATGCTGAGAAAATTGTAGATATGGATGGCAACTCTGAGGTCTGGAATTAGGCTAACACACAAGTCTGAGCCTTGTCTAAGTACAGAAATCAATGTTGGCTTTGAACTGTTGGCTATATATAATCATGACTATGAGCTTTTCCAGGCATTTGGTATTTCACTTTCACAACAGAAAGAGAAAAGGATTAAAAAACAGAAAGAATAGCTAAACTTGTTGGACGGTACCTTGTTGCAGCATAATTCATTCTAGGAAGTAAAAATTTGTGTATCCTACAATTCTCATAATGCAACTCAGTGTCTTTCCTTGAAGTCTCCCTTTCTTTTCTTTCAAACTCCATACACCCAGTGTGTAACTGAGCCTTTTGTTATAAATCCTCATGATTAGAGAAATGGACTGGGTTGCACCCGCTATTCATATTTGGGGATGGGATGTCTTGGCTATCAAAGACTTTAGATTCTACTTGAGACTGTACAACCTACAGGTAACTGGAAGTAACTGTAGACAGGCAGTTGTCTCGCTTGTCTCTGAGGGAGGAAAACACCATGTCAGTTTTTGATTTTGTCTAATGGCAGGGATTTTCAGGGGTTTTTCAAATTCTTTCAAATTACTCCAATTCTTTGCTTGTATGTCTAGATGTTTCGAACACAGGGTAAATATGTATGTAAATATGAATAGAGGAGTGTTCCAGGAATATAGGAACCTGATGGGACATTAATTCTGTAAAGAAAAACAACAACAAAAAAAAACTACAAAATAAATGAATAATAAGTATTAGTTTTTGAACTAGAGTTTGCATCATTCAGTGGCTTTTGGATATGTAAACAGGATGTAATAATCTTGCCATGCAGTCAGTGAGTTGTGAATTACAACTCTAGCCAGTTTTTTTTATTATTATTTTTTATTAGCCTACACCAACTGGCACCATTAAAAGTTTGCTGAATTTGCTATTAGTGGTTCCTGTTTGCAATGTACCCGCATTAACTTTGTGTCTTCTCTCTCCCATAGTCTTCTCTGTCTCTTTGTCCCTGTCCTCATTCCACAGCACATCTGTGACCCTGGAGCAGCAGGATCCAGAACTGCCACTCATATTCCAGATTCCTCATCATCATCAGTTTCATTTATTACAGTTACTATTACTTGGTGCTGTTATCATTGCTGCTGGTGTTATTAATAATATTATCACACATATAAGTATCAGTTATTACCATTATAATAACCCGTGCGATGGTGCTTGAATACAGTATAAACAGCTGTTCCTCGTCTCTCTTCTCTAGCCCTCTCTCCCCCCTCTTTCTCCTCACTCCTATATTTCTTTCTTCTCAACCCAACCAGTCAAAACAGATCGCTGCTCGCCTTGAGTCTGACTTTTTCTCTCCATGTTGCCGTGTGCTTGCTCATGCTGGGAACTGTTGGGTTTTCTCTTTGCAATATTGCAAAGTGTTGACCTTACTCTGTAAATTGCCTTGAGGTCATGTATGTTATGGTTTGGCACTATACAGATAAAACTGAGTTGAACTGATGTACAGACAACTATCACTAGATTACCTTCAAACTGAAGAAAACAGGCAAGTTCTGGAGTTACAAAGGACATCTTTTTTATATCCCAGTATATCAACCTGTACTCGCAACGGACATAATGATACACTCTGGAAGTGGAATTCATATTGAATTTAAAAATATGTGCAGCATGTCTGTGTTCGGATTGGATTTAGTTACGACTCAGAAGGAGTGCGATTAGAGATGCAGATTGAGCAACTTTATTGCCTCCCTGAGCTGCTGCAACTGATGACTGATGGTGAGAGGGGCCAAAACAGTGTGCCAAACTACAGTAAGTGACTTCCTGCTGTTTTTAGAAAACTGCCACACAGCTGTCCCTTAAACCTGACGCAGTACTGTCTCTCCCAACGCTCCCCTCTTGGGGAACCATGTGTCACAATTTGAAAACCTCTGGTCTAATGTTATAAAGTTTTGTAATTTGTGGCAACTGTTTTAATTTTGTGAAACTGAACGTTTCTGTTCCTGTGTCACCAGCACTTCAGTCAGGTTAAACGACCATATGCCTTCAATTTCTTCAAACAGTTAGTGGGCTATTGGCAAGCTTTTGTAAGTAGTTTCTCTCTCTCTCTCAAACACACAATTCCACACTTTACCTTGAGCATTTTATTCCAGACACGTTCAGTGCTAGTCCTCCGTCTTCCCAGTTCATCCATGATGTCTGTCAGTAGAGCCTGCAGCTGTGGAGATACAGACAGTTGAGTGATGCCATTTTTTTCTTTTAAAAACACACTGTCTCACACAGACGAACATACAATCTCCCCATCTGTTATCCCACAATTTGCCTGTTCATAACTCACCTGAATTACACACATGTGCACTCACACACTCACACTCACACACTACACACTCACACTCACACACACACACACACACACACACACACACACACACATCAGCTCCATGAACACAAAACACACTGATTAAACTGACTCGTTAACACATGAATCTTGTTTTC
>NW_019525442.1:1314243-1473129 GCF_002814215.2 Seriola lalandi dorsalis | reverse complement strand
ACAACACAACACAACACAACACAACACAACACACACTTTTACAGATAATTAAAAATCCATTTGCTAGGTGTGAATTTTGATGGTCTGATGAGCACTGTACGTGTTCGGGGCTGTTACCGCTGCTCTGCCATTGAGACAGGATTTAAGCTGACTCACTGGGAGACATATTGACATGCATGCACTACTGCTGATTTTATTTCTGCATGTACTGCATAAAGTATTTTCTGTTAGCACCCTCCACTGGAAAGTCAAAGGTCAGGGCCAGTTGCAGACCAATTGCTGTTAGGGATTCATTCTTTGTCTTGGCCAAAGATACTTAAGCAGGGTGGAAATGTATTGTTTGGTGCTTAATCTTGGCAATTAAAGGAATACTCAGTTGAGAGTTTGGTCTAGTTTCGCAAAATTGAAGCAGGTTTCTCCTGCCTACTTCAGAAGCTCTCAAATTCATGGACATGTATTGTCAAAGCACCAATACATGGGTGAAATCCAGAGCGCCTGCATTGATGGGGGTCAGTTTGCTCCAGTCCTCTTTGGATATTAACAACTGTGCACTCAGCTTGGAGACAGTTAGGTCAACAAATAGACACAAACAGAGACTAAACCAAAATAACTTCCGGGATAAGGGTTATGATTCATTGCTCATTTCTAAATAAAAGACTTGGGAGTCTTTGCAGCATGCCACTCATCTCTTTTTCCTTTCACTCTCGTCTCTCTCCAGCATGGAGAGATCATTCACGTGTTAGGTAAGACCTAGCCTCTTGAGATTGACAACCAATAGAAAATGAAAAATAACAACCTGTGACTGACAATAGCATTGCTGGTCCACAAAAAGAGAAGAAAACTGTGGGATTAGTTAGCAAGAAAACAATACTTCATCTGTGTACAATACATTTAATAATACATATCAGAGAGAGACTTGTTTCCTTTAACCTGAAGTTTCACTCCTATTTAAACCTAAACTTTAATTTAAACCAAACAGGAAACTGAATTCCTGAACCTAAAGTACTGTCTTAAGAGTGAAACCCATTCAAAATGTCCTCAGTTCTGAGGATTTTCATCATATTTTTCTTTGAGAGAACTTTAATCTGTATCATACATGCACAGTACAAACACATGCATAAACTATAGCCTATTCAGACAAACCTGCTTTCTCATATTTTCCTGAGGTGTAACTAAGCTTTTCATTTCTTACCAGCCACAGTTTGGCTTTTCTTGGGGCCCTTTCAGTCAAGCTGGATGCTGTGGGTTGTAAATTATTAAACCTCATGAGAAAGGAGAGCAATTTCACATGGTTCTATCACATTTTGACTGGATGTTTGAGGCACATGAATGCTGGATTGGACTATGAATTGAACAAATAAACACATTTGAAGTTATGGAACCTTCAAAGTTGCCTCAGTGCTGCAATACAGCAGCACTTTTGGTGAAGATAAATACTTAAATGGAGCATCAAGTCCTTATTCAGAGTGTTTGCCTCAGATGGTGTCTAGACAGCTGCATTTCATTTAAACGCAACACACTTTGGATAATCTCTACAAGACCGTACATTTACTTAAAGCCTGGCTTCACATCATGTATCATTTTTGGTTCTGTTATCAGTTGACACAGGAAAGGCTTTTTGTTTAATATGAAAGTTTTTTTCTGTATTTATTTTAAAATACATGGAGTTCTAATCTAAGTTTACTAAAAGGGAGGCAGATATTTCTGCTTGTTGTGTAACATAATATATTATGTAATGTCAAAAAAAAATAAAAATCAATAAATGAAAAAAAAATATAAGTAAATGTCATATACCCTTTACCCTTTACTCTCTAAGTATGAAGGCTTTTTTTCGTCAGTATGCTCCCTGGGTCTTAGTAATACTGTATACTGTAGATTTGCAAAGTGAAAGCAGCTGGTTACAGTAATATTTTTCCCCATTTTAAAGCTTTCTATCCAATTACATCCTCAATGTCTCGACATAAAAACATTGTGTCCTAAATGGTTTAAAAATATTAATACAATAATTTATAATCTGGTCCTTCATCTTAATGATCTCAAATGTTGTTTGAGAAATCATGTTTCCCCCCATCAGTTTGGCAGATAGCTTTAAGTACTACAATAGACACTGTTGCTGTTACAGCCCAACTGTTACTGGCTTTTTGAGGCAGATAACTGAAACAAGTATTTATAAATACATTTTTTATCAGAGAGCGTAAACATACAGCAAACTCCTTACACACGGCACCAACACAATAACAAAGATTTCATATCTTTTATAATTCAAAACCAACAACAACAAAAAGCTCTTGAACCTTGAGTTTCATTCATCTCTCTCCAAAACACCATCACCTGCAGCTGGTCTGCAATGCCATGTGATTACCATTTTATAGAATGCTGTTGAGTCAGGATTTAGTAAAAGTTGTGTTTTTCACTGCAACAGATTGAGTAAGTATGACTTTACAGTAATTCTTTTACTGTTCTGGCTCCTACTGGATCTCATAAGGATACACACACACATTCTCTGAACATTTGAGTTATAAGCCGCCTACACACAAGGAGCTGCTTACCAGCGGTGTGTTTTCTTGCTGTGTGCTGATCTGTGGCAGGTAGGGAGCGGTGGTGAGCTGAGCCTGGCAGCAGTGCAGGATGGTGCTGTGCTCTCTGTGGTAGCCCAATTTAAGCAGCAGGCTGCCATACTGAAGCCACTCAATCAGACCGGAGCCCACACACACACCTGCCTGGGGAGAAACACAATGCACAGCGCGCGCACACACACACACACACACACACACACACACACACACACACACAGGTAAGACGTGCTGCAAGTGCATGATGATAAGATAATGTGAAAAGACTTAAGCATAAATGATACAAGCCTAACCCCAAGCAAGGCATTTACAGTGCTGTACACATGAAAACATATTTTTTGGACATTTGCACGTGCGCATTGTGGATAATCCTGGGCTCTTTCACGGCCAACTAGCTAGAACTACTGGCAAATGTGCTTGTCAAGCTACCCTTGACTCAGTTTCCACTGTTCTGAGAGCAGTTATGATATCGTACATATTACTATACATATGTGCAGGTGTGTTTGGAAACTAAACTTGTGCATTAGAAAATTCCTTCGTCTTTTGTTTCTAAGCATTAAGACGTAGCAGTAGCAGTTTCGCCTTCATGCCATGGCCAGCTCAATTGTCAAGCCGCCATCACTGCTTATCTAGTTCCACTGGTCTTAGGTAGCAATTCCTCTGGTATCAGAAACTATGCCATGCATCTTAACAAAGACAAAGAACATGGTTTAAATATGAAGTTGTGTGCCAGTTCAAGTAAATCTACAGGCTGATAACCTGAGCACTCAATAACCGGTGTTTGCTTGGGTTCAGTGAATGACACAGAAGGCTCGATGGTGTGTTCCAGCATCCTTTCGTTTTGCATGCACCCACGCACTTAACACAGCCCCCTGAAGCAAGCTATATTCACCTCTGCCAATAACATCTCCAGCTAACACCATCACCCACTGCTAGCTCAAAACAACCGGCTAACAGCATAGTAAGCTGAGCAGCATGTGGCCATCACTATAGCAGCTAGGAGAGAGAGAAAATGCATCAGTTGACATAAAACAGAACACTCCGAGTGAGTACTTCTGTTGTTCTGTGTCTGCTGGAAGTTTAAATAAGCCCCTGTATGAGGTCATAATACAGTAGGTCATGTTTTTGGCTAGTTATATTGCCCCAAAAAGTGGCCAAAAATCAATCAATGCAGGCTTAATGTACAAAAATATAGTCAATATTTAAACTGTCCAGAAATGACAACCACCACCACACACGTTATTCAGAGCTAATTCTTGTGCAGACATAGATGCAGAGCTGGTTCAATTCAAAGACGTATTCAACCAAAGGGAAAGAAACGTTACTTACTTTAGGGGAGAAGCTACCGGTGCAGCAAGAAAACCAAAGTTCATAAACAAAATACATAAAAGGTGTAACACATTAGGGCGGGGCAGGCAATCACACTGGAGGGAAAATAAAACAAAGACAAAGTAAAGCAACAGCAGACACACAAGGAAAGTTATTTCAAAATAAAACATGAAATAAACAAATGTCCAAATATAAAGAGTCCAAATGGGGCAGAGCATGACAGTTTGCTTTACCCTATTTGACCACTTCCCAATTCATGAATAACAGAAAAGACAATGGATAATGAAAGTCCGAAGAGGCATTGACCCGAATTTCAAGGCAAAACAACATATTTGAAGACCCATTAGCTACCCTTAGACAACAGCTAACGTTAGCATTCAACCACTTCTGAGCTAACATTACCGTTTGATAGTACAGCGTAATACAATAGGGCAGAAATAAATTGAAACATCAACGCAGATCTCAGACATGTTTAGTTCAACTTGGAAGTAAAATACGCAGGATGTAATCAAGCTTGCAAAGTAGCATTAGCTGCCTTGCTATCTTTTCAACTGGTTAAGTTAGTCATGATGCACTTGCTCTGCTTTCATATTATTGTATCATTGATGCTGGTTGATTATGAAACAATATAAAATTAGTTAATATTTAACAAGCCAGTGGTTTAATTTGTCATCTGACAACTTTAGTAGTGGCAACATTGAGATTTCTTGTAAACTTCACGTTTGCTAGCCTAGCATTAGCTTACAGTGTTTCCAGTGTGGGCTGGTCTTTACCTTCAACATCTGGCAAATTATCATGCGGTCAAAGGAAAGTAAAGAGAAACAAGTCAAGTTTTTCGACCATCTCACCATTTTCGCACAGGATTTATTTAAAGACCTTAAAGTGTTCAAGGCTTCCCACCCTCAGCGTGACATCAGAGCATGTGCTGTGTGACTATGGTCTATTGTATTAAAGCAGTGTTGATTCAACTGTACTATCATTTTAGAGGTTTGTGGTACTTGTGCTGCGTTTTGCTGACAGGTGTTCCTATCATTTTGTCCACCCCATTCAAATCAGTGAGGGTAGGTTAAATAACAAAAGTACATCTCTGTGTAACACAACACAGTTCAACAGCAGCACGATCTGCAGCCTGCAAAATGATCATATATCAATGCCTTTATAACACTGTTTCAATAAAAATCTGAGTGAATGTAGTGATACAAGAACATGTAACTGCAATTGTGCAATAACTTCACTATGAGTGGTATGTATACATATACAGTAAATTTTTTATTTTTTTATTTTTTACAAAGAATATTACAGCTTTACAGAGCTGTTGGCTGCAGACTGTGGTCAAACCGCCGCCAACTTGATGGCTCTGTTGCCACATTTAGCAGATTTCAGACATTCTGAAAAGTAAGTTTTGACAAACAACCACAGGGAGCAATGTTAATGTGTTGACTCCCTGAGCTTTTGGTGACAATTTGGCACAGCTCATACTGATGCACTACTTGCTTGACAAATCCATAGAGGTCTCATCACAGAGCTTCCTACGCACAGCAAATCTCCCTCTCTGCTAAGAATCTGTTCTTAGCTGAGAGACAGATAGTATTATATGCAAATTAGCATATAATGTCATCTGGCACCATCTCGGAAGTTTTGGAGCAGCCAAAAGCTAGTCTCATTGGAAGAGAGTTGGCAGTAGCTGGTCAGGGAGTTGTGCGGAGCAGACATGGCGGTGGATGTTTCAGCTTACAAAGCCAAAAGAAAAAAAACTATTTCTTTGTTCATGACAGCAACAATTTTCTCGGGTTGGAAGTGATGAATCCATTCCATACCACTTGTCAGCAATTTCTGTGGAAGGCCATTGGAACAGACTTAGTTTTAAAGGTGCCAATAATTACTGCAAACAGAGACACAGATGATGCCGACAATGAAGCACCAGCAGCACTAAGCCAGTATGTTGGCGAAGCGGCTGGATGACACTACCTCATAATGTCTGATTAATGTACTGGCAATATGGATGAATAGAGACTTACCTGCTTCATCAATTTGATTTGATTTTTTTTGTCACGTGGAATTTGCTTAATTGAACAGAAAAGTTGGTTCTGTAAGCTATGACTTATGAGGCTCATCTACACATTGAATAAGAGCAACACATGGGCCAATTTATACCTTGGATTAAGGAGCAATTCAATTTAATATTCAGTATTACTTGTTTACCTCACATTTTTTGCTACTTTATATTCATAATTTGCATAGACTGATGCAAAAGTTATTTGCACACTTGACTTGTTTGAGTCAAATGTGTGACAATTTTCCACCAGTTTAATGCTGTCTGATGTTTGTCAGTTTTTTTACTGTGGCTGTTAATGGATATGGATTCAGGTATTGGATACTGCTTCAGTAGGTACTACCACACAGACACTTTTGAGTACTTTGGCAGTTGCGAGCTACAGTCACAAAACTTTACAAGTGTGTTGTTGAGATCAAAATGAAGGCCGAGAGTGAAGATGGCCGTAGTCTGACCCATGAATACTGAGTACTCATGAAATAATGTAGTGATAACTACTGGGTACTCATGGGTCAGAATGTCAACGTGTTTATAGGCATCACGGCTGGTGCATTCACATCACAAGATGGTCTCTAGTTGTCTGTATTGACAAAAAAAGCTGTGAAAAAGGTCCCTGATGAAGACAATTAGGATTAGTCATGTTTTGTCCGTTAGGACAGTCAAAAGTATAATGCACAAATCTCACAAACAGCAGCTTGAAACTTCAAAATTAGATTTCGTTAATATTCTCAAAGTTAGCTGCGACAATATTGTGAAATCACTGGCTTAATTACAAGCAGAACCCCCCCAACATTCTTCGCAGTGACAATGTATTGAGGAAGTGATAATTACGCACACCAAGTGGTAAGAAAATAACTCAAAAGCAAGAATATAGGAGATTTATTTTGATTGTATTTTTTATAGCCTGCTTTTAGTGCTGTTTTCACAGTTTTGGTCATCAGTTCTATCAGCTACGATAAAATTGCATTCAGCAAGTTAATTCTGGAGATCTTGTTATGTGGAAACAATATGCGTTTTTCACAGCTTTCACAGACAGTGGAAAGGCAACTGTGTAGCCGAATTATCTGAGCCACTTTATTTGCACTCTTCGAATTGCTTCAAACACTGTGTGCACACATTTAGTATAAGAAATTCTGGCAAATTTTTTGCAGACTGACTTCCTGGGTCCAAGTTTTACTCTATAACATTTACAAGAGATAGGTTGAATAGTAATTTTAACACTTGTGCTAAAATAAGTAGGGTTTCAACAAATGACAATTCTCAAATTAATTAATCTGTTGGTTATTATTTTTTATTATCTCTGATTTATTGTTTAATCTATAAAATATGAGAAAATAGTGAAAAATGTATATCACACTCCCTTCCTTCAAAAACCTTGTTTGTCTGACCAAAACCTTCCAAAACCCAAAGATTTTTAATATGTAATGATTTAAGAGAAGCAGCTAAACTAAATGTTTCATCATTTTTCATCATCATCAAACAAGTAGGCTACAGTAAAACTTGTTTACTAACCCCCAAATTTAATGGGTAACTTCACTGACTTGACATAAATATAAACTAAGCCTTTGAAAACAGTTGATGTCCTCTGTTGCTCTCAAGGAGTTTTGTCAACACTATGAACAGACAGTATTGGGTTGGATTATGGTAGGTGCAAGATCCAGTGTTTTTACAGTTTGACACATATCATAATTATGGACAGTCATATGGACTGAAAATCAGAATATCACAGGTTCTGCTGCTGTCTATTTTGTTGATCTTTTTAAAGCATTTTTGAGTCCCTCACCTTTATCTGCCTGCAATACTAAATCATATTTTTATATTTTTAATTTTAAAAATATTGTATCAACTCCAACATGTCCCCCCTTCATGTTTTAACCTTTGGAATAATTGCCAAATTTACAAAAATCAGTCAAAACAGTTTTCTGTTACTGTCAATTTGGCCAGCTGGATAGTGAACCAACTGTATTTAGGTAGTCTGAATAATCAAGGTTATTTCAAGACAGTGACAATGCCATGACTATGTGTATATGTGCAAGTTTATGTGTATGGACCTGATGAATTTAGATACTGTAGTTGTGTTACCTAGTGTCTACTTAACTAAGATGAAAAATAATTTTCTGTAATAATAACAATATAGGCTAAAAACAGATTAAAAAACACAGGAGATATAGAGGAGTATCTGCACACAGTAAGACCTCATAGAGATGTTCAGTGTGCTATGTCCTAGGGTCAACACACACACATACACACACACACACACACACACACACACACACACACACACACACACACACACCTTTGTTTTCTTATTCTGTTTTGTAGGACACACTCTTCTCCCCAAATCTCAGATGACTGCTAGCTGGTGGAGGTTAATGGAGTCTAAATAACATGCATGTACCAACATAGGCATCAGCAAACACACATGTGCTCCGCCGAGGTCTCTGTGCTGTTCTTGTGGCACTACTATTATTGAGCAAGCAAGAGAGAACAAACAGAGAAGAAGGACGGATGGAAAAGGGCAAGTGTTCACAACTTTCACATGGAGTTCACAGCAGATTTCTGATTTCTCACCACATACAGTTGCCATTTCACTATGCAATGTCCTCCGTGGATGCCTTAGGACATTCACACACACACTCACAGGTGCTTCCAAACTAATAACATGATGGGCGATGGCCCCATGGAAATGGGGAAACACAGTTTGACATTTGAAAAAAAAAATCCACTCTAAGAACTGTCAGCAACAAGAATAAACACAAGGTTTTGGTGTCACTGCCTCAGAATGAAAGTTCATTGGCTTCAGCCATTTTCCAGCTGGTTCAACAAATAAACAAGTAAATCCATTTTCCACAATAGCCTCGACAGACCAGAAATTCAACCACAAGGTAATTGTTGAGTCCACTGCTGCTGTTGCTCTTGCACATCCACAAAAAAACTCATCATGTTACTCATCACTTTGGGATGATCCTGTGCAACCTACAGCTGAGAGCAAAGTACATATTTTCTCTTTGGGGTTGCTAAAAGTCTAGGAAATGAACAGCAGTAAATGAGAATAAATAACTTGTGGAGTGACCTGTACATCACAGACTGATGAGATCTAACAGTGTCAGATGTGATTTGTTGGCTGATGAAATGTTACAAGAAAAAATATAAACAGAAAATGTGTACGTTACATTACAACGATTCAAGCTTTGCCAATTACTTTTATACATGACAACATTCTAAAACATCTGTACACATTGTAGTTGTTTAATTAAAGACCCCCTCTGATGACAATCAACTATTTAACCTTGAGGAGAATAAACTCTAAACTCAACAGCTAACAATGCGTCAGCCACTGCCAGTAGCAAGCTAACAAATAACATAAACAAATAAAAGATGCTAAGATGCTATCTGTACAATTTAAAAAGAACATACGTGAGTTCAAAATGGTAAATACACTTTATTATAGCATTCGAAAATTCAACCCTCTCTCCTAGAATTTTTTCAAGGAGGTTTCTACAACTAAACTGCAACAGAAAACACATTTTGTGGGAAATGTAATTGCTGGCTGTATTATGTTCAAAGGCAAGATACTTTTTGAATGAATGAAGTGGTACATTTATGAAAGGCAGGAGAGTCGCCGGGAGGTGGTTCGAGGTGGAAGGTGGGCGCCTTCCAGATTTATTTTCCTGGTTTACAAAGAGTGATTTATAACTACAAACTTTAGATGTACGATCTCAAAATCTTCTGGACCCTAATCATCCACAACCATCTGAAATTCCCATTCGCCCTGAAAAAAAGCACGGTGACTTACTGGATGTGGGCAGTGTTTGACGTTGACCTAGTGAATGTGGGTGGGGCTGGAAAAACCATCTCCACCTACCACCTATACTGCCAGTATTACTTGAGCTGGGAGCAGGGATAAAAGCCTGTGTGTGGGTGTCTAAAGGTCTGGCCAGACCATTCCACTACAGACATTACACTGCAAGTCCTCTTTTCTCATGTCTCAAACACTCTTCCTCCATATGTTTGTATGATTGCTAGTCTTGCTTCTTCTGACGTGGTGTGAAGCAGTTGTGGCTCTGCAACGCTTCTGAGTTAAGTGTATAGTCAATGCATATTATACAAGTCAAAGCCAATCATGTTTACAACTGAGATGCTGTGTTTTGCATAATTAACATGATATTTAATTGATTTAAGTCGATAACCATTTGATCAGAGAATAAGTAAACAAGATAATGAATCTCACCAGACATTTGATTTGCCTTTGCAGGATAAGCACATGTCAAACTAATAACATTAATGATGCCACCGCTCCAGCAATTAGCAAAGGAGAGGAGAGAAGACCAGTCTGTGCAAGGGAGAGAGAGTGTATGCTCTGTAGTGTTAACTCTGCTACATGGTATCATTCAAACTGTGTTCCCAGCAAAGTGCAATGGTATTTTCTATTCTTGATGTTGACCCCAATCCCCCATACTTTTTCCCCACAGGCTATACTTCTATGCGCAAGGTTTAGCTTCCATCAGTGCAACAATACGATTGGTTTGATATGGGGTGGGACATGTGTCATACAACTGGCATCCACATGAAATGTGGTCAGCCACTGTTCTCTCTGTAATTAAATATAACCATTTCATCTCCATGACAGTCATGTCCAGTATCCTGGGCAAAGCCACAGCGACTGGAGCCTATAAAGAGGAAAAATAGAACAGAACTACTACATAGCATACATGCAATTCTAGCTGAAACTTTTTCATCAGCATATAGAGCACATTCATCTTGTGGTAAATTAGTAACTTAGTAACAAAGATGGAAAGCAAGCCTGAGAAATGAATGGCATGTCTGCTGTCAGCCAGAAGGTAAAAGCACATAATGAAGCAACAGATGGAGTGCATGCCATTTCAGAGAAGAAACTCATTCATGGTCAGTGCTAATGATGCATATATTTAATTATACATGACTAATTGATTACTTAGGATGATTAGTCATTGACTGAATGTATGATTTTCAGTACACAAATTGAATAAAGTCTGCTCCAAAAACAAGATGAACACAGTGTGAAAGAGCGTGAATAAGGATTTGATTGTTTTAGAAAGACCACCAGCACAGCTATGACTACTACCGTCATACATCCTGCTCTTTCTCCTTTTTCATCTTCACTCTCTAATCCTCTAATCTTTCCTCTCTGGATATATCACTTGTCATTTCATTTAACAGCTCTGGCATAATAAGAGTTCAGTAGCCACATGCCCCATGTACCTTCTCGAATGGTCCAAGGTTCAACGGTTTCCTTTCATGAAAGACATTGCATTCAGCTTCTGGGCTACCAACACATGCTCTTGCAAATGACCAAACTGAACAAACCACATATCAAGACGAAGGAGAGTGGTGTTTGAATGTTGTGTAATCCAGACAATGAATTAATGGACTTGGAGCGTTGAGAATTTGTGGGATTGTTTCAGCTGTGGATGATTAAGCCCATTTTGGAGGGTTGCCAGTGAGCTCTGAAGTCGGTGCCAGGTAGGCAGATAACAACTGAGTCTGTCTTCAGATGTGGTAAGATGTATTCCCAATATTCATTTGAGAACTGACTATTGTATCATCCAAGTGCAGGTACAATACCAAACCTACACTTGCTGCTTTTCTAATTTACTGAACAAAACAGCCAAAGTTTCCAAATGTGAAAACCCAAAATGTAGTAGTACATTTAAGTCAGTTTCTTGATATGTTATTATGACATATTAAAAAGAATCAATTAATACTGCTTGAAAGGAGTTATTTGTAAGTTTCTACATAGCTAAATAGTGAACGTTAGCATTACCCTCTTGTTTTGCTTCTATCACTTCTTTTCTTCAACTAAAACTAGCATGCTAAGTAGTAGTGTCAAGACTGTAGTGTCAAGACTGCCCTGAACAAGTAGCACTGCTCAGAGGACGTATTATAACCTCTTGTATTGTAAATACAGCAATGCCTGACACTCTCTGCAAGACTGGTAAATAAATACCTGTTAATGCTAACGATGGCTATGTAGCAATAGCAAAATTTACAAATACTGTAGCTCCTTTGACACAATCCAAATTAGTACAATAAAGGTTTTAATGAAGAAGACAGAATGGTTATTGTGTACAACTGTAAAACTCAGCAACTCTTTTTGTTGTGAAAATAAATTGTTGTCAGTTACACATAAGGGTACAATATTTAAATTACAAAAAAACCCATGTATTTTTGTGTTAAGCACATGAGTGCTAGTATTAAGGCTAGTGATAAAGATGGTCTTTTTTGTGCAATAACTCGGAGACTCTTGATGCTTACATGAGCTGTTTTTGTGTTTGTGTGTCTGTCCGTCCACTCACATTAATCTGGGTGGTTTGCATCAGATCCAGGATGGGCAGGATCTTCTCGTACATGTCACGTATCTTCTGAGTTTCCACCTCTTCCTTCTGTTGCTGTTTGGGACTGAGCACTGCTCCTTTTCCTCCTGAATCTTTTTAACAGAACAGACAAAGACACCAGTCATTAGTTGCATACCATTTTTCTGGCTACAGGAACTTGAGTACCTGGACAGCATGCAGTTTACTTTGTTTGTTTTTAAAATCCGGAAATATCATCGATTTTTCCTTTTATGCCAGTTATTTGAGACATGTTTGCTGAATGACTTATTTCTGTAGCATTTTGAAACATTAAAAAAATCTGTTCTGAATTTGAAAATAAATTTCTCATTGCTGTTTTTAATAAGCCTATCTTATTTTTTTAATCTAATTGAAATTCAACTGAAGGCTCAGTAGCTTCCCTCTAATTGAGTAAAACATGTCTATTTTTCTTATTTTGCCTCAAAAATATTTGAAGATTACAGAAATTCCACCAGCACCTCAGATAAACATGGCCAGCAGGATACTGAACACAGACATTCCTGTCATTGTCAACCCCTGTATGCCACAGGCCATGTAAGAGACTGATGACTTATAATACTATAGGCTCAATAGAAACCACCATGCCAGCAGGCATTGCACTACAAAGCCCTGACACTGACACACATACACACACACACACACACACGCGCGCAAATCTTGTCCCGGCTATTCCCACGCAAGTCTGGTAAATACAATAGCAAGGATCTTTTGAGCACTTCCTTTTACTCATGCGTGATTCCCCTTTTTGGACAGCAAGGCCCATTATCTAAAACCAGAGCATCTCTGACCCACTAAACTGATTTCTTTCTGAAGGAAAAAGGGTAAAGTACAATCACAAATTTAGTTTGTTAGACCAATACAATATGTCCTCTGCTTTATATTTAATTTTTGTCAGTTATAGTAGTTATTCATTCACAGGACAACCCAGTATGTTACATTTCAGGTAATCATAATTTATAACTTTTGTCCGTTATCACCACAGTAATCTGATCTGAGAACACTTCAGCATCATGACAGGGAAGTCCAATGGGGCAAGAAACGTGACTGCAATTGTACGAATTCTCTAAACTACTTCACTTGGAAGTTAAACTAAAAGTGAAAAATAGACTTCTTTTTAGCAATGATGCAGTGTTCACAGATTCCAGATGTACTGATTTCCAGGAAGACAGCAGAAATACAATGTGCATGTTACAAAGCAATCTACTGGAAATTTGCTCTTGCTTGTAACTCTTTGGCCAATGCAGTTCATTGTCGTCCAGCAAAGGTTGAGCCAGTTTAAACCAAGAACTCCATGCCAGATATTCAAATGAATATAGGGGTTGCATTTTTTTCATGTAAACAGCAATAAAGTGCTTTACTTAACCAGCTGTATCGGTGTATCATCAAGAATAATTTAAATACACATAATGTACACGGACCTGGAAGAGAGGGCCAGATCCTTGAGTACATCTTCTTGAGGAAGATGCCATCCTCTCTCCTCCTAAAGCCCAGAGTGATGAGGTAACGCTGGGGCACAGCACCAGCAGACAGCCAGTCAGTGGTCTGGGGGAGGACGTGGCCACCCCTGGGGTCTGAGGGAAAAAAAAAAGGAAAAAAAAGAATGATAAGCACAGGTCAGGATGGTTAGTGTTAGGATCTGAATGTATTAAGGGAATGTAGCTGTATTCATTCCTACATTCGCATTCAATGTGAACAGTGAACTTTACAGCTCCCACTGTTTTTCTTACTGTTATTTGTGAGGCAAGTGGGGTCAGGCTTGCTTCTATTCAGTCTACAGCAGCTTTCATTTTTTTTAGTATGAGTCACGTTTAAGCGCATGGACCGAGTCATTGTAGCAGCACATACACATCAGATACATACACTGATTTCCCATATCTGCTTATTCCTGTTTGAGGTCACTAGATGATAGAAGTTGTGCTCAAATATACCATCACTATAATGTACTACATACTCATGTGTGGAGAAAATACCTTTTAGTGAAATCCAGAGAGTTGTTTTGTTAAACCAATGATGACTTTTGTTTCAAGGAGTATAATTAGAATCTGCACTAAGCATTAAAGACAATTAGAAGTACCCTAATATTTTCTCAAACTCACTGACCACTGGATAGTCACACAGCAGCAATAGGCCACATACCTGAATTTTAGATTCTGATATACTGGGTTTCTGGTAAGCTGTATGGGAAAATGCATCATTTATAATGAATTCAAATCACATCTGATTGGACTACAAGTTTGTTGTTATTAACATACAATGCAGGGTGTTACCTGAATCTGTAGTGTGAGTAGCAAACATACAGTAATCACAGCTATCTGTTCTCTGCAATTAAAGCTGCACTTATCAATATTTTTTAACAATAGATCAAATGACTGTGGTTTGTCATTAGTTATGTCAACAGTTATTATACTATACCAACCATTCAGCTCTGCAGAGCTCAGATAAATCTCACTCTGCTCTAATTAGCTTTGTTTCCAGCAACAGAAGGCAGCTGTATACATTAGCCAGATATTTTTTGATGAGTTTGTGGAGACCAAATCAGACCCAAAAGGAGAGTGAATATTGGACTTATTTGTCGGATGGTCAAAACATGTATACAAATTTATCATAATGTTAGTTTATTTATTTTATTCCATTTTCCTGGAACAATGCACATTAATCAACGTCACTGTAAATGTGCCATCTGTAAAAATGACAATAAAACCCACAGCATATAAAAATTATAACAGGAAAGAGCGAGCAAAAACATGAATCATTTCAGCAGAATAAAACACTTAGAAGACCGAGGCAAGCATCGCGCAAAGAAGGGACATGAATAAAACAGACAATTAATACAAAACATTATAAAACTGACAATCAATGTAGGCAGTTAAAACACAGCAATGTAAAATCAATCATAATTACGACATAGGTAAAACCAGAGGGAACACAATGACCAACACAGAAAGCCAAGCAAATGAGAACAGACAAGGCAATCAGTTATAAGTTATAAGATTGTGTACAAACAAATGGTAAGAGTCACTGTGGCATCTATTTAATGGAAGGATGTTACAGAATTGGGAGGCTCTTATTGTGAAGGCAATCTGGCCAAAGGACCTGAATATGGTTGATCTCTTGCTAACATTTTTCTGAGATACAAATTTGTTAAACTGGGGACCATTTAATCATTTCCATTAAGAATTCTCTGTATTAGATGTGTGTTGTCGAATTTATTGAGATTTTTCCAGCAAAGGAAGTACTTTATAGAAGTATTAAAGAGTATTTTAAGTATTATATTACAATAGTTTTGGGCTTATTATCCAGGAGCTTGAGAGTTTTTTTATATCCAGATTATACAGGCTTTATATCAGTGGTTAGACAGTATTTTAGTTTATGAAAAAAATCATAGCATGGAAATAAATCTTAGCAGCCTCCAGTGTCAGGTATTTTCGAATAACTCTAAACTCTATAAAACTATGTTTTGGCAACATCTTACTTTCACAAACAAACAAGGTATTTAAAACTGGAAACCACGTTTAGCTTCTCACCTACATAAACTGAATGTCACTGAGAAACATCACTTGCTCTTTTTGTACAAGCTGAAGAGGAGCGGACCGAGACCCTGGGTTACTCCAACTTTCCAAGTGAGTGACATCATGTCTACTTGCACACTGATTTCTGTTTTGAGGTAAGATTTGAAACAGCATTAAGAAGCAGAGATTAAAATCTAATTATCAATTTCTGTTGTGGTTAATTTACAGACATAGGCTTTTATGAAGTTGACAAATACCACGCAAAGCCCTTTATCAAGCTTATCTTTAATATTTTCAACAAGGAAACAACTGGCTGTGGAAGTGATTTTCTCTAAAACTGAACTGCATGGGGTGTAGAGTAAAAGACTGATTTAAAGACTGATCAATTGTGCTGTTACACATTCACTTATAAGCCATAAGTCTGTAATTATTCATGCAGGCTGTAGCACCCCCTTTAAAAATAGGTGTGATTATAGCTGATTTCCAGGCAGCGGGACATACCCTCTGATCGAAGGATGCATTAATAACCTTACAGACCGGAGAGGAAAAGGACTCTTTAAACCTCTTTAGGAACATGATGTTCAATCCAAACACATCCGAGGCTTTTGAGTTTCTTAATGAGTCCATCGTTTTCTGTACAGCTGATTCTGTGTCACTTCTTAAATCAAAAGCTTGTTGTGTGTCATCCACTGATGAAGATATTGTAGCCTAAGTAGGAACATCCTGGATAACAGATTTTACTGAATTAACAACAAAAAAAAAAAAAAGGCACTGAGGGCAGTGGTAATAGCTTTTGCCTCTTTAATTAAGTTGCCATTTATATTACTTTGTCACTGACTTTCAGCTTTACTATTAAACCTCCCTGCCCAGACCACTGTAGTATTTCCCTTTGCTTCACTTATTAAATCAATAACATATTTATTCTAATTTCTTTTCATGAACTTGTTCCTCAGCATAACACACTTTTGCATTTAAATTGGATTTAATCGCTGCTTTAAGAACACTATCCCTTTCCTTCATTAATTACCAGATGTTGCCTTTTGGGAAGAATGGAAGAACTGTTTTTTCTTTTTTTGTTAAACCACTTTTGAGTCTAATAATGTTTTGAAATCTATAGTTGACTTAATTGCAGATATTACTGACTGGCTGTTGTCTTCTACATCAGTACCTTGTAAGCAATCTGACCAGTTAGCTGCTTTGACTCCATTTTCAAACTTAGATACATTAAGTATTACCTGATGATATGAATTTTGTTTATGGGAAAATTAAGCCATTTTGAGAGTTTGCAATCAGGGACAGGGACAAGATCGATTTGTGTTTGACTTGAGGTTGAGCTTGTTGGTCCCTTTAGCATTTGGCCCAAGTCAAAAGTATCTGAGTTTCCTGATCTTTTTTGTTTTCCCTAAAAAGATCCCTCAGTCCTGTCTTTTCTAAGACTGAGCTGTATATCCAGTTATAGCAGCTGCATGGATCCATCACAGTGACAGCTCACACAGAGCTTTTAATGAAAATTGAGGTTAAAAATAAATCCATGTATTAAAATCACAGCCAATGCATACTGGTAGCTCACCTGGTTAAACCCATGTACCATGTGTCAAGGCCAAGCCTTTCCATTCCATCTCTTCACTGTCACTGTTAGTAAGGGAAAAATGGCCAAAATAACAACAACAAAAAAAAACTAAAATAAACAACAAAAAAAAAAAACACAAAAACAAATCACAGCAAACACAGTTAATAATGGTAGGTCTGACCTCCCTGGCACTGCCATCTTGGTGTATTTATAGTTTATGGCTCCAACTGGATTTTTTTTTCATTTTCAATCACCTGTCAAGAAAATGATGAGAAATGCTCATCACAATGTCATTGTTGAAAGCACCTAGCCCTACCTTTTGTACCAACCACCTGTCAAAAACCCAACGAGAATCCTTTTACTATCATAGAAGAATTAAGCAGCGAGTATGGACAGTTAAGAAGCTTGAAACCGGATTTTTGGCATCTTGGCTGGAAAAATATTATGAATTACTTAATTATGAAAATTGTTTCAGATTTTCTGTTAATTGACGAATTGACCAATTGTTAGTTCTAAAACTCTATAGGGCAATAATATATGTAAGGGCAGTATATTTTGCCCAAAAGTGGACAAAATAATTTATTGTAGCTTTACTACATTCTACATTTTATTACCTGACAGCTGTCTATCAACACTGGATAATCCAAATAACATGTTAACTTTAATTGTAGGAGGTAACAATGACATTTATGATTACAGTAGTCATCTAAATGTTAACTAATCTACAATTATCCCACTGACTCTTTTTTAAAAGTGGTGTTTCACTTGTTGATTGAGTCATCATTTTCTTTTGATTATGAGGCTGAAATAAGCTTCCAGATCATAGCCACTGAGGTAGAGGGCAGGTTTGACAAACCTTACCACAACAGGTTATGATCCAACCGTGGTTGTAACTGGTTATGCATGGTTGAAGAATTAAAGCAGTATAAGAAAAGGAATAAAAAAAACAATATACTGGTAAATTCATATACTTCTCAGTCATTGCTCAATCCCTCTTTGATGTTATTCTTTCCTTCTCTCTCACTGCTCTTACTTCTGAGCACATCAGTTAGTGTCATGATACTAGTCTTATGATAGTGGAAGTGATAACCAGAAAGAAATTGTTGGAGGTTTGAGATTCTGCTCTAGCAGGGGCTCAGAGATGGAGTACCCTCCAGAGGAACTGGATAACAGGATATATCCAATCTGTGATAAATGGTACCTCACGAGAAAGTTAATGTTAAGGTCTAGGGGACAGTGCAAAGGAGTAAAGTGGAGGAAGAAGGAGAGGAAGAGGAGGGGAGAAAAAATATCATCTTGGCCTATTAAAGAAAAGGGGTGAAAAGGAGAAAAAAGTAGAGATGGATTGGAGATGTACAGAAAAGGACAAAAAGGAGGAGGAGGAGAGGGAAGAAGTCTGGGGTTTATACTAGGGGATTTATGATCTCTGGATGTGAGGCAGACACTTCATCTACTATAATTTCATTACAATTCTCAGTGGAGAGTTTGAGATTCCCGAGGTAGAGATGCCATTTCCGAGGAGTCCGCTGATGCATTCAAGTGTTTCAGTGGGGAGTTCTGAGAATCTCATCAGCACTGGTTTCTTATATCAGTCAAGGTGTCCTGAAATAAGAAAATAATGGAGTACATAGAGGCAAAGAACATCTAGACTCCAAGCAGAGTGCCATATCCTCTTCCTGCTGTGCTCTATAGTGGTGGTCTACTGTCAGAAAGTTGTCCTGTTCACTGATCCACCTGCTATTTCAGAGCTAAATTACTTTTGGTCACACAGTTTTTGGTGTATGTAACTGTTAGCTTAACCAAACCTTCACCGTAGCATTGCCATCATATATTTCCCAACTTTCTTCTACCCACTTGGTTCCCTTCTCTTGTATCCACTTGTGTACTTTTCCTTTCAGAACAGTTTGCTACCAAACTTTGCTACTCGTGATGATGTATTTTTACCAGCTGTGACAACAGGGCTGGTTTTGTTTTCACCTTGTGACTCTGTGTGTCATCATCACAAAATGTGGCCCTGGAGAAACCTACTGTAGGATGAGCTACCGCAGAAGTGGTTTGAGTAGTTTCACAGGTGTTTATATGTCTGTCTGTCTCTGGACAGATTTTTTCACCACAACAATATCTAATAATAATAATAATAATAATAAAAACCTGCAAGATACAGTCACGAAACCTTACAGGAGGTGTTTGAGATCAAAATGAAGGCTGAGTTCAAAGATAGATCTGATCCAGCCCAAATGCAGTAATGACTACTGGGTACTCATATGTCAACATGCTGACAGGAATTGTGGCTGTGATCCTATCGCAAGATGATCTGTAGTTATAGTTTGGCGTTGCTGCTTAAGTAAATTATTTCAAAATAATTTAGTAAACAGAGTTACAGCATTCAACTTCATGTAAAAACAAAAACTGTACTTGTACCTGTATACCTGTAATGGTGACACTTAGTGGTGTGTGGTTGCGAGACAAGTATCGTTGTGGAGGTAAGAAGCTATCTCAAGCTCACAGTTGTGGAGTGACGCCTGATGGCAGTGGCATGGAGTCTCCTGCGTGCTTTTAGACATGTGGCTGGATGAGTCTGTACCTGAACGTGCTCCTGAGCTGCCTCAGCTCAGCATAGAGAGGATGAGAGAGGTTCTCCATGATAGCTTTCAGCTTCCCTCTCATCAACTTCGCTGCCAATGCCTTCACACTGTCCAGTTCCAGCCCCACCACAGACCAGGTCGTCCTCATCAGCTCACCCAGTTTATTGGCACCACAAGTCCCACTGCCATCTCCACAGCACAGCACAGCGGAGAAGATAAAACTGGCCAGTACAGACTGGTAGAACATCTGTAGCAGCCTAGAGCACACACGGAAGGACCTGATCCTCTTCAGAAAGATCACCCTGCTCTGTCCTTTCCTGTAAATGGCTTCGGTGCAGTCTGACAAGTCCAGTTCGTTCTTCAGTTGCACCAATAGAAACTTGTAGGTGTCCACCAACTTCACTCCCTCCCCTTTAATCAACAGAGGTGCAGAGAACTCTTGCTGAGCTGTCAGTCCTCCAGAGCCTCCTTGGTTTTCCAATTGATGAGCTGAAGGTGGTTGCTGTCATACCACCCTATGAAGTTCTAGACAATTAATGAAATTATATACGTAGTCCCTTTATGCTACTCTCAAAAAACAAAAGTTATATAAATGAATGCGTAAATAATCAAGTCATTAAAAACTATTCTCGTGGTGAAGTGTGGAGGATGAACTCAATAGTCTCACAGCCTGAGGCCAGAAATTGCTCTGAAGTCTGGTGGTACAGCAGTGGATACTTCTGCATTGATTGCCAGATGGGCCAGCAGCATGGTGAACATGCTGTGGCTGGGGTGGGTATTGTCTTTCAGTATCCTTTGGGCTCTTTGCAGGCACTTCACTTCACCAATATCACTGATGCTCAGTAGATGATGATATTCCTGGGTGGTTTTAATCACCCACTGTCCTGGGCCGTGCACATCCCATGCCAGATTGTGATCTTTCTAGTTAGGATGCTTTTTGTTGTTCTTCTGTAAAAGTTAACAGGAACCTGGCACAGGAATTTAGCCTCCTGAGGTTTCCTTAGGTACAGTCGTTTCTCAGCTTCCTTCACCAGGATAGAGAGGTGTGATGACCATGGCAGGTTCTCTGTGATGTTGATTCACAGGATTCACATGAACCTAAAACTGTTAACCTGATCCACTTTAGCTCCATCGGTGTGTAGTTCTGCACATTATTACTGAAAAGTGGATTTACCACTGTGGTAATTTGTGTCAAATGGAACAAAGGTATAGCGTGTCAAGAGCAAATATTACTGCAAAATTGTAGGTGTTTTCTTTTGTATCTATTCAGAGTGCATTTTCTGTGCTCACATAGTTTCTGTAAAGATCTGTCAGCTGGAAATATATGCTGAAAATCTCTTGTTCTACAACATCTCAAAGGTGAAATCAGTTTGAGATGATTTTTGCTTTGTGACATTGTGCATTATCTTGCTTGAAGTAGCCATTAGAAGACACCATTACCATTACACCACCACCACAATCTTGGACTGATGACCCGAGGCAGTTTGGGTCCATGGAGTTATGCTGCTGTTGCCAGATTACCATCTGCATGCCTCAACAGAAATCCAGATTCATGAGACCTTTCCTTTCCTCAGGTCTCCTTTCTCTTGAGCTAAATTCTCCTCTTTCCTAACTCACTGCCTGGAAAACTGATCCACTGATAGACTGTACTGATAGGCAAAGTGAGTGTCTGCAGGGTTCAGTGAACTAGCTAACTCAACTGGCCATCTACATTGTCAAAAAGGTAGATGAGTACCTGGGTGACTGGTTGACTAGACAGCTTGGCTTGTAGACTACCTCATCGAGACGCCGCCCAACCCAGCAATTAATACTTAGCTCCTA
The DNA here is from genome assembly GCF_002814215.2 of Seriola lalandi dorsalis. Taxonomy (NCBI): domain Eukaryota; kingdom Metazoa; phylum Chordata; class Actinopteri; order Carangiformes; family Carangidae; genus Seriola; species Seriola lalandi. The sequence continues at coordinate 1,451,297 of NW_019525442.1, read as the reverse complement.
AGTAACAGGTGTAGCCATACGAGCAGATTTGTGAGGTTGTATTTTGGCATAATGGTCCTTAGCTAAGTGCTACTTTCAGTGTGCTAACATTCTCATGATGACAACGTTAACATGCTGATTTTTAACAGGTATACCAAGGTTTACCATGATTACCGTTTTAGCTCAGCATATTAGCACACAAAAAATTGGTAATTATCACCGAAGACAAAAGTACAGCGGAGGCTCATGGGAATGTCATTAGGTATTAGAATTCCACTTGACAATTTTGGTTCAGACCAAAATGCCAACCTAGCAGTAGCGCTAGAGGAAGTCAGGGGATCACCAAAGTCAAGATTTATCATCTGGGGATCATGAAGGACTTTCACAGCTTTCAAGTAGTTAAAATATTTGTGTCTGGACCAAAGCGGTGGACCAACAAACCAACAGACCAACACTGCCATCCCTAGAGGCAGGCTGCTAAACGGGACTTTCCAGATTTGGACTTGAAACACACCTGTGTATATGAAGCCAGTGAAGGCAGGGTGCTGCTTGATGCTGGTCTTTATTGCTTGACTGATGTCCTTGGCTGTAGGATCTCCATGGTATGGTATGTAAATCACAGAGATACCCTCCATCAGTTGAGCCTTGGACAGCATATCCTGCAACAGGAGAGAGAGGAAGGTGAAGCTTTGGTTTGTTCTTGTACCCCTCTTCATGTCACTGCAAAATGTGCTCACAAAGTTTTGATGAGAATGCTTGAAAGTGAGGATATTTTACTGATCTGAACTTCCAAAAGGGGATGATTTTGGGAATAAAGATGTTTTCAAACCAGCATTGTTTAGTGCAGTTGAATCTACTCTTGGTATAATTAATCTGAGAAGGTATTTACTTTCATTTTCTCACCCCCACACAGATCTAAGCAATGCATGAAATTATCATTTTCACATGGGTTTTAATGTTGCATTCTGGTCTTTGTGCAGTTTTTTTTCTGTGTGATAAGAAACCAAACCAACCATCAGGTTGGTAACCATCTCATCTTCTGATGCAGACCATAGAACTGACTAAAAAAGAACTAAACTGGACTAATGGATTTAGCATTTTTAATAGTACTACTTACATACAGGCACTGAACACAAAGTATAGCCAAGGCTGATGGTAATGTCATTAGTTTTGCAGGTATTAAATAAACCAAAGCACTGGACAAATATAATTTGGGTGTGTGTGTGTTTGGGAGTGGAAGGGATCATCAAATTCATTCATTCCAATTCAAAGGGGGAACATAACTGTCTGTACAAAATTTCATGTTAAGACAGCAAAAAGTTGTTGAGACATTTCATCTGATTAAAAACCGCCAACTTCATGGCGGAGCAGCATGAAACGTCAGAGGATTAACAAACTCACAAGGATACATCCTTGTGTGTACCATGAATGCGTGTACAAAAATCTAATGGCAATCCATCCAGTATTTGTTGCTTGGCTTATTTCAATCTGGACCATCTCAAGAGCCTTCCAACATGAGCAAGCATAACCTTGACAAAAGTGTTTCTATTGCCCTACTATTGGAGGGACTCTGGATGTGAACCACAAGCTGTGATGTGCCAGTCTTGTGCCTTGTATGCCCATCATCCGCTTCAGCCACCTCCTGGTGACTCAGTTGCTGTTGCTGTAACACTTCATTCATTATTCATTCATCATTAAAATAACTTTATCATAACATAACATAACATAATCCACCCCATACCAAAATATAATTGGGAGAACAATTGTGTAATATATAAACATAATTTTTAGGAGACAGGGTTGGCCTAAAATTGATGGCTGTTAAGAATGAAGGACGACTGAGTCAAGATAAGAGTTCTTTGCAAATGTGCATTTTTGCCTTCAAGTTGATGTATGTACAAACTTGATTGAGTAGTGTCAAGTATAGAGAATGAATCAATGGGTTGTTTACCACAATGAGCCCGGAGTCTGCAGATTTTCATTCCAGCTAAACAAATCAGCAGCTGCCTTCACTAATTAGAACCCCCTCAATCTGGGAGATAGAACTAAGCAATGAAATCAGCTGCGGTAGTATTTGATTAGAATTAAAATCTGCAGACAGTTGGGTCATAGTGGCACATAGCTGGAGACCACCTGGGAGTAAGTAAGGTCAAGAAGAGTAATATAATATATTCATAAGACAGATATGGAATAATATGGACGCTTCTGATCCATGATTTGAAGAGAATGAAGAGAGGCAAGCTCGAGAAAACAGGTGTTGCAGAAAGAAAGGAGGGTGGACCAAAAGAGAATTTCTGCTTAGGGCCTCCAGACGGTCTGAGGTAGCCCTGCGTATAGGTTGCCTATAAAGAGGGAGATGCAGATTGGTCATCGTGTTGTTGGATGCTGTAATAACTCATATTTGGCAAGGACTGGTCTGACTAACAACCAATATTGCCAGCTGTGTGGCCAGATGGTCCAAATGGGAGCAAATCCTGTTTGCATTTTAGAAAGCTTTTCAACAAAAGACACTTACTTTAGCATGTAGTCATACTGACACACAGTATACTATTGTCATGGTAATGTATGTGGCAGTAGCTACCTTTGAAAAGTGAACATTATAGCCTGCTCTTTAAATCGGTGCTTCCTGATGTTTGTGTCCATCCTCTCTCTCTCTCTCTCTCTCTCTCTGGGTGTCTCTCCCTCTTTTGGGGAAAGAGGGGAAACAAGAGAAAGAGGGTTCATGCTGCAGACAGAACCATATCTGGTCGTTCTTCCTGAAAGTGCAATGAGGGAGAAGCCAGCAAAAGGCAGATTTATGGTGGTAATGGTGGTGGTAGTGGGATAGATAAAAAAGACTTCCTTGGCATACGTTTTTTTAAAACTAAGGGGTCCTTATAGAGAATGTGTGCATTGCGCCCACACAGTCACACTGCAACTTGAAAGTGTCTTGGGATGAAGAAGGGGGGCGAGAGAAGAGCAGACACCAGAAGTCTCTTGATGTGCTGCGTACTAAAACCTCTCCTTGCACTTATCTCACATCAAGCAAATGCAAATGGCCAAGCTTAGATGGCGAAAACATACACATCCACACACACACACACACACACACACACACACACACACACACACACACACACACACACACACACATAGGGGCATATCCTTAGAACAGTCATGGAGACAAAGAGAGGGCGTTGTTCCAGGTGGAAGCATTAGGGAAAGCCTTTATGTTGTCCTAGGAGCTAAGCCATCTCTCTCCCCCGTCCTTAGAAACAGAGAGGAAGAAAGGGAAAAGGCTAAAAGGAGAGGGGGAACAAAAACAAAAGAGGACGAAAAGAGTCATCAAGGATTTCTTTCTTCTCTACCTTGCCCTTCTTTCAAGGCAGGTGAACCTCTGACTTGCTGCCAAAAATGCAAAAATGGGAGCTTTAGTCCCAAACTAAAAAACACACCCTGAAGCGTCCCTTGTCCCCTCGTCAGTCTGACTGAGGCTGTGAAACTGTGGCGAGTGAGTTGATACGAAAAGCTGTTGCAGCAAACTTTGACTCAAGTGCCTGATTCTTACATTTTACTTCAGAAATTGCACATCTTCTTCTCAGGGTCATACAACCGCAGCACTTGACTCTGCTCATAGTTTTAATTTTACATCCTGCTGCTTCACTGTTTTGTTTCAGTGTCACGGTTCTCATCAACCTAATTCTCAGCAGCGGCAGGCAGCTGGTTTCAGCAAAAAAAGCTAAACACCCACTGCACACTACCTGCCAGCCCCAAACAGCAGTCAGACAAAGTTAATGACTACAGTAGCTGGTGAACCAACCATGGTCACGATCTGTTAGGTTCAGGCACAAAAACTACTAAGTTAGGTGTAGGGAAATATCGTGGATTGGATTAAAAAGGTACTTTATGATTAGACAAAATTCATCATCAGGGTTATGATAACAAACATGTTTAATGGCCATGAATAAAAGAAACAACATTGATCAATGGAAAGTTGGAAATGGGGAAAAAACTGTGGTTTCCCGTTTGGCTGTGCTGTGTTTTGTCGTGTTCCATTCATACTATGTCGCCTGGCTTCCTCCTTTTCTCACATGATAATGACTAAAGCCGCTAGAGGTCACCTAACATTAAAATGCAACTATAAGTATAAGCTGCTTGCACAGATGACCTATGGGGCTGGTTTTATGGGGCTTTTCTTTCAAAGACAGTGTCTGGTGAACATAGTGGAGCATTGATCAGCTAAAGAGCCAGATGTTTCTCTCATAAGTTGGTGGGGACCAAAACAGTGCTTTAGGTTAGGGATAGTCACAAAAGCTACAACAAAAAATACAAAAATGATCACTTTCATGGTTAAATGACACCAATGCTTGCTGGTAGAATTTTAGTGCGACCTTCAAATTAAATGATAAAATACATCATTTTTACCTGCCCTTTAGAATGATAGAAAGGCCTTTCTGATCTGACGGCCCTATGAGCAAGACAACATCATTTGTCTTGACGAAAAGCTATGGTTTTGATTTGGTTAGAGTTAGTCTCAAAAAGGACATGGTTAGTTTAGCGAAACATTGTTTAGGTTGAAATAAGTACTTAGTTAAGATTAGGAAAACATTTTGCCGTGGGTTAAAATTACTACCATGACTACCACGATAAGGTCGGGGGAGCTTTCTTGTCATAGTTACAATAATAACCACTTGGTTATGGTTAATGAAACATCTTAAATGATACAAAACTAGGAACCCAGGAACCATATGGTACAGTGTCTGGTGATATACATATTTACAACATCCGTATTCATTGTTTGTTATTTTGATGTTATTTTACTGATCATATTGTTCACTTTGTGTTAGCGGTGGTCAGTCACTCATGTAACAATGGTTGGAGCAGGAATATTTAGATACAGGCACAATGATTTAGCCTGCATAGTTTACCGCACACACTGAAGGATTTTGGAGCCGTATTGATATCTTCACACTATTACCCCAGGAATTTATTATTTTACAATTTCTCTATTGTATTCATGAGAAGCAGGAATATCGAGAACAAATAGCCTAGCATACACCTGCCTTGGTATTCTGCTTCAAAGAAAATCTTAGCTGAGAACGAAAGAGACTGACGATTAAGAAAACAGTCAGCTGCAGTTTATGGTGTACAGGTGAAGTTGAATCAACCCTTTGTCTCTCATTTAATGTGTGATATTTTCTATTCATCGCAAGACTTTTTTTGCACACTGTCAGCCTGAGACACACGAAGTCTACCTCAAAGACAAAAAATAAATAAAAATATCACTGTCAGTTCATGAAAGATATTTAAACGGATGATTACTGTGAGGCTCACTGTGTTCACGTTGGACTCAAAGAGTATTTGTTAAGGCTGGCATTCGAGCACTGCCTTCTCCTTTAAAAGCTCATGAAGTACATGTTTTCACTTCATTTTAAGTATTTTTTGTCTGTTGAGTTTCTCTATATGATAACGTAAGGTCTCGACCTTACCCAGCTTTGTGATCCTATGAATACAAGAATACAATCCTGAATGGTATTGAAGTCCTTGTCCTTGTGATTTAGTGTACTTTTTAAGTTCTTGTCCTAACTTAACAATACATTTATCTCACTCTACGCTCAGTATCACCGAGTACATTAAAAACATATACATCATGCTAAAAAATTGTAGGCCTACTATACTATATACAAGGTTTTTAGTGTGAGACACTCAAGTAAATAGTCATTCCAATGGACATATAGACATTCTGTTGCCTGTATTTAATCTCCAACAAAGTTTGTGCTTTAATTTAATAGAAACTGATACTGAAAAATTTTTACTCTACTCTACACCTGACAACTATTCACAGTACATGCAGTTTATCCCTTTTCTCTTTCAGTGTTTTGACTTTTACACTGCAGTTCAACAGCTCTAATTAAACTTCCATACAGAAATGAACATTTTAAGAAAGTTTACAGTGTTTGTACTTGCAAACACTAACAATCTACAGTATAGTTGTTGAGGTTTGAGGATTTGTTTTGTGTCAAGTCTGGAGAGTATTAATGTATAATTATAGAAAAATAATTAAAAGCCGCTTCTTTTTAAAGTTCTTTTAAATCCTAAAAAAAAAAAAGAAAAAGAAAAAAGAAAAAAAATCACTTACTGAACTAATGTTATGAACCAGTATTGACAACACTTCCTAAGAAAAGTGCCAGATCTTTAAATAGTTTTTCCACAGAGACTGAGGGGTTGGAGAGTTCAAAAGCCAGTGTCAGGTAATGATGTGAAGACATGCTGGATGATATATGGATCGTGTCCTTTACTGTTCCATTATTAAGTTAAGACTGTGGTAAGGACACACACACTGACACACACTGACACACACACACACACTTTCATATCCCCCTTGTGGGTTCATTATAAACACTTTAGCAGACCTTATGTAGCAGCCAGAGGATGCTAAACAGCCCTGATTGATAGGCTAGTGAAGACCCCAGTTGGCAAGTCTTTTAACCAATAATCATTCACGCACCAAGTTGTCCGCTGAGCGCCCATCTGTCCTACTCACCTGCCAATAGAGTTTGAGCTGCGTGCTGATACGGCGCTCAGTGCCACCCAGCAGACAATACAGCCAGTCAGCAGTCAGCACGCTCCTGATGACAGAGAGAAAATAGTGTGTCAGGGAAAAAGGTAATTATACACACACACACACACACACACACACACACACACACACACACACACACACACACACACACACACTTGTATAATTATGAATCAGTATTACAGGCGAGTAGCTTAGAAAACAAGATAAAAAAAATGATGTTATTTTAATGTGTATGACAGAACATTTCATGTCTTATGTTTGTGAAGGATTCTGATTTGGAAAAGAACAAACTGTGAAACTGCAGTGCCATCTACATCATTACTCAAATCACTTATTGGTATTTTGTTCTATCACACAATTTCAAAGTTTTGCAGCTGAGCACAACTCTTGAATCTATTTGATGTGCAGAACTGTTATTGTCTACCACAAGCATGTCATTTACACTACCTGCACTCCACGAAAATCAGCCGTTTTTGAAAAAGCACCAGTTGGCCCATTAATCCGTCATTAAAAAGCACAGCATTATACGCGACCTGAAAATTTAGGTCAGCAGAGATCACGTAAGAGCCAAATGATTTAGAGAAGAATAAAATGGAGGAAGAAAGACTCAGAGACAAGCTTTTTTCCTGATGTGACAATGCGAGAAATGTCCTTATCAGGGCAACCAATGTTCCATCTACAGTCAATATCAAACCTGACTGAACTGAAAGAGAGAGATAGATGCAGCTTCTCCTTGTCATTGTGTTCTTTCCTATGTCGGGGTGGATATTTGTCAGTCTGGGTGGGGGCAGAGTATTGCCTTGGCTTCCTGCCAGTCAAAACACTTTAATGTCTGTGCTGTCACTAGGTGCATGTGTGTTTGAATGTAATGCAGTTGTGTGAGTGTGTGTGTGTGTTTGTGTCTGACTTTGCATGTGTGTTGTGAGTGGAGATGGAAGTGAGTGTGTGGATTAGGGGTATAAGGGAGAACGTGTGTATACTTATGCATGTATGTGTGCGCCACGAGCAGAGACATTGATCTCCTTTGACACAGTGAAACTTTAAAAGCAACATTCTGTCACTCTGTGTGAATGTAAAGTATGTCTCCACTGCTAGAAGCTTACACAGCTATAATTATGTGTGTTGGTTACATATTCCTTTACATCTCCCAACAACGTACTATACAATGCAGACATTCCCCCATAATTTCTCCAGACATCATTATCCTCCAGTGTGTTTTTGAGGGTACAATGTAAGTGTATTTTTATTATCAGGAGGTAGTACCGGTGGGGAAACTCCCACGTGCACCAGTAAACACTAACAGCCCCAACAACATAACTGTTTAAATGACAGCAGCTCTCCAAGGTCAGCCATTGTTTGTCAAGCTGAGAGTCTCTCCAGGCTTTGTTGACCATCTGAGAATGTCTCCCAGCAAACAAGGCCAAGAACCATGTGTGATTCTGAGGTGGGTGGGCTGATCAATTTCCAGGATGGGGGTGGAACTTGACAGATAAACACAACGAGGAAGAGAGAGACAGAAAAAAATACTCAACTCGTCTCTGTTCATCAAGTACATTCTGGCATTCACACATTTTTTTTGTTCAAGTTTAATTATTTTCAATTCACAGGAAGCACCTTCATGTCAATTTGTCTTTCTATTGACTCCATGCAATGGCACCAGCTCTAATACTGACTTCACATTCTTTCTGAACACAGTCACACCAACCCGAAAACAAATTTCTAATCAAATCAATCTCTCCTTATTCTTTATGGAGAGCAATGTTGGTCTCTCTGTTGTCAGTCCAACAGGTAAGTCCAGACTGAAATATCTTCGACTTTTCCTCTAGTGCTACCTCGAAGTTGAGTTTTACTTGTGAAATTTTACGAATGAAATGTCTCCACAAGTTTTGGATGGCTTGTCATTATATTCGTTAAGGTACTTTGGTTAACCGCCTGCTTTTCTTCTAGCAAAGTTTTCAATTATCCTATGAAATATCTCAACATCTACTAGCTTAAAACATTTAGATAACAGGTTCCCTTGTTTTGTGTTTTGCTGGATCATCCACTTAAGGTCTTGTCATTTAACTGACATCATATCCATGTAGGACAACATAGTGGCATCCTGTTTTGCTTCATCCACTGTAAAATAAACCATTTGGTTTATCTTGATCAATTTCCTCAGTTGACAGATGCCTGAAAAACTTTTTCTGAGTCATTGAGGGAAGTTTTCCGTGACCACTACAATGGGCTTTTTTCACTACGTACAGCATTCAACTTTGAAGGAGATAACATCAGACTCCTCAGTTTCGTAAAAATGATGCATCTTTAAAGATGACTTTGATCCAAATATTTTTCTCTGGCTGAACAGAGTGGAAACCGTATTGCATCACATGACCCAAGTACTGCGCACTGATAACAGCTTTTTTTTAACAAAAGGTATTTAGGGCTCAGATTCTGCCACTGGTCTGAGAATCCAAAAAACAAATATCTGGTACTTGGATTTTAAACTTTAAATCATTTTAATCAATTTATCAGCTATCAAAAAAAAAGATGTAAATTATTTTTTCCTTCAATCCATTAATTGCTCACTGCAACCAACAGCTTTACAAGAGGCGGTGTGCTAATAAAGCATCAAAAAGATCACCTCTGCAACATTGCCAAGTACTGGATGCAGAACTGGGTGGCAGTGACTGAAAACCACAGTAGTTCTCACAACTCAAATGAAAAGGCAGCCAAGAGACAATTAGTGAGAGACCACATTAAAACATTTTCCTGCAGAGCCAGCCATTACGCTCACTGTGGTTCACCTGGCTCAGACTTTAGGCCCAATGAGTCAGTTCTGCAATGAACTTGTCTGGTCACCACTGTGGTAGCGCCTTAAAAAAAAAAAAAGGACAGCTGTGGTCTTTAATGACACTCTGCAGGTTAAAACATTAGCATGTTCATACTGAGGGGTTTCGTAGTCTGGCCAGGATTTTCCAAGGTATGACTTTTTAAATGTTTAATATTGCACTTAAATGGGCTTTTTTGTTGCAATTTTCTGCACTAGTTTTATGTTAGATATTGTACTTAAAAGAAAACTAGTTCCTAATTCCAGTGATTATTTCAAGTGGAAGGTAGTTGAGGTATGCTAATCTTAGCCATAGCTCCATAATAAAACCATCATTAATTTTATTGCATCTTGGTGCAGTTTTGTAGCATTCACGAACTGCTAGGCCCGTCGCTGGTGCAACAACCTCCCTTGCACCCCCTGACAGTTGGCTTGTGAACATACACATTTGGAAATGTATCTTTTACAGAATGTGATCTGAGAGAAGCTAAGAGCATCTCCTCTCTGAACATGGAGCTCTGTCCTCCCACGATTGCAGACACACCACCAGCTTCCTCTCTGCTGTGGCTACTGATTTGGCTTCTTTCTTTTCTTCCACGCTGGCGCAGTTCATCATGCCTTCATCATGTGACTTGTTTTTACTCTGTAATAATTGTGACTTTAAATGCAACAAAGTGCAACATTTGAGATAAAAAAAAAATAGTACACAATAAAATGATTTTGTAACAATAATGACAGTAAATGTAACTCATTACTTCCACCACTGCTCGGCAAATTGAAAATCAGAAATTCTGATAAATAGCTGTGCACTTCATGAGAGCAGCAGCCACTGTCCCTCTCTTTGCCACTGCAGCTACCTGAAAGTACCTTTAGTCTTGTATAAATATGGTGGAGGGCAGGCTCATTGCTAACTTTAAGGGTGTACTTACTCTGAGTACTTCTTACAGAAGAAAATGCCATAAAAAATTATATATAATATATGATTTGCAGTGTGTTTTGTATCCTAATAGGGCCGTATGCATTGCAGTTTGTGTTTTAAAATTCATCACACACTGAGGGCCCGCATCTGCAAAGCATCTCCATTTTACTTCTCATTGCACAGCAGTCACTTGGGGAGGCACTTGTCATTGCCCCTGCTATTGCTACACCAAGTACTGAAAACCACTTTGCAGCAATGCACTCTTTTGTTCAAGCTGAAATAAATATGTGTTTTAATTTGGAGTCCTGGCACTCTGGGAGCACGCTCAGCCCTCAGAGCTGTCATCAGTTTGTCCTTTCCATGGTAAACAAGGAGAAAAATTAAGCCAACATTGTAAAGAGGTCCCCAGTGGACCTCACGGCTGATGCAAACAACGCTCGTTTTCTATCTCTCCAAATTGGTCTGGACGTTTTGAGCTGACGTAGACGTACGATTCTCATTATGGAGATTGGAAATCTCCCAGTTTCAATTGCCTTGTGATCAATCAGTGTACCATCCAGCCTATCAGTGTGGCTAGGCCTTAGCTAAAAAGAATCCTTATATATCTTTGATGTGTGCATACTGTCATATGAACATAAATACATGTAAGAATGCATCTGTATACGTGTACTGTAGTGAGAGGATGGGATGGGTGAGGGGTTGCTGTGTGAGAGAGTGAGGGAGATACAGAGAGATGCCCAAGGCTGACATTGTGTATCTCATATCAAGATAATAGCCCTGGTGGCCTTCTGACAGCTGTCCAGATGGAAAATGTGATGAAGGGCAGAAGAGAGGGGAATAAGGACAGAGGCTGACTGAAAAGTGGGGAAACACTGTTACAAGGAGAAAGACCAAGCCGCAACCTCCACAAAAATTAGGCCAACGCCTAAGTGCCAAAAACTGCAGTTCACTGAACGGCCACTTCAGGCTGGCTCCAAAAACAAGTCAATCCCCACAGACTCCCATGTTAAAATGCTCAACTTTACAGAAGAAATAAACAAGTTTACAGCCTGGTACAAAAAAAATAGTTTTGGTATGTAAAGCTAACTTCCCCCTTCATGACAACTGCAGAGGGGTGAATTTTTATGTAACTCACTTGTTTATATTTTATTATTTTATTTTTCATTTTTTTAATTTTATTATTAAGTTTGTGCTCCTGTTTTTTGAGGTGAGTGAAATTCTAGTATTATTCTATTAGCACTAATTAGCAAGTAACTGTTTCTGCGCTCACCACACCTGGCTTATTAGCTTATTTTGTTAACTAGCTAATTAGCCTTTGGTTAGCCTTCAAGCAAGACGCCCAGCTGTGGCCATCATTGGTTATAGCTGTGAGTTAGGCGGAGTCAGACACTTGCAAGGTGGCAATGGTCAAGCAGCCCAACCTGAGCTTCAAAACCGCTCCTCAGAAAAACTATGGGTGACGTCACTGAGACTATAAGACAGACATGAAGACAGACAGAGACAGGCAGCTACACAGGTTGCTAAAGGACACACTATAAAAAAAATAATAGGTTAAAGGTCAGGTTCATGTTTGGTCAGGCTTAGGTGTTATACTATATCAATCAACAATATCACAGGAGACAGAGTGAAGTCGTACTGAATATCAGCCGTGCTGATATTGTGTGTGCATTTCTTATGTTCAGGAAATTATCACCAGTTTTCCACTGGGTTACAATTTTACACATACAATGTTAACAGATTAAATTCATAACAAATCCAAAGAAGTGTAATGTTTTTCATATCTTTTTTTTTTTTATTGTACTGAAAACATATCGAACTTGAGGTATGAGTTTTATGTATCATTGTCTCTGGTGGATATCAATATATATATATATATATATAAATATATCCCATACTTTTTTTAGTTTTACTATTCAGTTTAGTCCCTTCTTTCATTCTGTGTTCTTTGCCTCCAAAATCATAGACACAAATTGAACAAAAAGTGTTGCTTGGCACTGAATGTATTGGATTGTAATGGGTTCGTACCATAATGTTTGCCACTCAGTGGAGTGGAGTAACATTACAGTCAGCATATGTTGTATATGTAAGACAAGCATAAAAACTGCTAAAATAGAGCTGCTGTGTGATCGACTGCATGAACAGATTCAGGAAGTTTTACAGAGGGGTACGGACAAGAAAAGCAATATGATAGTTTCAGGGGAAGCGTACTAACATGTTTCTGAATTTAACAAAGCCTAAAGGTCTATGAGACAAAAAGGAGCTTTCTGATATTTCCCCAGGCTTCCCCAAGCTGTGTTTGATTGTGAGCAGCTGGCAGGCTGCCAGAGTGCAGGTGTTCATCATAGAGAACAAGAGACAGAGGAAACAAACTTGCGTTGTAGCCTATAGTACATGTCATGGGCAGACAGTGTGATGTTTGTGGTGTTGAACAGAGTAAGGAGCACACCAGATTCTAACTGGACTGAAGTGACATTTGCAGGTATGTTTAGATGCTGTGTAAAGTGCTGCAGCTGAACAGCTAATTAGCTATCTAGCCTGAAAAGTGATGTCAGCAGTGCCCTTTTTATACATGTTTGTTTGCTGCTCCTTCAACACGATAAGCACAGGTGTAGTGCTGTCGGAGCGTAACGGAACGACGCTCTGCCACTCTTTTTTCTCCAATTAAGGAAACGGAATATTGGTAGTTTGCATAATCCAGCTGAAATTCATATATGTTTTTTAAGCGCTTGAAGAGCCAACCATCGCTAAAGTGTATGTCATGTTAGAGAGCCAACAAAAACAAATGGAATTGTCAGAGTTGTCCTTTGTTTCTTAACAAGGCTTTTATTGTTAAACATTTGTTGAAATGTGTTGAGGAAAACTCACTGACTTGCAAGGTTTCCATACTGCACTTCATATGTAGCTTCTACCAACTTGTGGTGCCTGTACGCTACTACAAAACACAGTCCAGCTGAGATGCTGTGGATATTGCACAGACAAGGTAAAACAAGCTAGCTGTTTGCCCCTGCTGTCAATCTTTATGCTAAGCTAAAACAAACAAAGGGTATCGATCGTTTCATCAGAAATTTGTCAAGAACAGAGGAAATGTCAAACCATTCCATTAAGATCAAGCTCTACAAAAAGGATCATCTCAATGTGACATAAATTATCATGTCACATGAATTATCAAAATGAGATAATTTTATCAAACCACACCTCGTTTTTCAGGAACCAACCACTAATAATTTGAAGAACAATTTACAGCTTACTGAGGCCTCAGTCTGATTGGTGTGCAAAACCTCTTCTAATGCTACATAATATAACATAAGTTCAGACCGTGTAGTAAAGTAGACCATACTCTATATACAAATAAGCTGCAGTATAAATGTGGACTGGCTGAAGGAACGATGTTAGCAGCTGACAAACTAATCTCATACAGATTTATGCCACCGTAGAAGAGTGACTTCAGTCTAAGGGGGGTGTCAACAACATAGCCTGTATCTTTAGGAGAGGCCGGACCGACAGGTTCGGTGGAGACTGTTGTTTATGATATCAGTCAGAGACGGCCACTAAAACATACTCCATGCAGGCAGACAGGTGGGGGGAATGGCAGGCACTGGGGGCAGCCAATCTGCATTCATTGTCATTTTAGTAGTGTCAGCACTCTGCATGCTCACACGAACACAAACAATACAAAAAATTAAAAGGGTTTTCTAGTGTGTTACCGCCATCTTTTTTTTTTTTTTTCATATATACAAACTCAAACATACATGTTAACCATTGGGTGAATGGAAGACATGAGGCCAGGGTAAAGAAAGGAGAAAGTTGACAGCAGGGCAATAACAACAAAAGCTGTGAGATGACAAGAGAGGGAGACCTGAAGTAGAGGGAAAAGAAGTTGATGGAAGACTGGATGAACCTGTCCCATTATGACGATAGAGAGAAATGAAAACAGGGATGTGGATACAGAACGGGAAAGAGACGGAAGAAGACAAGAAAGGCCAAAAAAAAAAGGAGAAGGAGGTGAGAAAGACATCAGGGTTAACGAGACAAACCTGCTCTCCTGTTCTCCTGCCACTCTGATCACATACTCCCCCTTTCTGTCTCGCGGTGAGTCATACAGCGCATTGGAGAGATTCCTCATTATCGGTTTGCAAACACAAAGGAGGACAGTGACACACAAGCAGGAAGTAAGTCAACTGTCTGACAGGAACATAAAATGAGACTGCGAGCAATTAGAAGGGCACATAACCAATTAGGAATGCTACAGCTTCCTGCCTCGTCTAATTTTAGTGCATCTTTAACCACTTCTAATAAAGTGGCATGTTGGGGTCAGATCAGACTCTTATTATAAGTTGTTCACTCGCACCTAATTAGTTTGATTATGAGTATATTGGGCCAATTAGTCCTTTATCAAAAATTAGACTTTGGCTGGTAACTGCTGTCCACCTGGATAAGATGCAGTTGAAGCACTGAAAGGGTTTCAAGCGTTCAATGGAACACTTGAAGAAAATGTAAGGAAGCTTGAGCTTGCAGCTCCTCCAATACGTCCTGTGTTCGCCAAAGAGCGCCAAGGAAACACTTATTTTTAAACGTGAAACTGCTTTGAATGGTATTTCAGACACTCCGAGTCTTCCCGACTGTCGCCTCCAGTGGTTGGTGGTTTGATGGTACGCAAACTTTTTACCCTGTAAGTGTTTTTCAAATGTAGATTTAAATATACTTTTTATTGAGTCTAGGTCATTTCTTAATTCTGCTTCTGTTTGTCATAGACCAGCATCATGTGCCAACAAAAAGCAATGCCATTATGTGTACAACACTGTGGTCTCCCCACAACGCAACCGTGGGACAAAAGTCTAGTTTTTGGTTCTCTGATCAAAATCCATTGAAGCTTGCATGTGCACTGTAGTCTGCTGTGTATTACTTACCTGATTTGAACTTAAAAGGCAACAGCATATGAACACAATGCAAATAAAGTGGTAACAAATGGGATGACCCATGTCTCACTTTTGCTTGGTGCTCACTATTGGTTATATCCAGCCATAAAAAAAAAATACATTTAAACAATTGAACTGACTGTTTCATTATTCAGTTGTAGTTGTGGTTCAGTTATTAGTAGTAGTATTAGTGACATTTACTTCCTCTGGGATTTCAAAAAGTGAAAGTATCATTGTGTAGGCAATAATCTTCTAGACATACAAATAATTTTGTTGCTAACATAATTTCTTAACAGGTATGGTGATAGGCTGCCAAAACCTTGTGGGTATCTTTGTAGGTTCAGGTCGAGTTTGTTTCTTCATCTCACTGTCTGCTCTCTCAACATGTGACAGGACTCATGCCTGAGTAAAGCTAATCAAGGATGAATGAGAGCTGAGGGACAGATAGTGGGTGTGGGGGTGGGGAGGAGGGTGCTGACAGAGAGGTTTGGACAGATGGACTGACAGACAGGCCAAGCTCTGTCAGCACTGTCTGACCTGACATGAACGGACAGAAGGATGGGATTGGAGAGGGAAATGAAGTGGAGAAAAGGAAGTCAAAGAACTGACCTCTTCCAGTAGTGCACCTAAACATACACTAGAAAAACACACACTAACAGTTCTTTCAATTTTTATCTCTAATTTCTTGGTGATCAGTCCAGAGTGGAAACAGACGACATGCATCAGGACTAAACTTTGTTACATAAATGTACAGCAACACATGTTCACAATGGATGATATACGTATTAGTGTGCCAATCAGTTACAGTGGAGAAACACACACAAACGCACGCACGCACACACACACGTCTTACTTGGCTGCCTGGCAGGGTTTACCCAGCCTTCTGTAGACTACAGCCTGCCGCATGTGGTTCTGGAAGTGACTGGGATTCAACTGGATACTCCTGATACAAAAACACATACACACACACAAACACTTCATTTTTTGTAAACTTTTACAATACGCATGCGTATTGATCTGCACTGAACCCTTAACCTGAGCCGATCGGGAAATTAAATCCATGGAAGTACAAGCTAATTTTCAGAAGAATAAGGGCTTTTTACACATAGGTGAATTGTTTGAAAAAACCTGCTTGATTTAATATACCAACAATAATTTGGGGGATTATGTGTGCAGCACAAAATAATAAAACCTTAATGTGGTGTGCCACCTTAAGGGTAAAGTTATGTTTTGTAAGTTAAATATTGGTTAAAATAGTGTTGTTGACTGTTCCTGAGTGTAGTACATTATGCATCAACATACTGTCATGATCAGATATGCTCATATGCACAATAATGAAAAACAATGAGCAAAACCTCAAGGCAATAACAAAGAAAAAAATGCAAATGACAAACCTTTATGAACAGCCTTGTACAGCTCTGAATGTTCTTTGTGTGTGGCTGTAAATTTTATATATATATCATTATATATCCATTGATTAAAGGACCACTGTGGGACTGCTGCACAGTTTTTAATTGGCTATTTCAGTCTGGAATTGCTAGATTAATCCACAAGTGGGCCTCAAGGCAAAAGTGAGCAAAGGGTCCCTATTGACCCGTTGTCTGTGGTTACACACAAATTTATAAGGAATATGCACTTTGTAAATTTGGCACAGAGTCACTCTATGAGACAAGAAGTAATGCAGGATCACTGCATATTCCCAAATAGATTTTTATTTATTGGAATCAAATGACCTAAATCAGTTGGGTAACTGGTGATCCAGCTTCATATGTTTGGTCAAATACAACATGTGTTCATAACTACAATATATGACAATTTCTTTCCATAAAACACATGGTTATTGTTATGCAATTAAACAGCAATGAATAAATAATTAAACAAACATAAAAGTGTGTTGTGACCAACAAAGCAAATTTTCCACCTCATTTGTGTGATTTGACCACTGGACCTCTGGAGTTCATTTGCCCCAGTGTACCGACTGCACAGGCGTTAGCTGCAAGCTAACTAGTGATGGTTGCAGCAGACGTGTGTACAGTTAGTGTACCTTTGTGTTTATGTTGAGCTCAGCCTAAGCATTAACCCCTGAGGCTGAAGAATGAAGCTATCATGGGGAAATCCTGTGTTCACATGTTGCACATGTTCACACACAGATCAGGCCTCTCTCCTCCATCTAGCTGTTTGGTTGGATATTTTATCTGATATTGTAGAACAGTACTTGCTAATGTTGACTTGCACTACACATACTTGATACATTCTGCAGTTTCTGTGAAAAACATTAATACATTGACTTGAAATTGTGTTTCACCTGTCCTCTCTGTTGCACTTGTCTCCTCCTCTGCCATTGACCAGGAACTTCCAAACCTGAGCTGGAGCGGCCCATATGGTTAAGTAGAGGGGTTCCCAGAGGAGGAGACCAAGTGTGGGAGAATGGGAGGGGTGTTTTGTGTCAGTCAAGGGTTTTGGCTTTTAAAACCTTTTTTTCTTTTTTTCTTTTTTTTAAAGAAAACATATTTTTAATGGACTTAAATGCATCCATCATTGACAATGTGTCGTATTTGAATATTGCTGTCCATGTGAACTATTTGAATATTGCTGTCCATGTGAACTATTTGAATAAGATAATTGATTTTTGTCTTGATGGATTTTTTGAGCTCACCTGTATAAAAGACAGAAGGCTGAGGTGGCTTGGGGCATTTGTTCAAACTGAGAGAGCCACACACAGCTACAGACTGCAGCTCCTGCCTTGGGGCCATATTTAGGGGCATATCCAAAAGTGCAGTTTCAAGTTTTTAACTCCTTAGTAAATTCATTTTTCTTAATTCTTGTTTGTTTGTTTTTTCTTCATGTTTGGCCAGCCATTCTCTTTCTTTTTGCTGTAAATATCTGCACGTGACTCCACTACTATAAATAAAATTCACTTGGACTGCTGAACTTTGCCTGCGAATCCTCTTTCACGTGTCTGGCTGCTCGGCCGATCCTCACAGAAGCCAATAGGGAAGTTCTTCGAATGGCCGTTTGAGGCTGCCTCCAAAAGCCAGTCATTCCCCATAGAGTCCCATGTTAAAATGTTCACATTTACAACAGAAATAAACTTCTTTACAGCCTGGCACAAAAAAACTGTTTTGGTCTCTATAGCTAATTTCCTCCTTGATGACAACTGAATGGGGAGTGAATTTTAATGTAACTTGCCCGTTAAAATTTCATTAACATTAACTAAATGTATAAGCCATTTTAATTGTAACAACATATCTGATAGCACCACTTTTTCATGGCATACTGTTCAGTGTACTGTATTTTGCAGTGTCCTCTCTAGCAAAAACACAGCAGGTAGAGGAACATTCATTATGAGTTGGATATGTTACTGAAATCTTGCTTGGATGTGTTTTGGCTCCTCCAAAATATATAGTCTATATACACAATGTACAACAGAGTGTAAAGATACTGCAATATCCTCTACATTATATCATAAACACAACCTGCTGTATTTTTTATGGATACTACAAACTACAGCATGTTTCTTCAGTGGGTGATAAAGCAAAAGAACATTTATCAGCTATTTTGTGAGGAGGCAAAACACACCCACGAGAAAGTTTTGTCTTTTTGCAGACAGCAGGAAAGCTCCTGAAATAACCATTTCCAAAGACAACAAACTTGAGTATTGTCGCACAATGCCAACTTTTGACAGAATGAGCAGGAGATGAGACAAGGAAAACAAAAAAGGAAGAGAAGAATACAGGCTCGCAAAATAACAGCTACAACAATGAAAGCGCGGCGGCACGCACAACAACCTGCAGACATCAGACAGACAGATGAAACCAGGCTGAGGAAACCGCAAAGCATGGAAACAACCCAGAACAAAGCAGCTGCATCACAACGTTGTCATCCCTAACAACTACACTTCAAACATGGACAGTGCTCTGTTGCCACTGCTAATATCTTTCTTTCCACTGTGTTTCTCCTATGAGAAGAGAAATTAATGAATACCAACTGTCCCAGTCTGAGGAGAATGCTACATGAGTGAAGGAACGCAAGAACAAAGTATAGTTGTCAGCGCTGATTGCTCTGAATGAAATCTTGGGATCTCTCAGTTAGCTTTATATAATACATTACTTATGTATTCCTGAGACATTTTCATCTGTCAGATCTAATACAATTCTGTAATCTGATGAAAACATTGATTTGAACTGTGTGGCAATTTCAAAATGTAGCTTGATCAAAGTTTCACAGATACCGTAATACTGCACGTTCTAATACAATGCATTATTAAACAACTCCCAAGAAAAGAATCAAACCAACAATGGCCTCTAGTTTCATGGCTGCCAGAAAGACCTGCTGTGGTGTGTACAAAGTTGGTGATAACAACAATGAAATGGTGGAGCTAATTAAAAATAAAGAGCTGTGGCGGACTGTGCCAGCCGGCTACTGCTGATCGGTAAATGATCTGCATACTTCTTTCAGCTTAAAAAACACATCTGTTGAGGTTTAGTTTTTAACAGCAAGCTGATTTTACTTGGATTCTTGTATAGAATTCCTAATGTCACCATAATATTTGAAAATATTCCTGATTTCACTGCCATCAGTTTTGCATCTATGCCTCATGACCTTACCCACATGTGCCATTTAACCTAATGTTCAACATTGTCAGGGGAGCGTTGGCGGAATACACACAACCCACATCATGATCACCATTGACTGCCCAGTGGTGTGTGCCATTGCATATGGGTAAACACACAATCTGGCGCAGTTATTAGGCTGTTACTGCCCGTTTTTGCCCCTTGAACTGAATGTATTTATCTGTCTCACAATACTTGGACTTCCGTTCTCTGTCTGTGGCTCTCAAGTTTTAGCTAATTGTTTTGGTTTTTCCGACCCACAGCTTTACCAGTGTTGCCAACTAGGCAACTCTCTTGCTATAATTAGCAACTTTTAAGATCCCGTTATTGAGTTTTTTTTTTTTCTTAACATATGAAGCAATTTTCTGGGTAGACATCAGCTTTTCTCTAATATTCACCAATATTTTTGAGTGAATGTGGCTGCGGTTCTAGACTGACTGTGCTCTATTAGTGGAGGAGAGCAGTCGCACATTTAATATACCAATCTTCAGAGAGCTGAATATTGTACTGTGAAGTGAATGTGCATACCTAACAACCAATCCTTCACTATTTAAGTTCGATCTTTTTTCTCAAAATACACAAAGTTTACTTGAGTGTATGAGTCCAGTATCCTGTGTATTCATGACACTTCCAGTCTATACAACAGCCATCATAAAAGTTTTTGAAAATTAAGGTAGATCTAAATGCCTGATGAGACGAAAGCAGCTTTAAAAATAATAACAGATCACAATAAAGATAAATAGAACGACTTAGGGCTGCCAGAGTAAACTATTGTGGAAATAGTAACGTGGCATTTACTGTCCAGTACATCTCTTGCTGTAGCTTGTGCTGGACCAAGAATGAGTGGGAAAAAAGATGGAAGTGTCAGTTTGTCATCTCATACTTAAGAGCTGTTTCAAAAAACCTTAAAGGCTGCACTTTGCCATATTTTGTTCCATTTCTGTAACTGTCCAATTGTAGAACACACACACACACACACACACACACACACACACACTCACACGGGAAAGGAGAGAAGGAGAAAAGAGTGATGTGGAGGATGGGAAAGCTTAGAGAGGATGATGACAGAGGTAACAAGAGAGGAATGAGGTGGTAAGAGGACGAGTAGAAGGGGAAAAGAGACCAAATGAAGACAAGAGAATGTGTAGAGGAATAGGAGAAAAAAATTAAAAAAGGAGGAAGAAAGAAAATATAAGAATGTTGTAAAGAAAGAACATGAGGGAGAGAAGGAAGATGTGATAAAAAAAAAAAGAAAAAAAACAGGGACAGGGAAAAGATAATGAAGAGGGAGCGATAGAGAAACGAAGGAAACAGAGGAGTTAACAGGAAAGAGAGCTGAGGAGAACTCTTGTCCTGTGTGTGCTGCATGCTGCTGCTGATGGAGTGCTCTATCTGCTGGACAAGGTCAAGAAAACAATCTGAACTAACCAGACACAAGAGACTCTTACACTGTTCTTTGTTTTGTTTTTTTCAGCTAAACCCTGCCTCACTTTCAGACTGGGAGCTGCCCAAGACAACCACTGAGCTGCACCGGCACTGGTTTCAATGACTTCAACAGTAGCTGTTGAGCTCAGGTTGGGTTGATCATTGGTTTTCCTCTCTCTAAGGTTCCCAAGCAGGAGCAGTGAAAATAAACCTTTCAGTCACAATCCCAGTTTTCTGACATTGCTTTTTTTGTGTATTGTAGATGTACAGACAGGTGGCAAATTAAAAGATTAAGAAACTGAATAAATGAAAGGAGAAACTCTATACCATTATGGTTTATTACTAGATGTGGAGATCTTGAACACCACCGCTCTCTGTATGCTGCTGCTAAGTGATCATCCCTGGATGTTCGCAGACTTTCACAGTGGTTGGCTTTTCTATACAAATCTCTGCTTGGGCTGCTTCCTTCTAATCTGTGTACATACAGTGCATGTGTAAAAGCCAAAATCAATGAGGCTTCCTGTGAAAATCAAAATCAATAAATGCAGATGGAGCCGAGAGATGCTAGAGTGTCCTCCTGATAACATCATGGTTAATGTGCAGGTGATTAGATCTTTAATATATTAAACATCCTTCCAGGTTGTGTAATGAGGATTAATGTAATTTATTTCTAGTCAATTTGTTTCATGTGGCACAGCTTTAATCCCACCAGCAAAACATTCGAAATAGTTTGGTAGAATCAGCTGCCAGACCAGGAGGCTACCAAAGCAGGAGCAAGTTAACATGTAGCTTAAGCTACTGCTTTAAATAATGGAGTTTCGGTTATGGGTGATCAATAAGTGGCTCAGCCGATGACAGTGTCCCTTCATCTGGGTTGGAGAGTCCAGAGGGATGGCTTTTCCTGATCATGTCGAGCAGCCTCGTCCCAGAATGCAGCCTGTTGTCCTGGCAGACACTGGCCTCTTTGCTGTGGGAATATTTCACCATTGGCGGTAACTCTGTTCGCGATCATTTGACCCTAGGCTAAACTGCGGGCAATCTCAGAGCAACAGTGGGCCATAGAGATGTGTTGTGTGTTGTGCACTCCCACAGGCATATGGCTATGCACTGTCGCCATGTCAACCACTGCCCCAACTATGGGTGAAATCACCTCGAAGGCTTATTGCCTCAATGGACAGATTTGCCAGACCAGTCACGCCAAGGTCAGCCCCTGGTCTCAGTTTTGACTGCTGCACCCAGGAGTGACAGCGATATGAGTTCTCTGAAAACAGTGTTTCTTTACCAGTTTAAAGTACACTTCCCCACCAGCATGGAAGAAAAGCATCCCCTACTGTACCAGAGTAGTTTTAAAATTGCCATATATGATCTGACATCTGACCATTATTGGCTTTTACACCATAACCTTTCTCTTGTCTTAACAAAATAGCTTTAGTCACCTAACCATAAAAATACCTAATCCATACTAGTTGTCTTGCACAGGTATAAGAATAGATCGTTATTAATAAGCAAAATGAATGCTCAATGATTGCATTCATAAATGTGTCACTGGTTGGATATAACATTTCCTATATGTGGTATTTCCTTTCCTCAAACTGTCCAGTAAAACTTAAAATTGACCCAATCCCGTGCCTGCACTTATTAGCAATTAGTCCTAGTATACATGGACGACAGTTCAGTCTCACTCGCTGCCTGATTATCTGTTCAGTAGTTTGTACCTCATTTATTCTGCCTCCTGATATTGTATTTGAGTCCTACTTTCTGAGTCGGAGCAGTTGGTTTCTCGCTTGTTTTCTTATTTGTGATTTTGTTTTGTATTGCTTTACAGCAACACCACAGTAATAACCTCTTTGCAGGGAAAATGTACAGTTCAAAGCCTATAAAACAATACCATGATTTTTAAATCCATACTGCAAAGTATGCATGGAGAGCAAATGTTCATATTTTCCTGAATATCCAAATTTAGAGCATTCCAATTATACCTCCATACAAACAGGGAAGACAAAATTCTTTTGAATACATACAAAGCTCTGCTGCACTCAGTGAACATTGCTTCTGTGCTTCAGCCCACACAAACACAACCAGCTGGCATCAGAGCCACAGAGTTGTCTCATCTGTCAAGAAAAACTTGAAATCCACTTGAAAGACAACTACACTAGACAACAGAAAGATGAGAATAAATCTCACAACAAACTGCTCTGTTGTCTCTTTAGAAGGGAAATCCAACTAGCAGAGCATCAACAAATGCGTCCGGTGTATGATATGCTGTGGAAGCTATAACGCTACATTCAGTACATTCATGGTCTAAAGGACGCACAGCTATGGTAAAAATAAAGTCAAACTTATAGTTAAAAAAGCTTTGTTAAACCCACTGCACACTACCTGCCCAGCACCCAACAGCAGACACAACAAGTTAGCGACCAGTCGGTGAATGTAGAGGCACATTTAGCAGGTAAAGAATCAACTCCAAGTGAACGCTAGTGATTCTGTGTGTCTGCTGGCTGTGTAAATGTGCAAGCAATGTCGTACGGTTGGAGTGTTTTCAATGCATTTATGAAAGGTAAGAAGTTGAACTCTGCCACAACTATGGCATCTATTTATTGACTTCGCAGTAACTATCAGAATATTAGCTTTATGTTTTACAGCATTTGAGCTTTTCAGACTCCATCAAATGAACAGATTAAGACTTCATGCGCTAATGTACGGTATGTGAAAACAGACTAGAACTGAATGTTATTTCACCAACAGCCAAATAGCAGCCAAATATAAAAATAACGGTATTTTATACACCTAATTAAGTATTAAGAACAAATTTGCAGCATTAGCTTCACAGTTAGCCAGGTAAAGTTGGTTTAAAAAAAACGTAACGGTTCTGTAACTGATTGTCACTGCCACTAGATGTCGCACTAGACCACCAGCATCTCACACCAAAGCAAATGATTCGTCGGCCACATCTCCAGTCGCAAATCCCAAGATGGAGCCCTTTAGCAACATGTAGGACTTTCCATCTCAGAAAAGCCACACCAGTACTGGCTCCATGTACTGGCCAGTAAAGACACTGATGGAGCTGGTAAAAACTTTATGGATGTTTTGACGGTCCACCAAATGTCCAGGATTTTAGCTGGTAGCAACCATGACCAGTCAGCCTGTGCTCTGGTCTTCTCTTTTTCTTTGTTGGAGGCCTTTCTAGCTGAAAAATGTGGTTTCTTCAGTGCAGGAAATTCTGGAAGGTCACTTTCACCTGAACACTGCACGGTGCCATCTCCTATGTGAGATTCACGTCTCGCACCTTGCACCGGCTGCTTCAAGTGATTTAGAGATTCTCCGTCACACCTATTTGTAACACGCACAGTTCCAAGCAAAAATAGACAGCGAAAACATCTGTTGATGGTGGTATTGACATCATACCAGCAACATTACATAAAATTGACACCTTTTACTATAGTTTTAGCATTTTAGCAGCTGCATGTGGAGACAGTGGAGGCCACACGTCTTATATGGTCATAATGGAAACCCAATGTAGGCTATAATTATATTATGAAAATAATTCATCAGGAGAGGCAGTGTGTGTGTTCATGTCCATATCCAAGGCAAACTCAATGTATGTAGATAAAACTCAGATAAAAGTCAGTGTTTACACACATGCTGCAGCACTTCTGTGTGTGTGTGTGTGTGTGTGTGTGTGTGTGTGTGTGTGTGTGTGTGTGTGTGCGTCCGTGCGTCTGTACTTTATATATGAATGAAATTCATTTGAAGAATTACAAAAAGCATAGTATTCACTTCATGATAGATAAGTTGTTACAGTGGACAAGACTAGCATAAACCTTTCATGTAGGCTGTGTTCATATTAGTGCATAACTGCCTCATTTAATTTAATAGATGGATCAATATTAATATTGGTGTCTGAAAGTCAAAAAGATTGCAACATGATGTGATACAAGCTATCAGAGAAGATGGTGTAGCCAAGATAATGTCTCACTCAAATTGTTTCGTCCATAATTAATAATTCAATACTACACATATTTAATATTCATCACTTATTAATTTACATTACAGAGAATTAATTTCCAAGGCTGTGCAAGTCATTGAAAGTTATTGGTTGAAGATAAATCCTGCTGTTTAAAGTTCAAAATGATGTTTGGGTTGGCTTCAGTCACAAACAGCCTTTGCTTACAAGGCATTTTACACTAACTGCATCCAAGCTGCACTCTAGACTCCAGGTGGCCAGAGAAAAAGAAAAAAAAAAGAAAAAACAAATAGTGCAGGTTTAAGATATATATTGAATCCTGAAATCTCTAAGTCCAATTCATCTGCTAACTGTACAACACATTTCTATCAATGAATGAAAAAGTTTTGTTAAAGCTGTAATACAAGAAAACACAAAATACAACAAAAGAAAAAATAAGAATCTGTTATTGCCAATTTTCCTTTTCAAGTAATTCCAGGCTATGGTTGCCCTCAAAGCTGAACATTTGTCATTGTAGATGCTCACAAATTTTCATTGAGTTGTTTCTTTAAATGCACAATTTTTGCAAATTTAAAAGAAAATAATTTGGTGTCGAGAGTTGTCTGAGATGTCTGTCTACTAAATTCCTTAATCCAGTAAAGATTCTAGAAAATATCTTAAAAATGTGGCTTACAACTGGGTAGAAATTCAGTTTTTACCACTTCTGGCAGGCAATCAAAATGCTGACAAAACGTGCTTTCATGTAGAGCAATTGAACCAATCACAAGAGACATTGAAGGAGCCTGCTAGATTCTTAAACTTACTCTATTGTGCTTTCTTTGGAGCAGGACAGTTAAATGTTCAACACTTTTTTTTTTTAATCGATATCAGGAACTAAATGAGTGACAGTGCACATTAATTTTTGAAGCAAGTCAGGAGGTCATTCTCTGATATTCTTCAAAACCATGAATACATTCTGTAGTGCATTAAACAACATCTGGCCCTAGCTACCCATCCTCAACTGTCTGTATGTTAAAAGCTTTCTTGCTGATCAGTAGGCTCATGAACCAGGACATGAGCTGTAGAGACCCAAAGCATTTTTTATACCAGGCTGTAAACATGTTTATTTCTGGTATTTTAATATGGGTGTCTATGGGGATTGACTCACATTTGGAAGCAGCCTTATGTGGCCGTTCGAGGAACTGCAGTTTTTTTGCACTCCCGTATTGACTATTCTTCAGCCTCAGAGGTTGCTGCTTGGTCATGACCAGGGGGCTCTTTCCCATAAATACCATCAATCTTGCATGACATGAGGTAGAACTAAAGCTAAGAGAGTAGAGCTGATGTATTTTACAAACCCCACTGTAGGTAACAGCACTATCTGTCTTCTGGCAAAGGTCAAATTTGACCATTTTTGCCCAACTACTGTTAAGGATTTAAGAAAAAGCAAAGTTGCCTCTTAATTTTTTATCCAACAGTTTGTGTTTTGATGTGTTAAGAAAAAACATCAGCTCTAGGATCATGGCTGATCTTGCACTAATTCTTGTTATTTACAGATAAACACTGGTGATGTCTTTTGTACTTGTTTTGTACCGTTTTTTTCCAAAGGGAGTTACAGTGAACTAGATGTGTTGCTAAGCTATGAGCATGTGTGTTCAGCGGTCTGTTGAGTCCTCTGACCTGTGCGCATGTATGAGGGCCAGCTGAGGTTTCTTCATCCTCAGATAGCAGACAACGAGCCTCGCCTCGATGTAGCTGAAGACGAGTTCGATGTCATTAGGATCTGCACAGTGCGTGTCCTTCAGCACATGGCCTTTAGAGGAAAGCTGGAGCAAGACAGAGACCAGGAATCAAGGGTTCGTATATGCTTGAGTCTGACTTTTACAAAAGGACATTTTTTTTGTCATGAAATTCCTCTACTACCAGGATGCCATAACACATTTCGCAATCAATCAATCAATTGCCATATTTTCTTTTTGCCCTAGATGATTACCCATGTGTAGGTGTTTGTATCAGTTTAACAATTCAAGGTTTCTACTGAATTAATAGTTGGAGAAAAGTTTTGGGGAAAAATAGCTGTTTTATCTTGATGTTTTATCTGACCAGTACGCCAAACTAAACTGACAAAAAAAAACATGTTAAACAAAGAGCTATAACTGAAATGGGATCAGGCCTAATAATCATTTGGCCTCAATTCCTTCACCTCATTAAAGAAGCAGAAACAATGGGTTTTAGCTTTGAGTGACAGTGCTGAATGAGAACAAAAGTCTGGATTTTAACAAGATAAGCAGCATTATAATTGCTTTAGCCATCTTAATGAAGACTGCTGCTATCATCTGTGCTGCCTTTGCCTCGGCTTTTTAAGCCGTAAAGTTGAAGCGTGACCATCAGAATGTCTCACTGATGTCAGCATATGGTGAATTTAAAGAGAGTGTGTATTGTCAATTAGCTGAGCAGTAGCTACTGAGGGGCAAAAGTGGTGCTGGTACCAGTTTTGGCCACAAAGACAATCCTAATTCGATTGGCACTTTTAGCCAAGAGCGCTCTGAATGTCTGGAGTGTTCTTGCTCCTATTTTATCAATGATGCTTTGGGAGCATGGGAGGCAAGAAGAACATCACACACTCATGACAAATGATCACATATAAAGTTGTTATGGCTAATGTGTTAGCAAAGAGTTTAGCAGGTTTAGCTGTCTGCTGCTGCTGGAAATGAGAGCAGTGAGAGTAAACCAAACAATGAGCTGAAAGACTCGTGTAGCACTGAAGATAACTACCAGTCAGTCATCTACCAGTGTTTGTGACTTTCGGCATTACGCAGTCATTTCAGCCACTGTTTATATAAAAATATTTATCAGTGCAGATTTAATCTGACACTACCTAATTGTATTTCTTGAGGTATCTAATAGTTTGGACAAGCTGGAGACTAGCTGTCAAGGTCTTGCACACTGAAAAGATCTAACATCTCACACACACACACACGCACACGCACACGCACACGCACACACACACACACCCCAACTTTTGGCCTGGTTGCAAGGAAATAAAGTTTTGTATTTGGAGATGCTTATATGTTATGTATTGAATTTGTGTCACCACTCCTGGCACATGAGCCACATCTTCTTGGATGCAGTCATATTTTGCAGGCAAATGCTCTCATCTGATTCAGCTCCCAAATATGGAGCATTAAAAAGCAGATAAGCACAACAATTCTCTGCAGCAGGTGAAAGGGGGAAGGGAGCAGTGAGCAGCAACCGGCAGACTGTGATGTTGCTTTGGTTTCCCATAGCTTGAGGTGCATGAATAAAAACCCTAACAAAAAATAACAATAAATCAGCAATAATAGTAGTTTAGCTGAGGTTTTGGGGAGTGTGCATGTGTGTATTTATGCTTTTAAGGCCATACCTGCAGGGCAGTGCAGAGGGATTTCACAGCTACTGCGTATCTCCTCGTCCTGCAGTACAAGTTGGCATCTGTTAACAATGTAAACAGCTCTTTCTCAATCGGAGGCAGAAAGCTCAGATTAGGTCCAAGGCTTAATTCCCTTGATTTATGGGCCTGACTCCTTGACAGGGAGGAAGAAGACACAGTGTGGGAAGGGAGGTAGGTCTGGAGAGAGGAGGAGGAGGATGACTTGTTGAAAACAGGTAGCATCTCTTTCCCTAAAGCCAAACTGTTCTCCACATTCCAGAGTTTCTTCAAGGAGATCGACTGTTGTGGAACACAGTCAGTTTGTTTCTCTCCTTTGTCATCCTCAATGTCCTTTTTCTTTACATCCTTTTTTTCTTGGCTGATGTCACTCTGTCTCTTTAATCTTTTAACCTCTTGTCCTGTGCTCTCAGCAGGAGTGGTGGCGGGTGATGTTCGGTGGGACTTGGGTGTCTGATCCGTCTCTGGATCCGCTGTCCTCTTGTTGCATCTCATTTTTCTTTTTTCTTTCAGACTGTTGTTCTTGTGTATTCGTCGTGGAAAGAATCTGGAAAGAAACAAGTGGCATTATGAAACTCTGACTGCTAGAAATTACATTAATATACTACAACAAATAATATGGTTAAAGGAAATGTAATGCTGGCTGAGCTACGTTTTGTAGTAGCCTAACATAATAAGGAAATGATGTTCATACATCTGGCAAATCCCCAAAGTTTTGATACTTAACATATTGGCATGTATTTCATTTGTCTTCCTCCAGAGTATCTGATCTTGCATAGTGAGAACTTTATTAAACTTTTTGTTGTTATATTTAGGCACTGGTAGCACTTCAGTGGTTCAAATCAGGGTCTCGGTTTAACACAGAAGAAGCCTGCAGTAATTGAACAAGGGACACAACTTGTTTTACAATATTTATCCAAAACCACAATCTTAACCACTGTTTTTATTGCCTAAACTTAACCACACACATGACACTCCACTTTATATGCCTGCCATCCATTTTAACTACTTCCATGGCACTCTGGTGCACTTTATAAATATAGTACTCAATTCAGTCAAGACAAAAACACTGCCTCTGAAACCAATATTGTAATATGTGAACGTTATTGCTAGGAGACAGGGTTACATTATGGAGTCAGATTTAAGTTGTCAGTCACCGTTGGCAACCACTGAATGACCTACAGTAGCTGCAAATGGCGCTGAGACCCAACATAATGAGTTACTATTTTAATTTGTGCTGTGAACTGGAGCCTCAATATGGAGCCTCTGTTAGCTAGTCATTTATTTTGTCTGCCGACTGGTGAGACAGATCATAACTATAAGACTATCCCATCCACCAGTTATTCTTTAGTGAACTGGACACTATTGTCAATAGCAGTGATTAGTAGAATAAAAATCATTGCATTTAAAACATTTACACTACAAATACAAGCAAAATTGTCAGATGTACTCACCTCTGCTTCACTTTAGGTGTTTGAAATGATTTGAAAAACATCAGTCAGTCGGGTTTGTGAATAAACATTCCAAAATTCCTCTTGTTCCATGCTGCCTTCTCCTCACCCATTGGGTCTCATGTTGCATGATTGAATGCACTATTGATTAAGATAGCTTCTCCACTATTGTGTTCTTTCATTAATTATTTAAAAGTTACATCTCTGGGATTTACAGAAAAACACCATATAAATATTTTAGGATACCAGTTAAGCCGTGTTTTTTGGTTTATTAGTAAGATTTTTTTGTCATGTTGGAAGGATAACTGGCCACAAGTGGGTAGGCTGAAGAAAGGTCACTTAATAAGAAAAAGTGACTTACAAACAGATGAAGAAGAAGTCAGAAAAGCCAAAAAGCAAGCGAAAACACAGGAACAAAAACAGAAGGACCAGGAGACACTGGAAACTGAACATGGGCAAAGCAGACCAACCAGGAGCACAGAGACTAAATACCCAAGGGATGCTGGGATAATTGGACACAGGTGAAGACAATCACAATGGCGGGACACTGGACAAAGGACAGAAAGTAAGACAAATTTCATGATAAAACAAGGAAATAAACAAAAGGTTTAACATAAAGTCCATACAGAGAGTCCTTTCAGGGCTGATCATGACAATCCATGGAAAACAATGTATTCCCTTAATGTTTTCACGTATCGTATTAGTTGTACAGTGAAGGGAATTTACATTAACCTTCGGGCAAACACCATTAACATGTGTGACACAGGTGTTATGTGTACCAGTAACTAATGTCAAATCAAGTTTTATAAAATTGTCCTAAATCCTACAGTCCACCACAGGAATCTTACAGATACATGTATATATTATCCTGAATTCCCCCAAGGGGATGAATAAAGTATCTATCTATCTATCTATCTATCTATCTATCTATCTATCTATCTATCTATCTATCTATCTATGTATATTAGGGGTGGGAATCTTTGAGAACCTTACAATTCAATTTGATTTAAATTCACTCAGTCACAACTCTTTATTCAATAAATAGTTAAAGGGGCAGTAGATTCAGACTCACTGTTTGCCAAACTATTCACTTCTGTTTTAAGTGTTTTAAGAAAAATATGAAATTTAACTGACTGTTAAACTAACTGATCTTGATGATGATCAACGTGTGTGGGAATACACAGCATTTAAAAAAAATTAAATAAATTTAGAAACATGTCCTCTACCTATATGTATCATTTTCTGACCACCACCACAACTATATGGATATATATTAATTTTCATCATGTTCCATCATTGCTGACAGATATAGTGTTGCACAGCTGTGGACAAATTTTCACATTAATAAAATTTGAAAAAGTTTTATTGCGTTGTGACATTGTTAGCAGAAAGTAGTGTACATGTACTCGACACAACCTTTATGCTCATTCAGGTATTTTTGAGGGCGCTATATGATGAATAAATTTTGCACTCTGAATTTTGGATGGTTGGACTGTTTGCTAGTGCTGGAGTTGGGTACTGAACTTTGCTAATGCTAGTCTCTGGGTATGACATTTTTCAGAAAAAAAATGAACCTTCATTTTGCAAAGGTAAATGATAAAGGTATATTTTATCATTTTGGAGTCTCTGCTTGTTGCCTCACAACCTCATAGTGACAGCAAGACTCCACTGTGCCAGCCAAGTCCCTCACACTACCTCCACTAAAACCACAACTTGTCATTTTTACACTTCAGTTTATGTATGGATTTGTCATGGCACAGTACAGTAAAATGATTTGTTGTTAGGTTTAGGGGATTTAATTACCACTAAGCCTTACAGCTATACCAGTACATAACTCACACTGATGCCAACAAGAAAAAAAAGGATGCATTCCCGAGCTTAACCACAGTGAGCTTGCCTTGCTTTTGGCAGTCACTCCATATCACATCCACTGATATGATAAAAACATTCAGGACGTGTTGCCCAAAGGGTTTCACGGCCTCATAGTGTGGCATGGGCCAGCTTGCTCCTCTTTACATGTTGTCATGCGTTCACTTAGCTCAGAGTCAGTTGTAGGTTACCAAGTTTCAAAAACAGGCACAGACAGAAACTACACCAACATACTTCAGGGATTAGGGCTTTCGTTCATAGTCCATGGTCTCAACAAAATGTTTCTTGCTATCACCGTTGTCATACATTCTTAACTCTTCCCTCTCCGGTGCTCTCTGGCAAAGTCATATTAGGGAAGAACCTTCTTTGTTTGGCAACGAGTCATGGTGACAAATGAAAACCTGTGATTGTGACAGATTAAAGATTAATTGGAAGTAGCCAGGTTTTGTTACTTTTAGAGGGTAACAGGCTCTTCTCTCTTTCGCACAGCTAAGCTAGCTGGTTGCTGGTTAACAGTCTTTGACGTTCATTAAAAGAAGACATCACAGACTGTCATACTTACATCTCATACATTTTGACAGATATGAAAGAGGAAATTCACACCTGCCACTGTGTCTAGATATGATTTTAACCTGATTAAAATTGTATCTAGTATTAATAGCCAGGGGCAACTGGAGTCTCATCTTATTCTCTGCAAGAACTCTAATAAACATACACTCACACTCACTCACTTTATTAGGAACACCTAGGTACTAGAATAGGGAAAAAATGTGATGTTATTGATTTTGACTGTGGCGTGATTGTTTGCGTCTAAGACTTTCTACAAATGCTGATCTCTCTCTCTTTTTTTTTTTTTTTTACAGAGAATTGTATGAAAGACATCACAAAACATCCAGTTCAGACGGACAGTTCTGTGGACGGAAACGCTATGTTGGTGAGAAAGGTTAAAAAAGCTTCTTAGAATGAACAACACATCCAACATCTTGTGGAATCAGTGCCATGAAGTCATTAGGTAAGGGAGGGCCTAATCAGTATCAGTATTATGTTCCTAATAAAGTTGAGTTTATATGTGTACACTCACCAAGCACTTTATTTAAATATATAAATATATAGAAGATTGGCTACACTCGCTCTTAATCTTCTCCCAGCCCTTGCCCTTTCCCTCTTACTTTGTTCGTTCATTTATTTCCCATTTCATGTAGTCATTATAATTTTCTTTTTCCTAAGTGTGAGGTCCCAGCAGAGCTTAGATAAAAATGACATTGTTGGTAAAATGTCTTTTGCCCCATCAACTGGCAGATAACGTGGTGGTTGGAGGACAATGGATAATGTTGAGCCTAAAAGCCTGCTGTTGAGATGAATCATCCTATAGTGCTTTTGGTGGTGATATATGCTTCCCTGAGTGGCAGTAATAAAAAAAAAAAGAAAAAAAAAGTAATATTTGTTTTGTCTTTGTGAGTGTGTGTGTGTGTGTGTGTGTGTGTGTGTGTGTGTGTGTGTGTTCAGATGGCTTGAGATTGCGTTTCTGCTGCCTTTCTTCAGACTATTGAGTGACAGCTTTTTTTCCAGGCAATCGTGCTCCTCCACAAGAGTAAGAGAGAGAGAGAGAGAGAAAGAGAGAGAGACGGAAAAAAGATGCAGAGTTGGGGAGACATGCAGACAAAGATTCACAAAGAGGCACAAAAATAGTTTTGCCATATGCCAAGTGATTTTCTTTTGTATTTACCCCCATTTTCTTCCCAATTTACTTCTACTGTATACCGCATTCCATTAGAGACCATCTCCATTAGCCTGCAGGGGCTGGACACCATATATGCCTCATCATCTCAGAGCATCTAAGAATAACACAATACCAAAAGATTACTTTTACCTGATACCCTGGGATTTTACCACTAGCGGAAAAAATTGAAATACTGAACTGCCATTTCTTTTCACTTCATTCATTCATTCATTCATAATAGCAGATTTCCAATGTAAAGTGAGTGACTTATCCATCCTGCCAACATCACTCTTCACTTCGACCTGTGTGTGCGTTTTTTATGTTGCTATTTTTCTATGTAGCTACGTAGCTAATTAGCTATGTAGGAAGATGGGTTCGTACATCATAACAAAAAAAAGTGGATAAGGAGGTTGCATTTAATTGCATCAATTCAAATATTCTAATTTGATGTGTCATAATTCACAGAAACTATATTTGGATGGAAGCTGTTTGTGATAGAAAGAATGGGAGAGTGTTACTGTGCGTGAATGTACGTGTCTGTGTGCATGTGTGCGCATGAGTGCGACTGAGGGAAAGCTGTATTTGGCAGCACAAACCACAGGAAGCACGGCTGCCATCGTGGGAACAGAGAGACGAGAAATGAAGGCGAGAGTGATAAAGTGTAGAGGTGGGAGGGAGAAAGCCAATGACAACGAGTCAAAGGAAGTTGAACTCACAGCACAATGTAGAGGAATAAAGAGAGAGAGAGAGAGAGAGAGAGAGATAGTGGCGGGGATGTGGATGATGGTAGTAGGTGGAAGCTCTCATGCAGCTTTGTTAGAACTTGGCCGTTGTTTTCTCTGTTGCATATAAATAGCTGTTTATATTTGTTTCATAGATTGTGCTTGCTTGTTGTTTTTAGCCGCAGGGTAGGTGGGTTGCACTGGCCTTGGCTTTGAAGACAGAGGATTGTGTGTGTGTGTGTGTGTGTGTGTGTGTGTGTGTGTGTGTGCGTGTGTGTCTCTATGTGTGTGTGTCTGTGTTTGTGTGTTTGTGTGTGTGTGTATTCTTGTTTTCCAACCAATTTAATTTTCTGACCTTAGACATGGTGACATATTTTATAAATTTATCTTGGCTAGTCATTCCTTCCTCAAGCTGTGGTATAGGTTTAGGATTTGGGTTAAGATGAAGTTTACGAAGGTAGCCAAAATAGCTTGGTCTGACTCCAGCAAGTCTGGCTGTGAGACCCATGCCAGACTTGTGATTAAAGGGGTTACTTCAGAGGTGTAGTATTGACCTTCCATAAAGTTGGAGGATGTTTTTTTTTGTTTGTTCTTTTTAAAAAGAAGAAAAGAACTGGCCACTGCTACACCAGTTTGTTTCAAGTCGCTGCCATAGGTCAAGGTTAAAAACTCTGCATCATAATCTTCACATAATGCAATGTGATATGATCTGTTTTGGTATGTTCTCTAGAGTTGTGAAGTTGGAGGAGCCAATGGTTTCCATTATTCTCCCAGTTAATGTAACAATCCTATGGGTTTATGGTATAATGATAGTAATAATATTCACTTTTATGGCAACTATTAAAACACACAGTTTTAGAGCACCTCACATTTCTA
Source organism: Seriola lalandi dorsalis (assembly GCF_002814215.2). Taxonomy (NCBI): domain Eukaryota; kingdom Metazoa; phylum Chordata; class Actinopteri; order Carangiformes; family Carangidae; genus Seriola; species Seriola lalandi. Next base: position 1,416,066 of record NW_019525442.1, on the reverse strand, counting down.
CACACATTTTTCAAATACAAGTATATACTGTATACATACATACATATGTACATACATAATCTACATACACCCATACACATAAATTAAAGCACACAAGCAAAATAAACAAAACTAATGGCAAACATAGAGTATTTATAAAAAGGCTAACCTAAATGAGTTTTCAGCAGCCTTTTGAAACAAACCACAGATTCAGCAGATCTGATAGAAAGGGGGAAGGCTGTTCCAAGGTTTAGAAGCTACAGCCTTAAAAACATAATCACCTTTGGATTTAAAATAGGAACAGAGAACAGGTAAAAGTCAGTGATCAGATGATTATTGAGGCCGACCGCTTTAGAAAAGGGCTCAACATCTCTGCCATATGAGCAGGCCATGTAGGACCTTATATGTAATTAATAAAATTGAATTCTATATCTTATTGGAAGACAATTGAGGGAGGCAAGAACTGTGAGTGATGTGAGACTGACAACTAGTTTTTGCTGACAGCCTAGCTGAAGATGGGCTAGAGAGGACAGAGCCTGCAAGTAAAGAGGGAGTTGCAATAATCTAAATGAGAACTGCTGCCAATGACTTCCATGTTTTTGGCTAATAGTATAGGTTTGATTTTAGCAATATTTCTCAATTGAAAGCTACTAGATTGAATGAGCTTGGTAATATAAGATTCAAAGTTGAAAACAGATAATGTGACCAACTGCTTTTATACTTCAAAGGGTTGACACCTTCAAAATCCAATTTATAGATATATGAATTGGACAAAAAAGTAGACTGTGCCGAGCAGTTGCCGTATACATTCTCTCCATTAGGAGGAGACAATAGCAAAGTGTTAAACTCTGATAAAGGAGGAGAGTCTGCAACTCACAGACACACACACACACACACACACACACACACACACACACACATGCTCATGCACAACACCTGCATAAGAGCCACATCAAAATATAACATAAGTGAATGTAAACTTGGTGGAATTGCCCTTTAACACCATAATCAGCACTAAGTAAACTTATCCAGCTCTAGGTGCTGAAACTGGCCAAAGCTGCCAATGATTTTCAACCCATTGCAGTCCAAGTGTGCACCCCCCAGTGTTAATCTAGCCGCCATATATGAGCTAGAGCTGGCTCACGTTTGGACTTCTGGTGCGAGAGCACAGCTGAGCGTGTTGGAACTCAGCCACAATCAGATTAGTCTGGCTGGCAGGGAACGTTCAGAGGCTCAACGCAAATATGTACCTGGGGAAACAAAAACCTATTAGAGAAGCAGCATTTAATGGCTCTTTCCTTGAAATGCTTATCCTGTCTTTATAATAATAGTTGTATACTGTTATCCTGTTTGTTAAGTGACTTTAGGAGGCTTTACCTGCTAACAGCCCTTATGGTTGAGGTTGATGGAGAAGCTGTGAATAATACTACTGTGTCTGGCTGCATCTCTCTTGTTATGCATTGTCTGAGAATGAATCACCAGTAACAAGCAGGATTTGGGGAAAGGGAGAGACAGTAAGAGGAATATAGGCAGAGAGGGAGGGAGAGTTGTCATTGGTAAGAGAGCGCTGTTGTTATTGTTAAGTAGTATGCTTACTTGCGTTACACAAAAAGTAGCACTTCACAGAGGTGAAGGCCTTTTATTTTCACTCCATCTCTTTTTTTCTATTGCTCCGTCAGCAGTAATGAGAAGCACAGATCCATGTGCAATCCATATGTCACTCATCAGGAGGATGAGAGAAAAAGACAGACGAGGGGAGAGAGAGAGAGAGAAATCCGCTGGAATATTACTGCTTGTTTGGTTGACATGTAATGTGTTGCTTCTAATTTGATGCTGTCACTTACAAGCTTACAGTAACGTAAACTACATTTTCTCTAATTGGCCCACTGCAATTTGAAGTGTTTACCCAAATATCTTTATGCTGCACTGTAGTCGTTAACATACTACATACTAATATTTAACACCAAATCCTCAAGCTGGACCTGAGTTTGCTGACTCACCATTGTCACTGAGCAAATCAAGAGCTTTTATCAGTGGAAATCCCCTTATTGGCTACTGAAAGCACCATTAATTGTGACTGGTTGAAGACTACTGGACAATGAAAATCACAGTTATTTTGCAATTACTAATAAATCTCATAAATACCCTTTGTTTTTCACTAAACTAAATTAAATATCTCAAAGAAGCCAACACACTGATCATATTTACAACCTATGACTAATCAGAGGACAGCTAGAAGGAGCACTATAACATCATGAGACTTAAAAGCCTCAATAATCAATTGCTTTGTCCACTTGGGGGCAGCACGGCAAGATGTAAACACAACATATCCGCCATATTTCCAACTCTTCAACTGCTTTTCATTCAAATTTTAAAACAGAGGAGCTGGTCTCTGTTTTTAACCATAATTGTCAGTATATCCTGGATTCTGTTGCTCCTTATAAGGTTAGAAAGTCAAACAAAGCACTCCGGCCTTGGCTAACACAATCCACACTGGACTTAAAGAGGGACTGTAGAAGAAAAGAATGGAAATGGAGGAAAACTGGTTTATAGGTATTTTTCGAAATCTGGAAAAATGCAAAAGGCAGTTAAAGAAGCAAGAGTGTCATTTTATTCTAATGCGATTTCAGCCAATCTTTCAAACCCCAGAATTTAATTTAAGGTTTTAGAATCTGTCACCTAGCTGCTGTCAAAGACCGTCTCAGTGATATTAACTGCTGGATGGCTGAAAACTTCCGCCAACTGAATCACTCAAAATCAGAAGTAATACTGTTCAATCTACAAAGCCCCACCCATTTCATGGAGAACAGCCTGGGTGCTCTACCCACAAACATCAAACCCACTTCCTGGAACTTAGGAGTGATATTTGATTACAACCTCAGCTTTGAGTCACACATGAGACAGGTTGTCAGTTATGCAGTCAATCAATTACGCACCATCTCCAAAATCAAACAAATTCTCTACAAATCAGACCTTGAAAGAATCATCCACGCCTACATTTTCTCCAGGCTTGATTATTGCAACTCTCTCCTTTCCGGAATTACCCATGAAGCACTGTCTCGCCTCCAACTAGTTCAAATTGCAGCAGCTAGGCTTTTGACTGGTTTTAACAGACAACATCACATAACTCCAATCTTAGCTTACCTATACTGGCTTCCTGACTTGCTTTTATGTGATGTCGTCTTCTTATTGTCTTTCTATCATCTTTTTTATTTTTTATCCCATCATATCTTTTTTTTATTACTCTTTTAATTGCTTTAATTCCCTAACATCCTCTATTTCTTTGTATTGCTTTTATTTCCTTTTATTGTTTTTATGGCTTTCATCTATCCTTATTAACTTTATTTTATTTCATTATTGCTTTATCTCTTTACAAATGTTTTAATCTGTTTCTATTGTTTCTATTTCCTTTCACTTTATCACTTCTTCACCTTATTTTATTGTTACTTACTGCTTTTACCCCTTTATGACCTTATTTGTATTCATTATTTTTTATCTCATTCTGTTGCTTTATGCTGTTTTAGTGCATATACCCCCTTTTATTATTTCTAACCCCTTTAATTGCTTACATCATCTTACATCTTACTTTGGTCCTCCTGGTCTCAATTTATGTTGTTGGGTTCTTGTATTGCTTGGGTTGCTTGCCTGGGTCCTTATGGGTTTATATGTCATTGCTGTTTGAGTTTTCCTGCTATTGTGTTGCTTGTGTTGCTTGCTTGGGTTCTCGTGGGGTTATATGTCGCTGTTGTTGTTTGGGTTCTTCTGCCATTGTTCTCTTGTATGTTTTTGGTTTTGAGTCAAAACACTTTGTAAACTCTTGTTTTTAAAGGTGCTATATAGATAAAGGAGTTATTATTATTATCATTATTATTATTAATATCATTATTATATCACTTTACAGTATGTCACTTGTGAAAACCAAACTGCAAGACCTTTGAAGCAGGCACTAAACTGCATTTGGGTTGTCAAGATAATGGCTGAAACTCCCACAGGCTGTGGGAGTTGCCTGAGGCATTACAGCACCTGGTGGCCTCGTCATGCTCAGTCTGGCTGTACCGTTTAGATGTGTTTAACACACCCGCTGACTCTCTCTTGATCCCGCCCTGTTCTAAGGCCTCAGGTGCCTTTCATGTGAGATCCTGGAGGCAGGTAGTGCAGTAATCGGATGTGTGTCATGCTGAAACTCTATTTGAGTTGATGAGATGAGAAAAAAACTAACTTCAGGTGATTATAGTAAAGACTTTTCTTAACACTGACAAGTGCTAATAAACATGTTTTTTACACTTCACCAGGCTTAGGAAAACCCGTAATGCACCAAACGTTTAAATATGGACACACAGTTTGTGTAGTACTTGGCAAGGGCAAACAGGTTTACAAAATAGGCTTGACCATCACTAAGTGGATTTCCATCCACCTGCTTTTATGTGCATTTTTAATTTGCACATAAAAAAAATAGGTGGAACCTGCCACTATTGGACAGTCCACAGTGAAGAGGCAGACGGGAAACAAGGACAGAGAGAGAAGAATTGAACCATTGACATTGTGATTAAGTTGAATGTCCTGTAACCAAGGTGCTCTGGAAATGCCAAAAATGTAAAAATTTAAAGTTTTTTATGCTTGGGTGAGATAGACTGATGTGTGTGACCTGAGGAGACTGTAACATTCTTCAAATTAATGAAGCAAACGCAAGTAGCAAACAAAGCCCATGAAGCAATGGGTATGAAGCAGTGGGTTTCTTTTGGCTCATCATTAAGGGACTCAAATTAAGTTACACTGTTCTCAATGTGCCCTTTTAGATCACTGTTGCAGGCTTCTATTGCCAGTGGCTAACATTCTGTTCTCCAACCTAATAATCAAACTGTCCTCTTCGTATGTTAATGTTTTCCAGTTAAGTCACTCATCATACCGTTCCTTTGAATGACAAGTCCCGGTGCAGTACACTTACCTGTTTTTACATCTTGTTTGGAACATAGCATATCCTTGATAAACCCAGCTGCCTTTTTAATCTTCATGTCCTGAAGATATGTCCTAAAGTCCTGTCTTTGCACAACAAATGTATGTACAAATTGCATGAGTTTCTAGGCAAGCTTCTGAACCAACTTAATTGTGTTTTTAATGGCATCCAAAAGATTGAGTCATAGCTACTGAGAGACATAGAGCAAAAAGTTGAAAATGACTGTCTTACTACATGGACCCCATTCCCACAAACCTTCTACAGGGGCATATCTCCCACCATTGTACCAGTAATAATACATGTGATAAAAGCTTAATTGGCTTCAGGAATAATTTCCAACCACATTCAAACAAGCTTAGGTAACTCCTTTGCTCAAAAAGCCCTCACTTGACCCTGCTCACGTGGAAAACTATTGGCCGGTTTCACTACGTAAGTGTATAGAACAGGCGATTTTCAAGCAGGTCTCAGAATCATGTAATGACCTCCTTGATCCAAATCAGTTGGACGTCAAGAGCAGCCACTCTACTGAAAGGGCTCTGTTGTCAGTGACAGATGCCCTAAGGGCAGCTAGAGGTTTCAGCTCAGTCCTTGGTTCTTATCTCCACCACATACTGCTGTCTGTACTTTCCAACATGGGCATCTGTTCAGTGTGTCATGGCGAAGACGAGGGTCATTATCCCCAAGGATTAGTGTTGGGACTGGTACTTTTTGCTATATACACCACCTCCTTGGCTCCAATTTTCCGCACGCATGGCTTCTTATATCACTGCTATGCAGATGACACCTTACTATACCAGTCATCCCCAACAGAGGACCCCATGGTGTCTGCTGATCTCATCTCATCTCTCTGACATGGACGAAGGAATGCCACCTTTGACTAAAACTCTCTAAGACGGTGGATTGATTGGTGGGTTATGTGTTCCTCTTGTAGTCACTTACACATCCAGCCCAGAAAAACATGCTGTGTGCAATCAAATACAGAAACTGGCCAGGAGCTTGAGTTAATGTTCACATCAAACATCATGGAGTTGTGGGATTTTCACCCACAACAGTCTCTCGAGCAGTGGTTCCCAACCTATGGGCTGGGGCCCACTGGTGGACCGTGGAGGTACTGCAAGTGGGCTGACAAAGATGTCATAAAGAAAAAGTTGTCTCAAACTGGTTTGAGATGACCTGAATGTGACAATGAGTTGAGTGTAAATTTTTATATTTTTAAATTAAATGAAAATATTTATTTAGGACATCTATCCTGTGGAATATAAGAAAGATGGTTGCTGTAACATGAACACTGAACCATCAAATTAAAAATGTATGGCACATGCCAAGATGTGTGGAGGAAGAGGAGGAGGAGGAAGAGATTGTTAATAACATAAAATTAATCTCCAAGAAGTTAGTATACTATTGATTAAGACCATCAGCCCATCACTGATCAACAACAAAAAAAATGTCTCAAAGGAGTCTCAAATTCTTCCTGGCATTTGACACAGATGATTTGAACTGTTAAAAATTGGTGTCATAAAGACACACACACAGGGCTTTTCAGTCTGCTATTTAGTTACTCTGTGAAGAATTTAATGTTAACTGGAAGCAGGTAAACTTGTGAATTATCTATTTAAAATTCATTATTAACTCTCATGATATTCAATATTTTTCTTATTGTCAGTGAATCCCACAAAAAGACCAGAACCAGCGACCTACAAGTATTGCATGTGTATCCAAAGCTTGATATAAGCTTCATTGTTACATACTTTTTTCATGTGGCCATGTTTATTTACTATTTTATCATTACAATGTTAATACAGTGCAAAGATGTTTACAATGACTTGATGAGTAACTCAAAATAAACCGATGAAGCTCCCAACTCCACTATCTTGTTATATTGTTTAGGTCATATTTTTACTGGGTGTGAAAATCAGCCCTCCAAAATTTGTGCCTGTGATTATAATTTACAGGCCCATTGCACTGAGAACAAAATTTATTGACTATAATCTTAATCCTGATATAATCTCCTGTACTGAGCAAGAGAGAAAGACAGAGTGACAGAAAGTGAAATCCAGGCACCGACCCCTCGGCTTCCATCATAAACCAGCACTATAAACCTAACTGTATGCCAACGCTTAATCCAATCCATATGGCATCAGATTTATCTGCAGGTAAATCAGAGCCAGGGATAAGTATCTTCTGGCTAGATTAATAGACTGCAGAGGAAAGTAAAAAAAAAGAAAAAAATAGATGAGGAAATGTTTTAGGGCCACACTTCAAAGACCTAGAGCAGTGATCAGTGTGTAAATGTGCATGTGTGTCTGTGTATGTGTGTGTGTGTGTGTGTGTGTGTGTGTGTGTGTGTGTGTGCGTGTGCGGATGAGAGAGATTCTCTGGAAATATTTTAGGGCCACACTTAGAAACCCTCAGTATATTCTGCTCCCAAATGACGCTGTTACATTTCAAATTAAATGAGAGGTGGGTGAGGTGGGTGTGTGTGATAAAATCCCTAGAATATATTGCCAATGATACAGCATATTTTGCCCTGGTGTGTGATGTGGGGACAAGTTGCAATGGGTGGTTTATAAAATTTAAAGTGTAACACTTTGTTGGCTTAATTGTTTGGATGCATACAGGGGCCAATCAGTGGTTTGGTGGATCAATAAAGCAGTTAACGACACACAAGGGCGCAAAGATGGTGAGCTGCCTGGGAGTGTGTATATGTGTGTGTGTGTGTGTGTGTGTGTGTGTGTGCTTGTGTGTGTGTGTGTGTGTGTGTGCGCGCGTGCATGTTACAGTGGGAGGTAAACGAAGACTATTCAGTCTCAAAAGGCTATGCCACTGCGGCAATGTCAGGGTTATGGATATCCAGGCCTTTCTGTGTGTTTGTTCGTGTGTGTGTGTATGTGTGCGTGTGTGTGTGTGTGTTTGTTTGGAGGTGAACTCCCCAGAGAGACTGTAATTACCAGGATGGAAAATCACCTTATATCCAGGGCACACATGCAGATTTGGACCAGTGCTCAGGCCTGTGTGGTTTGTGTTTAGACACTTATCATTTCAGTCAACATTCAACCACATTAAAATCAACACTGGACTCGCACTGTTAAACATGTATTTGCAAAGAAGCTTCATGGAAACTACAGTTGATGGTGAAAACGTGTCTTCTGTAATAGAGTGCTGCAAGAATGAGTGTTAAAACCCGGAAACAAGTTCCAAAAGTCCCAAAGGGTTTCGTTCGATGCCTGAAATAATTGTTAATAAGCTCATTTTCCCAGTTTATTGAACAACATAAAATAGTTAATACACCAGTCGGGATTTCTTTAAGCTTTTAAATGTCTTAAAAAAGGCTGGCTGCTAAAAAGTGGCTAAATGAAAGTACAGAGGTTGTCAGGGACATTAAATGTCATCACACCAAAAAAGTTTGTTATTTTAGTAAATTGTGATCTATCTGTTTCATTACTTGATATTCATGTAATAAATATACACATGTCAATTTGATGGTAATCTGCATGAGAAATAATAAAAAAAGAAAAATAATTGGTTAAGATAATTAACCGCTTATAGTGATCAGTTTGACTCAGACAGATGTGATCACTATAAGCAGTTTGTATTTACATAAATAAATCAAGGTTGTAAGGGAGAAATCAGTGAAATCAGTAATGCAGGGAATGTTTAGGTGAGAGTGGCAGAGACACAGAGCAAGCCAGCTTTGAAACTTTGCCTAACCCCACAGCCCAGCTCAACCTCATCTGTCTGATGACCTCCAGCCTGCTTGGCTGCTTCCTGAAAGGGGAGCAAGCGAGACAAGCCAAGCAGAGCAGTTAAACAGGAGGGGTCATCACACCAGGTTGAATTTCTAAAATTGCCTTTTCCATTTCCTTTGAGCAGGACAATTTGAAATCCATTCATCTTTATTGTATTGGACTGATAGCAGAAACCTCAGTGCCCCATGAAGTCACAGTGTACTGACGCTCTTCTACATCATTGCTGCAAAGTAAAAGCACTGTAGACCCAACCTCCAGTGAATAACCGCTGGAGGTCAGGGCAACAGTGCATTTGATGTGGACAATATCACTCTCAGAACTTTTAAAGGTCAAACGCACATTGTAAGGGCTTTAGTTATCATCTAGAACTCAATGACTCTTACAACAAGTTCTGTGGCTGTGGCTTTTATAAGATGCTGCTAAGTGTTTTCCATGTCCTTCAAAAAGTAGCTGTTGCCAAAAATCAAATCCTTGAGAACATATGATTTTATCATTTTACAATACCTCATCAGTTGTTGGTAGTTAAGCTTGGCCTGCGTAGATTTACATATTTTGGAGAAGTGGAGGTTGTAAACCGTCATCTGCAGTAAAAATAGGTTACACCAGGACAATATGCATGTGGGCATGAAAATTTATTTAGGACTTATATTTATAGGATAGGATATTTACGCAGCACTACATATCCTGTAATGGCTTTTATCCTGTGTGCTTATGACAAAGATCAATGGCAACTTCTGTTCTGAGGCAATAAAGTGTACATGACACCTCACTGCATTTCCCCCCTACCAGTCCTCTCCACCCCACCCGAGCATAAATATTGTCTGCTGCAAGCCAGCACAGCCAATTAACAAACTAAGTTACACCAAGAAATTACTGCATTGTTCCATTGACAAGCATTGTTTTATTAAGCCTATCAATTCAGCTTGCTCGTCTCCCTACAGTTACTGAATTTGTTTGTGGGTGCTGGGCTTGTGTGCGTTTGTCTGATTGCAGAGTAGTTTGCTTGTGAATTATAGAGCAAATTATGACTTTGCAATGCCAGACAAGGCGGTCAATTGAATGGTAAATTGAATGGTGTATTGTACACTCCTAGTAAGGAGCTGCAATAGTTATTGGCTAAAAGTTTTTTTTTACTTGTATTGAACATAATGAAATGATCTCATCTTCATTTGCATCTCTGACAAGTTATTAGAAATGTTGTTTTATCCTCATCTAACTCTGTAACTTTTGTACACACTATTATATCAGGACAAATACTGTTTGTTGCTGGAGTTGCTGAATTACTATCAGATCACTGCCCTTTGCTATTTGCTATTTGCATCACATTAACCTCAAGCCATTTAGTTTTTATAGTCCTATTCTTGGAGAAAAATAAATACACACAATTAGTATAAAGAAAACAAATATAAAAAATGTCACCTGACGAACTCTCTTCACTGTCATTAGATCCCGCAGTCTCTAATGTGAGTGATGCCCTTCTTTAAAATGGTTACTTATACAGCAAATGCATTTTCATGGAAATGTAATCCAGACCCTATTCTGTTTTTTTTAATCATCATAACAAGAAAGAAATGTTAATTAACCTGTCTTGTAAGCTGCAAAATACTGAAGGTATTACATTTCAGTATTACCTTCAGTATTTCATTATTTTCCACCCAAAACATCTTCTGTTACAATATACTACTACTACTACTACTAAAAATAATAATCATAATGATAATAATAATAAAATAACTTATTATTTAACTATTTATGATTATGTTTAGGTACCTGGTTAAAGTTGGGGAAATATGGTAGTATTGATTTAATAGTCAAAAAGCCAACAGTGACATGAACCACAAGACAGCAGACCGGGGATGAAAATGACAAAACAACAACTGCAAAACTGCAGAAGTAGAGCCTAGTGAATAATAAAATATAGCCTATAAAATATGATATAAACATCAAAAACAGCATCAAAAAAATACTAAAATAAAAAATCTATATACACTATATACTGTACATCACAAACAGCAAGACGGTGTGCTATAAAAAACTATGCAAAATGAAAGTATATAATAAATGCAGAAAAGGCATAATATAGACAGTATAAAGTGTTACAATGAGCGGAAGGAACAATTTCCTGAAACGTTCTCTGTGACAGCGGAGCCGAATCAGTCTGTTAGAAAACGTCTCTGCAGTGTGTCGTGAAGGGGATGGGATGGATTGTCCATGATGGAGAGCAGTTTTTGTTCAATGACCTCCTGTTCTTCACTGACTCCAAAGTTTCCAGGCTTGGCTCAATGATGGTCAGTCTGCTGTAACATGACAATGTCCCTCACAGGATCAATAAAGTATGTCAATCTACCTATCTAATACTGTAGTGCTTTTTTCACTCTAAAAACTCACTCTTTGTGCACAGATTGTGTGGCTGACGAAACAGCACGATGCATATATTGTCCGGGTTTTTTTTCAAAGCTGCGGGACTAGTTATGCGCTGGAATTTCAATACGGAAGATGAATAAGACAAATAAGTATGTAGAATAATAATATACACATAATAAACCCTATCTCTTGGTGATCAGTAAAGAGTGTCTTTAAAGCAAAAACTTGAACTTAAGTAGAACAAGCAACATAGAATTGGGCACATAAAGTGAAACAACAGGCAACACAACAATAACATGACAAATCTCAGACTCATCTCAGGTTCATGAACATGACTCATCCCATTCTCAAATCCATTCAACAGTTGTTGAGACATAGAACCAAAAATGTGAACCTTCTGGTGGTGCAAAAGAAAAAGTCAGAGGATTACAAACATTGTTAGGATATTTCACTGGATAAGTGAAACCTCTGAGCTTCTGGTGGTGTGAGATGAAAGGTCTCTGAGGACTTTAAATGTCTGTACAAAATTTCATATCTATCCAAAGGTTGTTGAGATGTTTCAGTCTGGACGAGGTGGTGGAACAACAGACAGATGGACATTGACATCCTGAGAGCCACACCTCTGAAAAAGCCAGTGTACTTCTAGAAGATTTGTAAAATTCAAACCCCAGAGTTTTTATAATCCAATATGGATTGATTGTACTGCTACAAGTGTAGTCTGCTATCATCCCCCTTCCCCTGATGGCTTTATTTGATCTTTGTCTCCTAATGGCTGTTATCTGCTCTCCTCAACAGGTCAATCACAGTGTCAGATCACTCTAGTCTTGAAATGCCAAATATCAGAGCTTATAAGAGCTTCATATCCAATTCTGTGTTTCCTTGTCTGTTTGAAAGTGTAAATCACACTTTCACTGGAAAATGTTCTTGTTAGGTTACCTCCCTCAAGCACAAATCTGATTCCAGCGCTCTTAACATACTATTGATCAGATTAGGTGCACGTTGTGGAGATGAAAATGATCTATCACAAAGTGCGTTTGCTCTCAGGCGGTGGCCTGGGAGAACTGCAAAGGTGAGAACATCCTTCTCTGAGCTATTTTTTCCAGTTCTATACTCAGTTAAAGGCTGTTTTTCCCATTATCTTCCACCCCATTTCCTGGCAGAAAAAAGGAAAACACATTTAAAAACATCAACTCTGCACTTCTAAAGGTCTACCTCCACGCTCCATACAGCGGAGCAATACAAGGTGCCTGTCAGAGGTTTTCAAATCTGGGACACCAAAGCCATTTCAGCATCTTGTTGTTTCAGAAAAAAAAGTTTCTTTGTGTGTGTGTGTGTGGTACCGTGCTATTAGTAAAACAAAATCTGTAGCAGCCTGGCGGTTCTAGTGAAGTGCATGAGTTGTTTGATGAACTGAACTAAGGGAAAACTGCAGCCACGCTCAGTGAACAAGTGAGAAAGAAAACATCTGCTATGTTAAAATCATGAGAACTTTCAGTCACTATGAGTTTATAGGTTTGTTTATAGGTCTATGTACATATATTGAATCTTTATATATGAAATAAAGTATATGTACATATAAAATAAGTAAAAGTTATATATGAAATCTATTAGAAATTGGAACAATTTCATAAATTGACATATGTGTCCAGCCTACACAAACACATATGTTTGTTTATGTTTGAGTTAACTCAACAACATGTTATTGAGTATGACCTAACTTTTGACACTCACAAAAGTTAGGCTACCTAACAAACAGGGGAAAACATCCAGTTATGCTGCACTGCTGAGAGAAGCTATGTGCATGACTCTGTATGAGTCACTCTGCTGATGGAAATTAGGTTGAAGGGAGCAGTGAGACTGAAACAAAACAATAAAGTTGAGGGCCAGAAAAGCTGAGGGGGCTTGTCACTGTGAGCGATACATTTCACGTTACACAAAAATTACTTGGTTACACGTGATTATGAGAAGATTATGAAAAGAACTACAAGGTTTTGAGACTCTAATAACAGCATCTCATCTTTGCCCAAATACACCAGATGACAGACAATAATTATGATTTGCCTGTGTCACACTATTTTGTGTGCGTGTGTGTGTGTGTGTGTGTGTGTGTGTGTGTGTGTGTGTGTGTGTGTGTGTGTGTGTGTTCATATAGATAGCATACCATTGTGGTTTGGACATCATGCAGTAATGGAGGTTAATTTATTGATTACTGTGGACTAGGTTCTATTAAAGTCAGCTGTTTTATGTTTGAGGGAAGTGAGGATTCCAAGAATTTGAATTGCTCTCCACCAAGTTGACAGAGTTGGGGCTCTTTGTCCAGAGCCAATCCTAACCGTCAGTATCAGTGCCAATCCAGGAATATCTTTAAAATAGGTCTCAGCTCAAATGAACCAAAGCCAATCCTTTCTTTACTAAACTCTACTGTGTTTCATCTACTTTTCTAGTCTTACTGACCAATCAAAGCACTTTACTTGCCAGATTCCCCCATTCACTCACACATTCATACATCACACTCATACACACACTCATTCACTGTTGACTTTAATTTGTCACCAGACACTTCAGTAAACAGAACAGTTTAGATTAACCGTCAAATTACATGTTATAATAAAAAAAAAACAATGATGACATAACATGGCGTAACATAATATAACATAACATAGCATGATGGCATACACTTCTAGTGTGACGAACCAACTGACAGTTTTTGTTATTGTTACCTATATTTTGACTTATTGAGTGTTATTGAGAGTTATTGGGAAGGAGAGAGAAAAGAGGATGAAAAAGGAAAAAAAGACATTTTCTTTTTTCTCTTTATGTGAGAGAAAGACAGCGAGAGAGAGAGAGAGAGAGAGAGAGAAGAGGGAGAGACTGTAGACTGTGTAATCAGTAAATGGTTGACTGTACTGTTCCTGTCAATGCGCTGTACATCAGAAGTCTCTCTGTTTATCTGTGTCCTCGGCAGACACACACCTGCATGATTGTATGGATACCTGCGCACATGGAGAGCCACTTGCAGTCAGTACAGTGTCAATCTGGCACTGCAGCGCTGTCCATGGTGCTGAACATTAACCCTGTCTTTCAGGTGTTTATAATCTGCTTTTTTTTTAGCATGAAAGTTATATGAATTAGTAATTCCCAAGCATCTTTTAAGGCTCCACATGAAGTACATGTGTAAAAGTATATATGTGTGTTAGTGTGTGTGTGTGTTTGTGTTCCCTAGTAATAAAAGATTTGATTGGGGCCTCACTGTGAACTATCAGTACTATCAGTACTGAACTATATTTTAGATTTTATTTAACCATTTAACTCCCATTGAGCCTGAAAACCTCTTTTGCATAGCAGACCTGGCCAGCATGGCAACATAAAAAGTTGCAGAAAAAACAATACAGAATCAAACAGTAGTAAGGTGTTGCCAGAACAGCGTCATTACTCCTTGGCCTTCGATTCTACAAGTCTCTGAAATGCTACTTGAAAGATGAACACTCAGTGAGATTCACTTATGAATGATAGCAAATACTGAAATCCTGTCTTTGTCTGCTGGTTGCATGATAGATGACATTGTAAATGCAAATGCCTTTTTACTTATATTCCCACCTACATATCTTAATCAATACCGATTGACGCTCTTCCTCAAACAGTTATTGTACCACAGATCTTCATCAGCATCATAAACACATTAGCATAAAACAGGATGGAAAGCAGCCCAGCAGTTAGAGACAGGAGCTTGTGACTTGACGGCTGCCAATTCCAGACAGCCATGGAAAATCTGGATACTGAAGCTGTGGTTGTACTCGCCAGCGGTAAGTGGGAAATGTGTGATTTTGGAAAGACAACACACTCATTTATGAAACAAAAGCAGGAAGACGGTGTGCTTACAGCACTGTATGTGATCATGAGCAGTTGTTTCAGGTTAACAGCGTACGGCAGCAAATGCTGAAAACCTGTCGCTCTTGTAATCTCAGTTTACATCAGCTTTTCACTCTGTGGTTGTTTAATGCTACTGCTAATGCACCACTGTGATGCTGTTCCCCTTGAAATATTTTCATAAAACACCAGGAATGTAGTGGGAGGTAAAGCCATCTGAGTTCAGCCAAAGTCTGTTTATCTGGCTGACTTTAACATTGAGGAGATTAATTCATAGGGAAAACAACAATAAATAGACCTTAGAAGGGAAAATGAAAGTTGAGTTGATGTATGTCTACACTGGTGCAGTGAAGGTCATAGTTTACCCACTTTATATCTACTACATCAGTTATCAAGACAAAGCCCCACCTTCCCACCCCCCTCTCTCAGCCACCAGTCAGATTGTGAATTGTACTGAAAAAGAGAGCAAGCACAGACTGACACAGAGACCGCCCGCTGAGCTGAATCAATTCCATTTGATTCAGTTTAATGCATACTTCTTCCTTCTTTGTGTCATGCAGCTTTGTGTTTGGACCTCTGGATGTGCCGTCGTTGTGTGTTTGTATGCACACACCTGATTTTGTTTATTATGCACCCAATGTTGGCATGTGGACATAGACTGTGTGCTTGACACAACTGTATTGTATCACGGACTAGTGTAAATGTGTTTTGTGCTGTCTCATGGAAGTATATCTGTGCAGTGTAGATTATTCTGTTAAAGGAGTAGGCTGGCAAACTTTGTTTCAAATGGTTCTGAGAGTGAGATAAGACGATGGATATCAGTCTCCTGTCTGTGTGCAAGTATGGAGTTAGGGTCTGGACATGGTTAGCCTAGCTTTGCGTAAAGACGGGAAGCAGGGGAAACCAGCTAGCCTGTCTCTGTCAGGCCTCGATCAAAGGTAAGGCGCACTGCACTGCCTTTTTAATAGCCGTCTCACAGTTGTATGTATGTATGTATGTATGTATGTATGTACCAACCAGCCAAGTTGCTGGAAATATGGTCACAATCTCCCGTTCCTGAGTTACAGCACTGAATAATGGCCTGGGGTGGTTTGCAGAACATTATGATATCACTGTGAAGTTGACCTTTGACTGTTTGAATGGAAAAAAACCTTCACTTCATTTTGTTCCTACAGATATTTGAGTTAAATTGTGTCATAATAAGCATATGAATTCAGGAGTTTTGTGAGGTTGCAGTGATCCCGACCTTTGACCATCAAATTGTA
The DNA here is from genome assembly GCF_002814215.2 of Seriola lalandi dorsalis. NCBI lineage: Eukaryota > Metazoa > Chordata > Actinopteri > Carangiformes > Carangidae > Seriola > Seriola lalandi. The sequence goes on along the minus strand of NW_019525442.1, from coordinate 1,399,891 downwards.
ATCAGTTCATCTTTGGGTTCAAGTTAATGTTTGTGTCAAATTTGCTCAAGGCATTACTGAGATATTGTGTTCACAAGAATGGGTGGACTCTGTCCTTGGCCTAATCTGGATTTTGCTGTAAAGTAAACTCACAGATATGTACATGTTTTTTAAATATATAGGCTACCGCTGGAGGACACTCGCTATGGCTCTGATGAAGGGTGAGAGGCTGTTCCCCAACAATATGCAGGGCACAAAACAACTTACCTGAAATATCCAAGGTCTGCAGTAATTTGCCTCCAGGCCTACTGTTATATGTTTAAGTCATGGTAACTGTGGTAGGTAAGTTGTATAGCTCCAGGTATCCGGCAACAGACACCACTAGTTTCTCCTCCATAATTGTTGTTTCCAAGCAAAGGCCCACCTCTCAATCCATCGGATTAGATAATGGGAAAAACAGCAAATGATGTTGGGTGTTTTTTTGCTCTGACTTGAACTTGTTTCAGCCTGAGGGGTTCAAGGCACTCCTGCAGAAATTCGAGACGCTTCGAGTATATAAAATCATGAGATGCCCAGGGTGCATGAGCAGCACGCAAAACTTATAATAAAATACTGCCAATAGACAACAACTGGAAAAAGATCAGACTGGTTTCGAAAATAAGCCTTGCAGATTTGTGAGGTAGATTGTTGAAAGGGTTTGTTTATTTCAGTTAAAATACACATAAAAGAACAATCTGCAATCATTGAATGTTGTTTATTTATGAATGGCAACTACATTGGGCACAATGAGAACGTGAATCGTGCAGTCCATGACGTGATGGTTGGGATGAAAATGGTCCTATATGTCCAGACAGACAGGACAGATTTGAATTTGGCATTACATGTTGAGTTGTTACATATTTTTTTGCGCTAAACACACAACAAGACACAGAGCTGAATAAAGTTACAGTGTAACATGAGAGCCAACAAAAAAAAACCCAGCCACAACCAATAGCCCATGCTAGCATTGCCGTGATGTGCTCCACAGCAATGCTGGCAGTAAGCCAACTAGCGACAGCAACATTTGCAGAAGAAATTGATAACATTAGTAACAGCAAGTTAGCTAACGTTATCATGGCTACTGAAGCCGGTCATTATTGAGCCATAAAGTTAATCACGTATCAAGGGGAAGAAAAGCCAGTTCTGAGTCAAGCTGGAGCTCTTCAGCAGCTCGTAGTGCATTCCATCTCGAACAAAAAAAATAGATTAGTATTGAATTCACGGGGTGGGAAAGAAATTCAACCTTAGACTTATCTGCTGTGACTGGCTAATTTGAAATATCTTTATTCATTTTGGGACATATGAAATTTTTACATGTCAGCTGTGTTATGAAACAATCTGGCTAATTATAGTGGCTGTTGTCCGCACTCAAAAAGAGGAGGCTTGATTACTGGAGAGGCTGTGTGTTTTGCTTTCCCACATAGCACTGAAAAAGCACACACACACACACACACACACACACACACACATACATACACAGAAGTCAACATGCCTGTATTATCCATTTTGGTAAACACTTGAAAAAACAGGTAATCACCTAGATCCCCTTGTTAACTCCACTGTCAGTCATTCTTTACATTTTTTATGCCACAAAATTACTTTAGAATAATTTCTCAAATCTGGACATTTACTGACAGGTTCAACTCAACAATCCACTTTTATTTTTTTAATTGTAACTCTCACAAATGCACACCATTTACTCAGGGCTATATTTATGTCCAAAAAGTATACCATAAATTTTCACTGAACATTTCAAACAATTTTCTACCTGCAATCTGTGTGTAATTATTGTCTGATTTACCAAGGCAGCAGCTTATTATGCAATCAGTGACTGGCTGCCCTCTAGATGCATTCTGAGAGAACTCAAGAAGCACAGTTCAGCAAGATTAGACAAGAAATCTAAATGTATTCTGAATTAATGCCATTCCAGCACATTTAAAGATAGACAATTATCTATTACAGATAAAATGATAATAATTTTATTTGTTGAAATGTTTGCAAACTTTTGTCATGTAAATTTGTAGTGATAAACTAAAGCAGTCACTGCAGTGAAATTATGAAGATCAAGTTCCAGTCATTTCTCTTATACTGAACATATATCATGTGTTCACAAACAACATGGTTGTTTTTTTTTTGTCAAAATATGTGCTCTTGCAGTATAATATCAATTTGTAGTGACTACAGCACTATTAAACTTTTTATGGTTATGTTTAGACACTCACAGCACTTGCTTAAGGTTAGTGAAAGATTGTATTGTAAAACCTGACATATGGCCGCAGAGCAGAACAAGGATTGCCGTCGTCAGCTGCAGTTAGCGGCCCAACTGTCTAACTGTTAACAATAACATGTTTAACAGCAATTGAACTTTTAAAATGAAATATCTAACTATAGCACCTGTCAATGAAGCAATCTGTATGATGCATCTGAAAAGTAGACCATCTGCAAAGTAGGATCGTCCATCAATCAATATGAGATTGTCAGATCGCCCATGGGAGAATACCATGTTCTGACCACCCAAACTGGTTATTGGATTTCAAGGAAACAGGGTTATTATTAAACACAGATAACTCCTCACTGTCATTTATGTATTACTACCACTCTTTATTTTCTTCTTAACTGGTCTTACACATTTACAAGGCAAATGTGAGGGCGGCTGTTAAGAATTCTTCAAGTTAAGGATGATTTCACCTCTTAGCTCCTAGCGTGACACAGAGATGTGTCGGTCTTCTGGTCAATTCAACACTTTGGTTCAAACTGAAATATCTTAACAACTATCTGCTGACTGTGGTGATCCTCTAACTTTTTCTCTAGCAACATAAGGTTGACATTGTTCCATGAGGATGTATCATAGGAGTGAGCCCCTGACTGATCTAGCGTCATCGTCAGGTCAAAATTTCAATCTGTCCAATTCTTTGGCTTATTGCTAAATACATGCAAGACATTCCTTCCATCAGCCTCAGTTGTACTTATTATTTCGTGTTAATTTGCAAATGCTAAACTAAGATGGTGACCATGGTAAAAATTCTTACAACTAAACATCAATGTCAGCATGCTAAATACAGTCTTGCAGAACAACCAATGTAGCTGTAGACTTTTTGTGTTGGTTAATGCAGAAAAAAAAAGAAATATAAAAACAAATGAACAGCAGAAACATAGAATGAAGTGCTTACTATTTCTTTATGGATTCTGTCCAGTAAGATTTTTTGTTGTTCAATCTTGTCTGCTGTCACTGACATGTCCATAAAATGCAGGCTAATTCAATTTTCTGTTTTCCCACCAAAAGTCTTCCTTTAATATTCCTGCACAAATCAATACTTTTCAAGGAAGAGAATTTTCAGCACAAAACAGCCCCTCTCAAATTATGTGAAGCTTCATAAATATGGCTGAATGTGCAATCAACATTATCTCCTCCAATCATTTGTGTGATCTTCCTTAAATGCATATGTATAAAGGCTCTGGGCGGGTGTACCTGTGCACACAGAAAGTGTTTGAAACGAGGTACAAATAGCTGTCTGTAAATCTAAGTCAGGGATTTCCATTGTGTTTTATCTGTTTAAGTGTCATGCCAAATCTGCAGTACATCATCATGCAATTTTCAGTTCGGCTTGATAATGCTGGAATGCGATACAAAAAACTATCATATCCACCATATTGAAATCCAGCACTGTAAAAAAAACAAAAAAACAACCATCCCTCTATCACAATATATAAATGTACAATTTTGTTGCTCTCTATAGAAAAATAACAGGAGAAAAAGTGAACCTCTGTCTTATTTATAGCATCTATGAGAACAATATTATGGAATCATTTAGCAGTAGTCAGCTATTATATTGAAAAATGAGAATAAAGACCACAATTTGTCATCATACTCCTGTAAGTAAGAGACCTGCTGAATTATATCCATTATATTGAATTTGCCATAGGATTATGACTGTATACAATATATAATTCCCCCAGTTTATTTCATAGGTGGTGGCAAGATGATTTATTGGACATGGAAAAAATTATTTACTGTGTGCACATTTATTGTGATGTTTTAACTTTTGTAAGTGTTTACAATTGTCGGGTCACATCCAGTTACAACACAATATCTTTGCCACTGTTCAGATCCTACAGGCCAGTGTTGAAGAAAGGCATGAGTAGAACTGAATAACTGCTCCATGACTCATGTGCTGCATATCCTTTTTCTTCTTTGTTGTTTCTCAATTTGCAATGTTGATTTTAGTAAACTGACTGCATTGGGGAAAGAAATGACACATATACCAGCACACGAATAACACTCACATGCTGGTATATGCTTTGAAATCCAACATTTAAGAGGCAGACACTCAACGGCAACATTTTAAACATAACATGTTCTCTTGTATCACTTGGAATTAACTCATTATTTGATTGACAACAAAATTATCAAACACAATTTTGAAAATTGAACTGTCTAAGTCATTTATCATGCAAAAATGCCAAACATGTTCTAGTTCCAGTGTCACGAATCTGGACAATATGCTGTTTTTCTCTGTTATTCATCATTTACATGCTCCTTCTGATGGGAATGATGAGACCTGGGTATAATTCAAGTTTGTTGAGAACTTTAGCAGCAACAGTTAGTCGCTAACTTCTTCTGTCTTCAGTTACCTGTTGAACAGGTAGTGTACAGTGGCTTGTCTGAACTTTTCGCTTGAAACAAATACTGTTATAAATAATATGAAGTGAGCAGTGAAACTGAGCCAAAACTTTAAAGTTGTGAGCTGTAGGACCAAAACAATGAGCTGAGAGACGCTAAAATACTCTACAGAGAAATTTGTTTATCACTTTGTTCATTACAATGAGCGACCCCTTTCATATCACACATAGTTATTTAATCCGTTGCTGTGTATTTAGGTTCTGAAATATTATCATTATTTATCAGTATTTGTCGTTTTGAATCATGGGATGGCAAATCATATCATACAAAATCACTTGTGTAGTAGTTAGATAGCTGTAACATTGGTAGCCAGTGAAAGTGCGAGGTGCATATGGTGTATACACCTCTAGCAATGTACACACTTCACACTTATGTACAGTAGACAAGTACAAGTACAGTGTGTGCACAAACAAATACAGCCCCACCCCCTACCTCATATGAAAACACAGCAAAGGATTTAATGTTCATGCTCACCCGCTCTCCTGTATCCATTTTATAATAATCCCCTTCAGCGCCCCTCTGGAGCCCAGTAGACTAATGATGAAATAAGCCCAGAGCTTAGCATCTCACAGACCTGAACTAAGATGACCTGCCTCAAATGATATGGGGCAAACATGATTCCTGTGGCATCCATCCAACATCCACTTAACTATAAAACTCTGTCCAGAAAGGCCAAACTATTTCCTCTTCATCTTTTTTCCCCCTTGTGCACATTACAGTGATTTATGAAGTGTGCAGTTTGAATACCACTCACTTAAGTAAAGCAGATTATAAAGAGGGCTTGTTGAGAGTTGTATCCACCGCTGCATAGATTTTAAATTATTAAAATTACAATTATTTTGGAAAATTTTAAATTTGTTTCTCCAACATGCATCCAGTGTTTTTGCAATCCTTCAGACAAAAATGTGCTTTGATGGAAATGTAATACCCTCTATATATACACAAAGAGGTGCTTATGCTGTCAAAGTAGAAGGGCCATGAGGTTAGGAAAGTTAAATTAGGAATGAAATTTAAAATTACAGCGCATGAAGGAAATGCTAAAGATGTTAAATTTGAGCGTGGGGTAGATAACACAGTCAATTATTTATTTGTTCTCATCATCCCAATTAAACTAACTATGCAGCTTTAGAACAGTGGAGCAGAAACCTCACGTGTATACCAAACTACAAAAGGAATGGGAAAAAAACATGTAAAAACATAGTTCAAATCATAACTGTTATTCTGCATCTCACTTTCAAAACCACTGAGTCAAGTTATAGGTGTTATAAGTGTGTCCCCAAAAGAAGTAAAAAAAATCACTTAACCTGATGAAATTCTGTCCCTTTTCAGAAGTTTTCCGAACTTCTAATGTGTGGAATTCCCCAATGTTAAACTTCTGTCACATGACTAACACTGAGGTCAATCAGTAATCCTACATCACGCAGCAATCTTTGGGGCTGAAAAATGAAGTCAACACAGAAGAGTCAAAAACTGCAGAATGGCCATTTGAGGCTTGCACCAAAAGTGAGTTATTCCCTATAGACTCCCATGTTAAAATGCCCAACTTTACAAGCAGAAATAAACATGTTTACAGCCTGGTACAAAAAACAGTTTTGTTGTTTAAATTTTACTAAGTTGTGCATAATTGAGGGTGTGCTGCCAGCATTCACTTTTGGGATTAGCCATGAGTTAAGCGGCGTCAGGCACAGCCAAGATGGTGATGGCGGAGCAGCCCACTCTGAGGTTCAGAACTGCTCTTCAGAAGTCTGTGGGTGACATCATGGAGGCTACGTCCATCTTAATTTACAGTCTATGGCTTACATACATGGAGATAAGAACAGGTTGAGATTTTCTGCCACAACTTCACCTACTCCCAAGCTGCATGGAGAATACTTATGGTTAGGACTCGAGCTTAGTTGTTTGTAATGCTACAAGTGTTGCTACAGTTTGCCTTTTTACAGGGTGTGATACTGCCAGGATAAGATAGATACAAACCCTGCCACTGTACCTCCTGCAGAAGTCAGGGATGGTGCTTGCATGATGAGTGACACTGTGATTGCTAATCAGTATTTATCCAATTATATTCGAAAAATGTTTCAGTTACAAGCAGTTTCACTTCAAAGGTGTGGAATTTGGGCAGCTACTTAAGGAAACAACTATATTGAAAGATCAGTGCAGCTTGTTGAGAATATAGAGTACTAAGTTAAAGTTGCAGTAACTTCAATTCATATACTGTATCTTTTGGACTGTCTTTGACTGTCTGCCTTTTGTTGTCTTTCTTTCTTTTAATAATGTTAAGCACAACACATTTCGGCAGCATCACATTGTTTCTAACTTGCACAACCATACCACACACTGAATATGTCATACATATTGAAGAAGTAGGAACAACAAGGCACAGTCAAGCCATTTTGTATCACCTTTAAACAGCTACGGTTAGTCTTTCTCATTTTACAAATATTTTTAGCATGACTTAAAATTACCTGAGAACCTAAGATTATGCCTTAATACTTCACTTCTGTTACTTGTTCAATAGGTTCACCGATTCTGACATTCAAGGATTCTGTTGCAGGTAAGAAAACAAAGGTAGGCTAAACTGTTGGCTGCTACCACATGCACTGGTGCATGTTTGCATTTCTAGGCAATGAGCCTTTAAGCATTAGGCAAAATATGAGAATCCAGTCAAGACAATATTGTGCTAATGAAAGCAGAAATTAACACCGCTATTGTTGAAATGAAATGCTTACAACTCAAATAACCCTCAAAGGTTTGTTTTGTTTTCTGGAAGATCCTTCTGCTTTGTGAGCAAAGAGACTGAGGGCGTGGGTCCATATAGCGTTTTTCTCTGGCAGAAAGGAACTGGCAGGGTGCTGGGGAGCTTCGCGCCAGATGGTTTGTTACACAGAACCATCTGGGAAGGCTTCGTTGGAAATTGTTTGGAAAAGGGCAGGTGCTTTCGAAAAAGGTGATTGGATGAACCATCTGTCTATCAGTATCAATCATGGGTTAATTTCGTCCAATCAGATTTTGCAACCTTCCCATTTTTTCCACTACCAGTGGAAAAAATCTAATATAATATATGCTTCTAATATAGATATAACTTATGCCAGAGCATCTATGCTAACATTTGTAGAGATTGTGAATAAACAGTCAACTTCGCTGTCGCCATACCTGAGATGCACCCATAGCTGACAGTAGTTTCTCCCTCATAGGACGCTGATTGGTCTGCACCACTGTGATTCCGCCAGAAGCCAATAGCTTGGAACCTGGCAAGATGGATTCTTAGGAGCATCGATAGGATATGTATGCTGTCCATTTTTAATGCAATTCTTAAAATTGCAGTAAATTTCTGTAATAATTTGAAGTGATGAAAAATAAAGTCTGCGTGAGCAGATGTCTTGAGAGTTGAAAACATGAAGGTAAGAACTGTGTACCTGGTAAGACCCAATTTGTTTTTCAGCACTTTTCAGACCACCGTGAATGAGAAAGCCCTTGTTGTTCTTGCCATTCTACTCAGTCAATAGCTGGGCGGAGAATGGTTTGCTCTGCACTCTGATATTGTTGGGTACTGTATGTCATTGTTCTCTAATTGTGAGGCAGGCGGTTATCAAAATGTCTGTGCCATTTTTGCAGTACAGTTGGACGTCTTTGTGAAGGTCGACCCCCGCACTATGTACTGAGCTTTTCCTTAAAGGAACTATGCTACTTGCTGTCTCAAACTTGCTGCAGATCTTGCACAGAGATGATAAATCACAGTGTAATTTTCTTTCTGTTTACTCACTACTGCTACCTATTAACGCTTAGTAAGAAGTCATTTTCTAATGCGCAAGTTTAGTTTCCACACACATCTGTGCTTGTGTATAACACGTGCAGTATCATAAGTGATCTCAGAATGGTGGAAGCTGAGCCAAGGAGAGTTTTACAAGCACACTTTCGTGAGAGCTGGTCACCGGTCAACACCCCAGGATTATCCTCAATGCGCATATATGTGCAAACGCACAAAAAATGCTGATCTGCTCTCTGCTTGACAAACCCCAGCCTTTGTCAACAGGGACACAGTCATGCCCACGAAAATGACAAACTATAGATTAACTTCAACCTGAAAGTAGCTGAGTTAAACGCTTTGGAAAGAAATGAAGAGAATCTATGTATCTCTACTTAAAATGGTGGAGATAAAATATGAATTCTGGAGAAGCAGACACAGAACTCAGAATCAGTTTTGATAAAATCATTTAATGAGGCAAAGGGTAGGGAGGGGTTGAGGGATTGGAGAGGTTGGGGCCCGGCTGAGGGCTATTGCTGAAGAGTCAGTGGCTGATGGTTAGTATATGGAGAGGTGGGTTGTGCAAGGAGAGAGACTGGCAAATTGTTGAAGGTGGATGTCTTGGTGGGGCAGGTTAGCAGGTTGGGGGCTTGAGAGTTTGGAGATTAAGGACTTGTACTGCACAAGAATGGCTGGAAGCGGATGGCGTTGTGGAGCAGGTAAGCAGGTTGGTAGCTTGAGAGAATGGAGCACAGGGTCTAGCTCTAGAGTCCTGAGGCACAAAAGAACCTAAGGTTAGCAAAGCACACAAGGAAATACACTGGGAAATAAAAAATGACACTGAGCAGCCGAGAACGATTCTACCACTTGAGCTGGCTGAACCATCTGGCAATGAGTGGAGGGAGGACTGGAGTACTTAAGGTGTAGGTGATGAGTTGATTGCACACAGGTGTGGAGAGCTGCCAGGAGAGGTAAGCCAAGCCTACCGGACACACACAGACAGACCAGGGAGGTGGAGACACACAGGGGACAACAGGGAAACAACTAATTCACGGCTGTAGCTGTGACAGAGGGTTTTCAAATCAGGTCATTCTACTGGCTTGTGTGATCACTGAAGGTTTTCAGGTTTTGTTATACCATGCCTTTCAAAAATTAAAGAACTGTGAAAGCCTTTGTAGTTGTGAGTCATGGAGTTAATTTTTTTTTAAATTGCAGCTTTCTGAAATGTTTTGAAATCTGTCAGGCACAGTCTGTTCCTTTAGCACTCGTATTTTACCCTCTAAAGACAGAGTTTGTGACATAGAATGGAACATCTTCACATTTTTCATTGACAGATGCCTCAGTCATAAAAGACAAATTTGTCAGAATGTTCCTCTTCAGTGTGTACAGGCTGGATGTTGTATTGCTCTCGCATCTACAGTCAATGTCCACTTGTTGCATCATCCAGTCAAATCAATTCAAGTTTGTCAATTTTTATTTGTATAGTCCCAATTCACATCATAAGTTATCTTAAGACACTTTCCAAATAGAGCAGATCTAGACCTTCTCTTTATAATATTAGTGACAGAGACCGAACAATTCCCACCAAGAGCAAGCACTAGGTGACAGTGGCAAGGAAAGACTTCCTTTTAAGAGGCAGAAACCTCAAGCAGAACTGGACTCAGGGTGGGCGGGGCCATCTGCCTCGACTGTTTGGGTTGGAGAGAGAGAGAGAGAGAGCACAGAGGAAAAGAACAAGAACATACAGTGATGGCAATATTAATAGTAGGGGCAGTAGTGGCAGTAACAGCTATAGTAATGTAGTGGCAACTATAGTGCTCTTACTGATAAAAATAGTAATGATAGCTAATAACATTAATAATAATCATTAATAATTAAAGTAAATTTTAGTAGGTTTAGCAACAGGTGTTAAACAGGATCATGGGGGCAGTAGGTGGTTTGCAGTTGCAGGTCGAGACTCCACAGCTACGACACACTCTAGATGCTAAACTTAGTGAGTTTTACGTATCTCTAGGTTATAAGATAATACTGCCTTTGTATCTTGTATTCTAAAATTATACTTGTCTGTATTTTCCCAGTGCTCAGACCCTTCACAAAGCCAATTCAAATACTCATTCATTAGATAGATCGCTTATACAATAATAATTCACAAATGTCTTTGCAGGTCATATTACTTGAACTTAAAACCTGTATCGAGCATTAAAAGCTTATTGCTGAGAGAATCAGTCCTCTTTAGGTTAGGGGAGAGTGCGAGGGGCAGAGGTCAAACACACACACATGAATGAAAAAAGCCAGGCAGACACAGACAATGACTGCAGAGAAAATGTTCATGATGAAACTAAAAGCAGATAACACACTCTCCCCATTAGGATAGGCTTTAGAACACCAACAAATCCACTAAGGCAATGATACGAATGTGCAGACTGAGCATGGGGGTCCATCAGGAACTGAAGAAACAAATAGAGTCATAGAGGGAGAGGATGACATGAGAAGAAGGAAGTGTTTAACAACACTGAAGTTTCTTTATTTACCACCTGGGGTCTCAAAACTGGTCATTCAGATTGTGAGAAAATGGCCACAGAAGACAGATGGAAACACTCATGGAGTGAGACAGACCCAAACTTGACAGACGTGTGTAAATTTGAAAGGACTTCAGGGTGCAACATCATGATGTTTTACAGACAAAAAGGGGAGTCAAGATTAGTCAATATTTAGCACCAGATGTTGCTGCATGAAGACCATTACTATGGTATTAAAAAACTGAAAGGTTGTTAGAATAAAGTTAACATTGTTTAGGCAGACCAGTCATTCAGATTGTGAGAAACCCTGAGGGTTGACACAAAATAATGTGATAAGTGGGCCTCTTATAATCTCTGTAGTTTGATTATAATGTCTGTTTTCTCAAAGTGTTAGTATTCCTTTACCTCATCCAAAGTTGCTTGTTGATACAGCTGTCTGAATTACTGCAGCAGTGTTTTGATGGACTTTTTTAATTAATCAACAGCCACATATTGTACCTCTTACTGATAGCGGAATTCGAGACAACCGTTTCAAATAGAGGTTTATTAATCAAATTAGCTTCTGCTTTTAATTCAGGGGCTGTAGTATTCATTGTAGCATGTGTGTGTGTCAGCACTGTGGGTGGGGGTGAGAGGGTTATTGCAGCCAATGAAGCAGAAAGTAGAAAGCAGCAGTAAGAAAAAATTATATTCAGAAGCTGTGCTGTTGGTTGCTGTTCCTCTTTTCCTCTCTTACACACACACACTGAAGCATACACATGTACACATACATACAAAATACACACATACAAAATACACACAAGCACAAGCACATAAAACTGCTTTATTCTCACTCATGAAAACCACTGCTCCATTAAAGAGCAGTTGAACCCATCGCTGTTACAGAAATCCTGCAGAAGAACATTTTGGCAGGAAATGGAGAGTGCTTTCAGGTGGTGCAACAGTTTGTTCTGAGATTCTCTCCCCAGATCAGTGCAGCTTGTCTGGAAAACCAAACATGATACAGAATTCGCTGTGAAAACAGTTCGTCCTCCACAGCTTTGACGGATTTGTTGGTTGCAGCATATGCTTGAGCGAAGTGGGTGTAATGGTCTATTATCACAAGCATGTATTCATAACCACCCCTACCTTCTTTCAGAGGCAGGAAGTTGACAGTGAGCTGGAATGGGTGAATGTTGAGTGGCATATTCCCATCTGCCCTGATCTCTAGCTTGCCCCACTCCCTCACTAGAGCTTTAAACTCAAGCCTCTCACCCTTCAGGTATGCAGGTCTGTTTCTCATGTTGTGGTTGTACAACAGGCAAACACAGGGTCTTGTTCTTGATCTGCCTGGATCAAATCTCTGGATAATGGCCGATCAATGTTGAGCAGACTTCTATCTGTTCTTTAAGAGCTGACACTGATTGTTGAAAATTGAACTAATTGTTGAACTAAGATCCGCTATTCAGAATCAGCGGTTGTATCAGAGTTCACTTTGCCTCATTATTATTTCATTGCGAAATTGAAATTTACTCACTCTGCAAACTATCTCTATCCAGTGGCATTCAACCTCGCTGTTGTCAGTGCAAATGTGAGTGGGTTGTTGTCTGTATAGATCAAAAAAAGAACATGAAAAAGATTTACCAGAAACTGTAGCTTATCAGAGTGCACGTGATAATTTCTCTTGACGGATGAGGACCCACAGGCTGTTACCTTTAGCTTTCCATGAATGTACAGACCTGCCTCAAGGCTTGCCTATAAAGAATCTCAGTGCAGGACAAATGGTTCCTGCACTACAGCTAACATCACACCAAGAGCATATCCGGGTATTCTAGATAGTAAGCTGAGTGTGTAAATAAAAGTGATTTAACATTACTGGACACAAATGGGACAGCGGTACCTGCAAGCAGTTGGGGTTAGCTATCGAAAACATTAGCACACAGGGCAATAATACTGACGTATTAGCTCTGTGAAAACCATGGAAGAATGAGAATTATCAAACTGTCAAGCAGATATAAGAGTAACCTCTACATCTGTGTTCACGCCTTTCAACTCTTGGAGGTCTCTCCACCATTGTCGGAATTGCCATTGGGTTGGCCGGTGGACTGTCAAAACATTTTTAATGTTTTTAAAGGTTTTTACTGGCCCCATCGTCTCTTTATCAGCACCCTCTGTGTGCCTGTCATTCAGGGTGCAGGTTTGTGCCAGTGGATTAAACCAGGCCTGTATTTCTTTCGAAGTGTGACTGTACCATCTCCACTTTTGGAAAGCCTCACCAACGTTAACACGGCTATTCAACCTTGCCTGATTGTAGCACTTCTTGTTCAATTTTTCTTCGTCTGACTTTCTCCTCTTTGGCTGTTCCTCAGCCATCTGTCCATCTTGTCATGCCGCCACCGGTAGACGTTTCTTCCATTCACTTGCCTGAATGTCGCTGCCGGTCTCTACAATCCCAATCAATCCTATTCAAAATTCCTCATGGTCTGGCAGTGACGGAAGGGTATAGCACTCCTTTTCCTTCCCCTTATAATCCTTAAATTGGCACTACATGTTAGCATGTGCCAGATTTCTCTCACTCCCAGTGCGCTTTTTAGCCCATTTTCCCTCTTCCCCTTCCTCTGTCCTGTGTCTGTTGTTTTGTTGTTTTACTCAGTCTGAGCCACTTTGTTTATTTTCCATTGACAGAGCCAAGGCTATGTAGGAACACCGGATGTTTTTTCAGCACACACACAGAACTGACAGCTAGTAGACCGTGAGGAGATATTCACTGAATTTGATAAAAAAAGTGTATTGGATTAAAAATGCTTGCTCAACCTTTAACAACATATCCTCATTATGTTAATAGAAAACGTAATCCGGTCACAATTAGGTTTCCTTCAAAATGTATTTGCTGTAGTAAATTAGCTGTACATAAATGTAATTTCTAGGAGACAGGGTTGCCAAGTTTTTCACTTCGAACTATATACATCAGAGCAAAATTACAGTCTAAAATGAGACAATTAGTGCTTTGACATAATACTTTAGGCCATGAACAAGGTTTGTGTGCTCCTGTGTGTCTGTGTGTATGTTGTATTGTGTGGACCTGGCATTGCAGGAGGTGAATCAAACAACAGATCAAAAGAGAGGCAGAGTCAGCTGGGGAGCCAAAAATAAGAGTCACTTTATTTAAAAGGTGACAGGAAAGACCCAGGGAGTAAGCACAGCTGACGTTCTGCTGCTAGGTCACGGTGTCTCCAGGGCTCAAAGAAAGGTCTGCTCTTTTGAGGTAGAGAGCTCAAGAGAGCGGAGGGAGACGCTGAGGAGGGGTGGTCTCAGTCTGGTCTCTAGGGTCTGGGCCAGGTGAGACGGTCATAGCAGCCAGGTTAGGCCAAACAAAAGTCAAATCTGATTGAGTCCTGTAGTACTACATGCACTACTAAAGGATGAATGAACGAAGCACTATTATGCTTCAATATTGGACAAAGTGAACATTTTTGAAAGGGTATTTCACAGGCTCCATCAAAATTAATTGCACAAGTAGAGTTGATCAAATGAAATACAAATAGGCTTCATAGACAAAAATATATCAAAAGATTTTCTGGGCCACATCTGATGTGATAAGATTTCATATTTAGTCGCTCTCAAATGTTAGACTACTGATTGGAAGACCATTCCATTTTGGGAAAAAGACGTGGGTTGGATGAACACCAGAGATATGGCTAGTGATGTAGGCAGAATGACTAATGTAGCATCTTTTTTTTTTGTCATATCAAAATCATATATAGCTTAAACCGATGAAAACAAAATAGTCAACCCTAACTCCAACTCCATCTCATAGAGAATTAACTGGTAGATTTTGCAGATCCAAAGTAATGGATAATTACACCTTATGGTAATACACCTTACGATGCATGTTCTAGATTTTGAGTCTTTGTGGGCTTGCCATCTTCTTACATGATATTCAGGGACATCAGGTTTCTTTTCCTCAGGAAGATTTTGTGGCCACGAAACAAATAACATGAGTTGATATAAACTCACTAACCTATGCTGCAACATTAAGGCTTCAACCAAGCATTAATACAACACTCTCTTAAAGTAACAGACTCACTCCATGATGCCTTGGCTGTGACCCAAATGCATACCAAGCAGGTTTAGAGTATGTAGTGGTGCACTTTAAAAGTGACAAAATACATTGTGGATGGTGTTGCGACAGATAAGTATTAAATCATCTGAGATACATTTTGCTCTCTCCTTGAGAAGTTTCTTTCAGGGTAGCAACTCAAAGTTGCAGTTTGTTTGATGCTTGTCAGTGTATCTATTGCATTATATATAAAATGGTAAAGTACATGTTTTTTTTAATACTTACTGCAAAAACCCGCATACAGAACTGAAGGGAAACCAGAAAAGCGCAGCTTACTAAGATCCAGCCATAACGGTATGTTGTGTGCTTTGCTCCATTTGTCTAGACGGGGATGAGAATTATAAACAAAACAAAACAAACAAAAAGAGAATACATGTCAGATACTTTCACAAGGACTGATGAAAAAAAAAACCCAATGAAAGCTTCACAGAAGCTATTGAAACAGCAACTAGTGACATGTGTTTTTCTTGGTCTCTCTATATCATATGTTTTCAAACTGTGAGGCATGACTCCCCTGGGGGGTGCTGGGAAATTGAAGGGGGCATGTGAAAGGAGAGATGTAAGGCAAAGATACTGTGTGAGGTGAAAGGGGCGTGTGCATGCAGGTATTCTAAAAACAACTGGAGGTTATTTTAGTTTGGCCTGCACACCAACATGTACAGTACCTGCATCAGCAGCAGTGGCTGTGACACACAGCTCATATAGTCTTAAGGTATTTTACAATACTTATTGACCACTTGTTATAAATATATCAAATGTATCCTTCTTCTCTCAGTCATAACTCAACACATAGACATGATACAAATATGTTTAAACTCACACTTTTGCAAACCATTACTAACTTTGTAAGAGGAAAGGCTTTAGTAGAAGAGGCAAGAACTAAATCGAACTAGAAGTTGGAAGCTTAGTGGTGATGTTGAAGTCGTGCGACTGTTGTAGTTTGTTTAACTAATAACATAACTGTGAGGCAACAATGTTGGAAAATAAATAAGTAAATAAGTGTTCAGTAACACTGACATGAACTTCAGAGGGCAGACAGACACTGTCTTTTGGATACAACGTTTTTTTTACCAAGAAGATTTTAAACCAAGCATGCCTCCAATTTACCATTAACCTAATTGAGCATGAACAGAAAATAACCTTCCCCTTTTTAATCCCACAGCTCTCATCCCTCATCAATATGCTTTCCAATCTTCTGCAGAGATGCTTTCTTTACTTTTGCACTTCGACAGAAACTGTTGTGGTGATGAAGGTCAGTTTGTAGCTTCTGCTTTCTGAGCTCGTGTGTGATTGTCTTTCTCTTCTAGACAACAGCTTGCTATTGTGTTTCTTTCTCTTCTCTTAATCCAGGCAGCCACGGTACTTCTGTGTAGCTCCAGCAGCTGAAAGGAGCAGCTCTTTTGCAATCTCTAACTTAGTTATGACTTGACAACAGCTCCTTAGATTCAGTTATGCGGTTCGGGTCATCCACTGCATCCACTTGCATACGTCAGATGCACTGGAACCTTTTTCAACACCTTCTCAAGGAGTGTGATCAAGAGTATCTTGCAGATGATCTCTGCCTCTGTGAAATATTTTTGGAATGACCTGAGTTGGTTCAAATCCTATATCAGTCTGAGAACTGTCCCTGTAAAAAAGGGACTTGGAGCAGCTCAGTGTGTTTGCGTTCGGAGCAGGTGATTCCCCCTATTGAGCGATTTTAAAATAGTTCTAAACATGTGGTTCAAGGTTGTTATGAAAAACATCCTGCATGTTTTGTGATGATTGGCTGTTGATGACGTAGTAGTTGACTTACTACACATCATGCGTGTCAGTGAAGCTTTATTTTAATGCAAAGTTCTGTCATCATAGAGGTGGTTCCCTGTTGGTGCAGCTGGAGGAGAGCAACTGCAGCCGCCTTGCTCCCACGAGTTTTAATGTCATATTACATGGTGAAAGTCAGATAAAAATTTCACATCAAAATGCGTCGTTTTCTGTCCAGCACACGTCAAGTTAACTAAGCACTGCGCAGTGCCTCATTAAGTAGAATTAGCCTAATGCTTGTATGTAACCTGTGGGTGTGACAGTTCATTAGGTGCTGTAGGATGTAGATCTCCATCATGTGTGTGCTGAAAGCAAAACGTGTGTGTGTGTGTTTGTCACTGTGATAACGGTATAGCAAATTCCATGTCATAGCAGAATGTGACACCAGTTACAGTGACATAACTGGTATACCACCCACCCCTAGACTCTTCACTCTTCTAGCTGACACATTGACATCCTCAATCCACCAGTGCTCGCTAAATTTAAGCATGGGTGTGCTACATCCAGTTGCTGTCTAGTTCACGTTCAACCATTCTGCTGAGATTTGGAGAAGATTAGTGATTCGTTTTCTCAGCGGTATCTTGAGCTCATGAATGGCCCATAAACTCTGAGCTGATGCATTTAGTCTTCACCTTGGGCCCGTCCCATAGCCTGACATGCATGTCTTACTGTGAGGCCTGTAAATAGTGGTTCAGGCCTTCATCAGATAACATGACATGCAATCTTTATTTATTATTATTATATTTTGGACAAAGTCAGTTTCTTAAAATAAGGAGCAAAAGTACATATGAGCACTTGCGTTTCACCACATGCAAATCTGGCAGCTGAGTAAATTTCCATGACTTTTCCCAAACTGGGAACCTCTGGGTTATTTTATTCTTTCAAAATTTCTCATGGCCTGGAAATTGCTTTTTTCAAATTCCATGATTTTTCCAGGTGTTTCACGACCACACAAACCCTGTCCCCCTGAAGTTTTGCAGGCAATGGAGTAACCAACTGCAGCTCCTGGCACACGTAGCCCAGCATCTAAATGGGTTGGGATATAAGAAATCATATAGAAGTAAAACTTATTTTACTATTTTTATTTATTTTGCCATCTCAGTTTCTTGAGGTGGAGCCCCAACTGGGATTCATACCCAAATCTTCCAATCCCGAACAAGTGACAACTACACAACAAAAAAACCCCACACCACTTAAAAAACACACATCACTTCAAAAACACACATCACTTATCGGACCAGACTGGATGACTGTTAATTTCTTGTGAGGGGCTTTGGTTTTGAGTAGAAGCAAAACTAAATTAAAACCTCTGTTGAAACAGTGTGTGTTTGCACTAAGTGAAATACATGTGGTTCAAGGCTAGAACTACTCTAGCCTTGAACTACATAGTGAGTGTCCTAACTATTTTCTCTTTGTCTCCCTCTCTAACACACACACACACACACACTCTCTCTCTCTCTCTCTCTCTCTCTCGCTCTCTCACTCTCTCTAGCAGATTAAAGGACAGAGCAGCAGTAATATAGTAGATGGTCATAGCTGTCCATTGGCTGTAGATCTCTTTAGCTGTCAGGGTCACAATCAAGGGCAAGCATGAGGACCACACACACACACACACACACACACACACACACACACACACACACACACACACACACCACAGTCACTTCCCGGAACAGTACTTGTAGCCTAAATTCAGTTTTTCTCTTTTTTTTTTTTTCTTTAACATGGCTAATAGAATTTGCTGAAATTTATATCCTCTCCACACATCTTCCTCTCTTTGTCTTTCTCTCTCCTTTTCTGTCTCTTTGTCTTTTTCTCTCAGTAATGATTTTAGCCTCAGTCTTGGGGTTAACACTTGTTGTAAGTACAGAGTGGAAAATGTGATTATTCTAATTATTTATTCTCCCATTCTTCAACTCTTCAAGCTAATGGGTTGGTACAATCAGCATTTGCCTGAATACCCTCTTTTCCTTGGCAAACAACCAGAACTATTATTCCGCTACTCCCATTTGTACAACTGTAGCCCATAATACAGAGTGAACAAAATATTATGACATGTTCCTAATAATGGATCTTTTTCTCCCCTGCCCCTTTATTTTTAGGAATTCATGTTAGCACAATGTTAAAGTTTGGCATTATGTTCTCAACACGACATGTCAGTAACGCCTTGAGGGAATTTCTTCAAATTTGGCACAAACATTCACATGGATTTAAGGATGAAGTGATTGGATTTTGGTGGTCAAAGGTCAAAGGTCACTGTGACCTCACAATTTAACAAAAATAGGAGAAAATGATGAAGTAATGATGAAAGGATCCCTCTCTGACTTTGAGGTGGAGGTGGAAGTAGGAGGAGCTAAAGTGCGGCACAGTTTTTGGTAATAAACTTTAGAGAAAAGGCAAAAGGGCAGAAAATAGGTTCCATCTCAACAAGTTGGCTTTGGTTTATATCATTACATCTGAAAAAATCATAGCACACTTTCAGGTCTGTCAACACATTTGCCAGTTCAACATTGTATTGTGCTGGAATAGAAAATAAGTCAAATAAGCCTTTCACTCAATAGGAGGATAAGGGGAAAACATCATTCAGCTCAGAAAGCTGGGTGACTGTGAGAAGCCCTCCCCCACTGAAGCACAACTCATAACCACATAAATGTCCAACATACCATGAGTTTAAAAGCCTCAAGACAAACAGGATTTATATGTTGATGACAACAATATGTGTTATTTGCCTGAACTCTGGGAGACCTAAGCAATTAAAATGATCACATCTGCACTATATGTAACACCATGTATCAAGCACAGACCAGGTGGACTCAGAATGCAGAGACAGGGACAAAGGGAAGGAGAGTTCAGTAGTCGTTTAATCAGTCCAATTCCAAATTAAAAAAGGAAGGAAACTGAAAGGATCCAACGTATTTATCAATGAGCATCTGACCAAACGAAACGCAGATATTGCCAGAAAAGCACGCCTCATGAAAAAACAGGGAAAAATTCAACACACATGGACATCAATCTGTAAAGTATTCATTAAACTAAACGGGATACCAGAGCATGCCAAAGTGCTGGTCATCAGGAACATCGAGGAAATGGACAAACACAAATGATTATTAAATGATACAAAAATACAAAGATCGACCATGGTTCACGAAGGGATTACAAAATGCCTGAAAAAGAAAAATACATTATATAGAGAATTTATAGAACTAAGGACTAAAGAGGCAGAAAAGAAATATAAAAACTATAAAAACAAGTTAACCAATATTATAAGGGTATGTAGGAGAGAATACTATACTAAAATATTATATTATAACAAAAGCAATATTAAAGGAATATGGGACATATTAAATAGTATTATTAAAAATAGTGCTAAACAACAGAGCTACCCTCAATATTTTATTGATAATAATATTAAAAAGGACAATATGGATGATGTGGTCAATAGCTTTAATAATTTTTTTGTAAATGTTGGACCAAACCTGGCAAGAAAAATTCCAGATCCATTGTTATCTGAGGATTGGAATGATAACCTTATAGTGAGAAATCCCAGTTCAATGTTCCTTACAGCAGTGGAAGAAAAAGAAATAATAGATATAGAAAATAAATGTAAATACAAAACATCTACTGATTCAAATGAAATTGATATGAAAGTTGTAAAAAAGGTCATTGAGGGGATTTCTGAACCACTTACATACATCTGTAACTTATCATTCCAAACCGGAAAATTTCCTAACATCATGAAAATAGCTAAAGTTGTGCCGCTGTATAAAACTGGGGATAGACACCACTTCACAAATTACAGGCCAGTTTCTTTACTTCCACAATTCTCCAAAATTCTAGAAAAAACATTCAATAACAGATTAGACAAATTCATAAACAAACATAAATTACTTTCTGACAGTCAATACGGATTTAGAGCAAACACCTCAACATCACTGGCATTAACGGAATCAATTGAGGAGATCACAAACGTTATAGATCACAAACTGTATTCAGTTGGAGTATTCATAGATCTCAAAAAAGCTTTTGATACAATTAATCATAACATATCAATCAATAAACTTGAACGGTATGGGATCAGGGGGTTAGTATTGCACTGGGTGAGAAGTTATTTAAGTAACAGAAAACAATTTGTGAAGTTGGGGGAACATTCATCGTCATGCTTGGACATTGCTTGTGGCGTCCCACAGGGGTCAGTATTAGGTCCAACACTATTTATACTTTACATAAATGACATATGCAAAGTTTCAAGAACATTAAAATTAGTGTTATTTGCAGATGACACTAGTATTTTTTGTTCTGGGGGGGATTTACATGAACTACTGGGGAGGATCACCACTGAAATGTGCAAACTGAAAATGTGGTTTGACAGAAACAAATTATCGTTAAACTTAAGTAAAACCAAATTCATGTTATTCGACAATTGCAATAAGAATACACAAGTACAGTTACAAATAGATGGGGTGGACGTTGAAAGAGTATATGAAAACAAGTTTCTTGGGGTGACAATTGATGATAAAATAAACTGGAAGTCTCATATAAAACATGTACAAAGCAAACTGTCAAGAAGCATTTCAGTTCTGAGCAAAGCAAAACACATTCTGTACCACAAATCACTCCACATTCTCTATTGTTCACTGATTTTACCATATTTACAATACTGTGCAGGGGTTTGGGGCAATACTTATAAATGTACAATACAATCTTTATCTATACTGCTGAAAAAAGCCATAAGAATAATACATAATACCGGTTATAGAGATGACACAAATTCACTATTCTTAAAATCAAAAACATAAAAATTCACTGACCTGGTTCATTTCCAAACAGCACAAATTATGTACAAAGCAATCAACAATCTACTTCCTGGAAATATTCAAAAATTGTTTTTTTACAGAGTTGGGGGTTATAATCTGAGGGGTGAGTTCAACTTAAAACATCAGCGGGCACGTACAACACTAAAAAGTTTTTGTCTGTCAGTTTGTGGAGTGAGGCTGTAGAACAGACTGTATGTGGAGCTCAAGGAATGTCCAAGCATGATCCAGTTTAAAAAGCGGAACAAACACATGGTTTTCACGAGGTACAGGGAGGAAGAAGCACTTTAATAATCGGGTGTGTTCATAAATGATAAATGATTTATGTATTTGTTTATTTTTCTTTTTTATGTAAATATATATGTTTTGGGAGAAAGATTGATAATTGAGTAGTGGAGAAGGGGTAGTTTTAAATATGCATTTGCTTCATCCTACTCCTTTGTTTGTTTTGTTTGATATGTTTGTTTTTCAGTTTACTTTGTTGTATTGCTCGCACATGTTTGAAATAAATTAAACTGATCTGATCTGAAATTTGGGACTTTGTTTTGGAACAGTCAAAATCATTTTTCAGGTGAGAAAAGGCTTCTGCCAAGTAGAATATTTTGCAGTGCTTGTTAGCTAAGTCTGCTAGCTAACATTTAGCAAAAGTTAGCTAACACTAGCTTGCTTTTGAAAAAAAACGTTTTAAAAATATGAACCGAAACAATCCAATATCCGTTGAAATGTACTTTCCTTTGGCACTACATTTTCTCAACCACTGAACTACCATATTACTACACAGAAACTTACATACTGTGTGTTTAAGGTTAGAACAGCATAGAACAGACACCATTTTAACAATCTGAGGTTAAAATCAAACTTCATTTATAGCAAGAAATTCTTGTTCATTCAGTCCTGGTCAATGTATCCAAAACTGTAAAAGCTTTTTCCTTTCTTTGCTGAGTTTGGGTACTTGAGACTCTCCCCATGGTAGCTATTGTTCATACCAAACCAATTTTATAAGATAAACACGAAATACATAATTTACTGTATATTTCTTTACAGACACAGGGGTGTCAAAATTTTTAAACTGGCTATACTGTTGGTCAAATCAAATAGTAGTCGAGAGTACTGTTATATTATTGAGTAAGTAAGTAAGTAAGTAAAGGCAAGGAAAATATCAAGCTTAAGAGGTAAGCTGCAAGAGGCTTTCACCACAGTACACATACATCATCACATACAGCATACTCAATTCTTTCCAGGAGATAAAACATTCTGCACCTCCACAACTGTGTACTCTCGACCACATCCCTCTCATCTCGCTCTTGCTTTTCTACTTTTTCTACTTTTAGGCCGGCAAGACTAGGTTTTCAACATTAATGGAAGCTTGAAAAAAATCAACCACAGGCTTTTGAAGCAGCAGAGAGAGCCTCTTGTCCCTCCTTCTTTCTCCCCTCTGCTGCTGCTGGTGAGCTGATAAATGTTGCATGGAGCTTGCTGGAAAGATCCTTCTTCTAATCCTCTGGTCAATGCAACAACTCTCCATTCAGCTGCTTTGAAAGTGCCCACTCCCTACAACCTCTCTCTCCACCCTGAAAAATATAACAGTGCTGAGCAATGTTGGCCAACAGACTACTGACATGACTTCTGCGCCTCATCAGATGACAGGGGTTCCATTTTTTTTCTCCTTTTTTTTGGATATTGAGTTTGCACACATAGTGAGTGGAATGTGATTGAGACCTGTGTAAATTCAGTATACTGGCCCCTCAAATAATTAAATTTTGTTTTTCATTTTACTTTTATTTTTAGATGCCCTTATTTAGATTCTGTGGATGGTTGGTGATGACAGGGAACACTACAGCAAAATGAAACTTCTGGCCCAACATATGACTGGGTCCTCGGCCCAAGTCTGGTCCATATACTTCCACATCTGGGCAGATTCCGACTGTTATCCTGCAGTATTGGGTGACAGCCAGAAGACTTTCACTGTGTGTGCCAGAATTGGTCCAGATGTGGAAGAAGCGTCGGACAATCGTGCTGTATATGGCCCGGATTTTCTGTTTGTCACAGTCTTGGATAACTTTAGGTGCTCTCCTCTATTGCTGTGAGTACTTGCTAAAGAGCACGAGAAGGAGTTGGTCAAGTGTTGAAAATGGTGACTCTGACCTCAGAGGTTTGCACAAAGTTGGTGCAAAAGGTCAGTTAGGTACTCATATTTTACAAGTAACCCTTACGGATTATGTTTTGTTTTTTCCCCAAACACAAGTACTGGCTTAGTCCAAATTAACAATTCCTGTTATTGGAAAAAAATAATGAGCTAGCCAGCAAGGAAATAAGCCTAGCTGTTCAACTCATTACCCCACACAGGTAAGGGACAAAAGACCATTTATCAGTGCCGTCATCTGTCTGGCAAACTCAAACGTCCTGGTTACACTTTCTTTTGTGATCTCAGACTTCTTCATCTAAATGTAATTGGTGATGACAGGGATTACAATGTTGCTGAAACTAGTTGTGGAGTCTGCCTTGGTTCCCTATGCTAGCACCCTAAGATTAGCCTCTATGTTGGAAGCTCTGGCACAAGTCCACAGTAAACAATACATCAACCACAGGCAACACTAATCTATCATTGTGGGTGATGGAGTCCCCTATTATTAGCATGCAATGTTTAACCCTTTTGGTGTAGGGGGAGGCATGCAGGCCAACTGGACTATCGATGGGGCTTGCAAGGGTTGAAACCCCTCCCTTTGTAGTCAGGAGGGGTTACTGCAGACCAGGCCACACTTGCTTGCTTGTGCAGGTTTCCCATGCTGGTGAATAGGGACAAACCCTGCACCATCTGCAGACAAGGTTATGGTAGTGCTAACACTAACGGGCTGACTATCAAGCCTGTGGCTAATTCTATCTGGAATGCCCATCAGATCTAAGGTAATGTTAGGAGAAATGAGCTCTGAGTCACCCTGTCTGCCAGAACATCCCAGCTAACATAAACCGTAAACTGTAACACAGTTAGCAAGGTAGATCATGTATCATGATGATTTCAATTTCTTCAGTTATAAAAATTTAAACACACATAGGTAAAGCCTGCTCCAAAAAATAGTTTTAACAAAGTGAAAAAATGATAAACAAATGATTTACACTTATTTTACTTCTAGAGGATAAGCCGGTAGGTGGGGCTAGGAGCTAAGCTAACACGATTAAATTTAGTCGCTTCTTTGCTGTTCATTTTATTACCATGCTAAAGACTGTTGGAGTGTGCAGGGGGATTGTTTTGTTAACAATTGATTACAGATGTGTCTTCATCCATTTATGTCTCACTGTGAGAGCAGAAATCATGCTTGTTCACATGCACCTAATCCACAGCGATTAAACCATGTGTATGTATGGCTTGATGGATTTGACAAAACGTATGTGTATGCATAGCTCGTTTCAGAGGAATAATTTTACCGAACAGGACACTGACAAAAATACAAAACAAAAACAAAAAAAGCACAGTTTAATTATTTTTTCCTTTGTCAACAGGCACTTTCAAAGAGTTTAAGGCCAGGAAAAAACAGACCATAATAGTCCATATATAAAGATCCCTCCTGACAGACTGAATGTAACACTAAAACAAAGAATACCAAAACTAAAGAAAAAGGGACATTCAGAGAAAAGGACTGAGCTGTGGCGGCAGGTACTAACAGGGATGAAATAAGAGGGTTCATGATGTGCGCTGGCAGGGGAGAACACTGAAAATGAATGCAGAATTGAAATAATGGACTGACTCACACAGTGAACAGGGTAGGTATATAATAATTTTTCACCTGCAGTGTTGGGGCCAATTAATGTCCTGATTCCACAAGGTTTCCTCCTTAAATTGGGCTTTCCAACTAATTTGGAGAGGAGTCTGTGGACAGTGGTGTCTTCAGCCTTCATGCAAGTCTCCTCTAATCTCACATGTTTGATGTGTAGGTGTTGGTGGTAGAAAGGAAGGTGGAGTGTGTGGCATAACTACTCCAGTAGTTATATGGTATGAGGATTTTTTTTAGTAGGGTTTAAGGCAAGGGGATTAGGCTACTTGTTATTCTAAGTTATGATATCCTGCTTTGCCAGACCTGTCTTCATTTGCACTCGGTGAATTAGAAACGTGTTACTCAACCCTAAGACTGATAAAAAGAAAAGTAATAATTCAGGTGGTCTGAAATTGATAACCAACTAATGTGATCAAAGATGGTGCGGAGAAATGCTTGCGGAGTGGTTGCCTTTCAGATATGATTTTTGTAACTTCTCCATCATTCGCATGAAGTTTGAAAGACAGTATTGCATTGTTGACCAAGTAATAATGATAATTAAAGAAAAACCTAATATATATATATATATATAGCACTTTTCAAAACAAGTTACAAATTGCTTTACAAAGATATTAAACCAAGAAATACTAGATAAATGTTAATTAAGACTTGGGTTTTTGGTTGAGCTTAGGGTAAGGGTTGGGATTGGGCATTTAGTTAAGGAAAGTCTCTATAGGGAATTAATGCAATAAGTAACAAAATTAAATTTGAGTGTCCTTAAGGAACTGTGTCTGTGTGTTTGCACAGCTGAATTCCAAAGGACTGAGTGATTTAAGTCATTCAAATATAATTTTTCACTTGAAACACACATTCAAACATATACATAAAAAAGGATTCCAGACTCTATGGAGAATGAACATGAACAAAAAAATTAGTGTCTCTCTGAGCAACAGGTTATGTCACACATTCATTTGAAAAAGAAACATTTGGCCAGATGGTGAGGCGAAATTAAAGTCATGGGGTTTCTTCCTGCATATTTCGAGGCAATCTGGTCATTAGCTATAATATATATTGTATAGATGTTGGTCAGAAACAAACAAATGGGAAGACAGAGGCGACCACATGATCTCCTTGGCAGAGGTCGTGTAATTAATGGATCTTAATTCCTTCTGTTATCACACTTTCTGTTTCTTTAGTGTGTGCCTTTTAAACTCAGTATGTCCCTCATCTCTTTGCTTGCTTTACAAGCCAGAATTACCACTTCCAGGGTGTGAGAACCATAAAGAGGCGGGTGAATGTAAATGCGGCCAAG
Source organism: Seriola lalandi dorsalis (assembly GCF_002814215.2). Taxonomy (NCBI): domain Eukaryota; kingdom Metazoa; phylum Chordata; class Actinopteri; order Carangiformes; family Carangidae; genus Seriola; species Seriola lalandi. The sequence goes on along the minus strand of NW_019525442.1, from coordinate 1,373,157 downwards.
ATAATGGGGATGTGATGGTTGGTGCTGAACATTTTACTGCCTGTTAGTACCTGTTACATGTTGCTTTTATTCATTTATCCCCTTGCTTTACACGGAGGGACACTTAAATGGAGATACTGCTCGATTTAAAATTACCTTGCATAAAGTGTCTACTGTCCAAATTTGAGAGCATGAACAACTCTCTCTCCAAGCACTCTCACTAAAGAACTAGATCTAAATATGCTTTGCCAACATGATGCAAAATGTAAGGCATCTTCTTAGAGGAATGTTGTTTTTGTCAGTCCACATAATGGGTGTTTGAGCTTTTATCTAAATGAGCTGTATTGCATTGCACTGGTAACTTGCTAAAATGAGACAACATCCCATAAAATCACCTTTAGCACTGTGAATTTGTCCACAGGGGTTAAATGCATTATTCAAAGAATTGTAGCTGTACTATGGGGATTGGGATTGACTTGCTTACATTATACACCTACAGCCATCAGTAATACATCAAAGACTTATGTTAATAGTTTTTTATTCTTACATCCTTTTGTGAAAGTGGTTCATGGTTATGCAGTACAAAGGGAAATATAACACAGTGAAAAAGGCCTTGATGTTTTAGTCTGTTACATACAGGAGAATAAGGTAAAACAAAACAAACAAACAAACAAACAAAAAAACAAAAAAGAGAGAGAACTAATTCTGTATTGTGATGTCTATACAGTTTTCTACAAATAACAATACCATCTTTTGGTATAAATCTCCAGGAAGCTCTACTATCATTTATGAGTTCAACTAGGTTTTAGATTGGGAATCTGAATATTTGAATTCATGTTTTTTGGAGAACCTTCTTATTCAGACATTAGAAAACTTCACACCCCGCTAGGGGTGGGCGATCTGGCAAAAATATCATGTGACAATCTTTTTGAGTAGAATCACAATCCACGATCTGAATCACGATCTGCATCCTATCACCACTCCGATTTTAATGTGAAAGTCCTCTGCTTTAATGCTTTGTTCAGATGTTTATCTGCTCGCTGACATTCTTTACCCACAATTCTGTCTTCTGTTTACAAATTGTCTCACAACCAATCATACTCAACATACTCTTTGCTTAGCTCGAAAGGAGTATTGGGTGTGAGTTGCTATTTTTATTTGAGTATTTTAATTTGAAAGTTCAGTTGACCTGGCTTGTCCCACTTTATGTTTCCCTTATTCCACGGATGGAGTGCAACTCCACTACCTTGTCTGGGCCTCGCTGGAGACAGGAGAACTGGTACCTGTGCTGCTACGCCGAGGCTGCACAGCAGAACAAGGACTGCTGTCACCAGCTGCAGTTAGCGGGCTAGCTGTTAAGCAGTTAACTATGGGCTGGTTAGCACTGAGTGAACACCCTTACACATCACACTGATCACAGTTTGTTTAGCGACAGGAAGTTTATGTTGCTTCTGCCAGGGTATGTGAGCAGAGGGCATGGCATGCCAACAGGAGGTGCAGGAACTGAGTGGAAGAAATCAGTTTATGCTTATCCTTGCAAAATACTGAAGTGATACTATGTGACTTATGAAAGAAGAAATAACAGATCGTTTCTCTTACAAATAAAAAGTTGATTTTCAAAGCAATAAAATACACTGGTAATCAAATCAGTATACTCACTTTATGCCACGAGTCTTCCTTGGTCTGGTATAACCAATATCTTATGGTGGCTAATGTTAGCTAATGTTTGTTACTTCAGAAAAATAACGTTGTGTAAATAATATTACTGATTCAGTCTGCTGATCTTATACTTTCCACTTCTTATGCAACTGCTTATGCTACATTTTGGTATTTACTCTCATCCTTTAATTGCATCATGTGGCTACAGTGGTGAGTGTTTAGTAAAAGTTCCATGAGTGCACTATGAAAACATGGAGTGTTTTACTTACTGAGATTAGTTGATTCTGTTTGTGCATTGTTTTTCCAGTAAATAAACAAAAAATCTAAATATCTAGCATGAATAAGAAAGCTAAATGAGTTTTTTAATCAATAAGTAACTATTATTAAGCCAAACCTGAACTACATGTGACCTAACTGTCAATCAAATTGCAGTCTCTAGTCTCTAGCCAAACTCTGCAGGCCACAGAAAACTGTCCACAGGCTAATGTCTGACACTGGGACATGAACAATCTGGTGAGCCCTGCAGTCCGCACACAGTATCTGCAGTATTCTGGATTCAGTTGGAAGTGCTGAACAATCTCAACAGCCACGATCTGCAGTTCTGAAAACAAGCTAAACTTTTTCAGACAGAACTTGAATGACTTTGTAATACTGTTAAGCTTATAATGCTTTCATTTCAAAATATTACAGTTTGAGGATACTATATATAAAACAGGAGAAGCTGAAAGATCTTGTCAGTCTTTTGACTTAGAATGCAAAGCGGTGGCTACTTCCTGGAAGCTGTAGAAAAAGATTATACCATTAAATTTTTTGCCAGCACTTGTTCCATTGTGGGGAATATCGGTTGGTCAGGGACAGTGAGGTAATGTGGCGAGTTCAATATTAAGACAAACTAACCTATGAGCGACCAGGCTGAGTTATGGTGACTCTTTGGTGTCAAATTTATTGGATTGGAAGCTCAACTCTGTTGAAAATGCCTGCTGGAGCCCTATAGTTTATGTTCTCATTATTAGGGGTCAGTTCAGGACATAACCCACCAATTGCAACATTATATTGTGATTGTGTTGTGCATTATGTGGCCACGGGGTACATTCATTATACATTTGATCGATTCTTTGGCCCTGTTCAGACCTGGCATTAACATCCGTATCCGATCACAACTGGACAGCTCTTAAGTTCAGGTGTAAACGCACCCAAGACGCATTGAGGTACCTCTCTCTCTCTATCTCTCTGTCTCTCTCAGACACACACAAACACGCTGACAACAGAACCGTCAGACTGGCCAAAAACAACACTGCATACCTGTTTACATGCATATAGAGCAGGGAAGTGAGAGCCGATCACAAGTGGTTACTTGAGATGCATGTGAAGATATACTCTAACACTAGGTGTGAACTGACGCACTTAGAGCTGTCCACTTGTAATCGGATCACTGAAGACACATGTTAATGCTAGGTCTGAACAGGGCCAAAGCAAATAAGCCTTTGTTCGTGAGTGTTACTTCTCATTTAATGCTCACTCACTGCAATTTGTTCAATAAGTTTAGAGTCACGCGTGACCTCAAGGTGCCTGCATATAACAAGTGTAACAGGCAAAACAGCAGTACAGTTCACTCACATCATAAATAAAGCAAATAGCATCTTTCCCCCCGCTACTATTAAGTAGTTTTATCCATAATACCGTAAAAAATTTACACTGTACCTTTTGCACGTCCGAGACCTAAAATAACTTAAAATTATCTACACCTCCTTATTCTCAGTTCTGTTTACATTTTGACAAATCTGCATCAAGGAAAGTGATAATGTTCATAATAATGTGAGAAGGAAGAATGAGAATGAGATAATGCCCAGAGCACGTTATCTCTTCATATCCAAAAATACATTTTATTTATTTATATAACTAGGCTTCACGAAAGCAGTCATGGATGAATTATGAGACAAAGGCCCCAGGGCACAAACACATGATAGCTTTTCTAATTTTAGTGTTGTAGTCTAGTATTGTAGACTAATTGTGCAAAAACCCAATATTAAAGGACATAAAATTGGGATGAAGACCAAAGAAATGTGATTGAGGCATCCCTAATTTTCATTAAGCTGTTTGACTTTAGAAACAGACAGGGACTACTAGAGCCCCAGCACTGAATATTTTCTGTATTCCCCTGCTCTGACCAGACCTGATTAGCTGGATCAGGTGTGCTCAGCCAGTCAACTGCTAATCAGCAGGTATCAGAAACAGCTCTTTTGAAGCTTGTTAATGGTTGTGGATGAGGAGCATGCTAACTGTGGTTGAAAAAACTATAGTGGTATGTTGCCTTAGGTTTCACTAAACAAACTAAGAATTTATCCTTAAGGCTTGGATATCTTTGTGTTAGCCTTAACTTGGCAGAACACGGGCATGATTTGTCATTAGCTTAGATTTAAAGTAACTTGCTGGGCTTGGTGTAACCATGCCATTTACAAATATAACCTGGTCTAGGTGTTTTGGTAACACATTACAATGAATTTGAGCACATGTATGTAGCCATATATGGATATACAACCTGTTTATTGGCTATTTGTTTTCTGTTTTAGCAATTGCAGGGTTGAGCCATAGTGTACAACTACAAGGCTGCATAACTTGTAGGGTGCAGCTCTAAGGTACTTAGTGATCTGTTGAGCTTGGGCACAAATTGATTTGTTTCGAGAACACTGGAATATACTGCAAACCCTGCTTGTAGCAACACAGTCTGTCATCAGGTCTCCTCTGTGGAGGTTCTTCTACTACAGGCTCCACTCTGTGCAGAAAACTTCCAGTGGATTTTGTTGTTGATTTTGAATATTGTAACATGAAAACTGTTAATCCCTTAAAAGGTTTTTTGCCGGGAGTGAGTGGTGCTGATTGCCGCAAGAGCTTCAGCCATTGTTGCGTTTACAAGACAAGAGGTTGTCTTCAGGGCAGATTGGAGGCTACAGTGATGAGATGGGCAGGAGCTAGCTGGTTAGTATGCTAACTTGTGTGGAAGAAAAGACCTGGTAGAGACAAGAGATAACATTGGTGTTGCTTTTCACCACTGGAGACAGCTCTTGGCGAGCAGGGGAATGAAGCTTGATGCTGAACTCATAATATTTCTTCTGGACTGGTAAGTAAACTGCTTTTAATACTAAGCTCATCGGCTTAAGTTCATGCTTGACTTTTGATTTTTTTAATTTTTTTTTTTTTTTAAATTTTAGCTTCCTTTGTGTGTTTTGTATTTTCTTTTCTTATTCTTCGCCATCATTCATTTCATACATCGTTGTAATTGTCTGTGGCAGTCAGGATGAATAAAAAGTTTGAAATGCACTAACTTAGCTCTGTGTTTTATGGTATAATCAAAGTGAATTATTAAACGCTTCAAAATAAAACAAAGCATAACACACAAACTGAAAAATGTATCAAACATTCTGTTACCCTTAATTGGCAGTGCAGTGTATCACAACAATAATAGTGTGCTACTACTTGTATTCATGGTCATTCGTTTATTGTCCATTCGGCATTCACAGTACCCCAACTACCCTTGGCTATCTATGATAGCTTCACAGACCTTCCACATGTCTTCAGTGTTGTAAAATACAAACTTCAATGGCTCTAAGACTGATTCCCTCTCGTTTTCGTCCATCTCTTCATTTGTTTCCTCAACCCAAAGCTTTCCAAACAGCTGTGCGTCCAGTTTTTCCTCCCCCATCTTCAGTGCATCAGGCAACTTCTGACAAAACTTTAAAAATGACAATTTTATTAGGAAAAACACAAAGGTTTAAAAAAAAAAAAAAAAAAAAAAAAAAACCTAATCTTGACCTGCTCACTCTCAGCAATCGCCAACCCATTTCGAAAATGTCTTTCTTATTCAAAGTGCTGGGGAAAGTTGCTGCCTCTCAGTTGATTGCATATATGAGTGCCGACATTTTTTATAACTTTCAGCCCGGTTTCAGAGCTTGTATAGTGCTGAGATGACCTTAGTTAAGGTAACAAATGACCCATTCCTTGCTGCAGATAAAGATGAAAGTTTCAGTCTTGTTCTGAGTGCGGCCTTTGACACAGTAGAAAACTCGATCCTTTTTACAGCATCTTGGAACTTCTGTCGGACTAAAAGGGTTTGCTCTTAACTTATTACACACATATCTGTCTATTAGGACATTCTCTTTCATTGTCGCAAATTCTCAATCTTCAGTTTCTCATTTAACTCATAATGTTCTGCAAGGGTCAGCGTTGGGTCCATTATTGTTCTCCACTTATAAGCTTCCCTTAGGTGAAGTCATTTGTAAACATAATGTATTGCTGTTACGCTGATGACACACTACTCATAGCAGCTGAACCCACTGACAGTGGCCACATGGTTGTTCCCAGAGCCCAAATTGTGACTAAGGGCTATTGTGTTTTTGTGGTCTGGGTTCCCAAACTCTGAAATGACTTACCTGCCTTACCTACCTGAAAAAAAACTGGATGTGATTCTACACTTGTATTTTCCTGCCATGAATCAGCTACAGTGGTTCCTTTATGGATGCCTCATCATGCATACAGGATGTCTTTACCAGATGTTATAGCAGGGACTGAAGACTCCCTCATAAATCAAGCCATATTTAATGACCCAGTATCAGTGATACATTTGTGGTACAGAGAAATGTGAGTCCTATATGTTATACTGCCATGTATTAAATATGTGTGATGATCCCGTGGCTGGCCCAATTAAACAGCATGTGAGGGGCCGTCCTGACAGGTGTTTCCTTTAGAAAAAATATTTTCTTGGAAGAATAAGGCTCCACATGTTCTCTGTATGTAGATTATGGTATTAACGCTTCATATTTTCCTTCTGCGAGATCAATTGCTATGCACCTAAGGTAGAACTAATTTCCCTTTGAATCTACCCTATTTATTTCTAATTTCTCTTCATCTAAATAATTCAAATTGGTGAAACATTTCTCACATTTTATCTATTGAAAAATGAATTAACTTGCAATAAGTAAACCTACAGCATAGACACGAGAGTCTTAGCTATTGCATATATCATCAATTAAAAATCATTGAAGGTTTTACTTTTCAGGCCAATTGGTTTTCACAGTTGGGAGAGCGGAGGAGGAAGAATTTAAAGACATAATGAAAAAGTACTTGCACAGATCACATTTTGTCAAAAACTTTGCAGGCGTTGGCAGACTTTCTTTTAATGGTTTTCTTCTCTCTTTCTTTTTCTTTCTTTTTTGTGGCTGACTCACTTCGAAAATACTTTGTCACAGTCGCTGCTTGATTAGATGTAGAGAAAGAAAAGCAGTCCACTCACTGGTTCAGCCTGAATACGGTCAAAGCAGAATGTAATAATCTTTAATAATATATTATATATTATATAATAACAATAATATATATAACAATACCTTTTATATATATATATATATATATATATACAGTATATGGCATTGTTACATCTATTGCTCCATCCAACGTTCCAAACCTCTGCTTGAGGAGACTAGGAAATTGTGTGTACCTCTTTGAATTTGATGTAGAAGAAAACTTTAGTACTCACTCAAATGAAAGTGCACAACAACAATACAAGACATTCCAGTACTATGTATAAGTAGCTACTTCAAGGAATATTGCAACAGAAAAGCAGTTGAAACAAAAACAGAAAAGTTCAACCTCTTTTGCAGGATGTTGCAGACTTAGAGTGTTTGTCCCACAGACAAATACAAATATTATAAATGTACAGTACAATGCTTATCTGACAATCTGGATGCCAATGGGATTTCAAGCTTTTGAGGAGGGTGTTTTTTTAGGAGAAAATGTTTGTCAATTTCAGTGATTTTCAGACCAAGCAGGTTCTGTCGGGTGAGTTTAGTCTTCAATCTGAAGGCAGACACAAAGAACGTGTCAAACATGCAGTGGAGAGCGGAAAGCTGTGTGTTGGAGTGAAAAGGCCATGAGTGCTGACAGGAATCATTCATCTCTTTCTCTTAATCTCTCTCCTCCATCTTTTTCTTCTGTTTGTTGGTCCATCTCTCCTCTCTTGGTTCTAACTCTCTATCCTTTATCTCCTCATGGTTTCTCCCTCATTATTCTATCTAGCTCTCTGTCTATCTATGTAGTTATCATTCTATTGCCTCTCTTTTTCTGTCTCCCTCTCTCAGACTGGTAATCTCTTAACCAATCACTGTAGACATATGTCCTTCCATCCTTTCAGTCCTTTACTAAAAGTTACTCTTAGCACCTTTGTGATAGTCTCAAAAAGAAACTGTTTTTTTAGGAACTACTAACACTATTGAAGAGAGCTACTAGTGGCAAGATAAGTAATTTTTATGAATATAGCCCCTGTTTGATGTCAAGTTTGTTTTACATATAATCAAAACCAGTTGACGAGTTTCTAATTTTAATGCTTTTGAATGATGCAGCATCAGTAAAACTGCAGAATATTCTTGGTGCCAATAATGCTGAAAAACTGACAGTAGAATCAGATAATCATTTGATAATGAATGTTAATCTTAAGAAAATTAGCAATATTCAAGATAAGAGCACAGTGAAATTCATCCTCTTGACAGATGCTCCAGACCTTATCCAAGGTAGCATGAACAAGAGTGGGGAAGAAACATCTTTGTCATCATCTGTCATCTCTCCTCCCCTGATCCAAAAACTGCTTGATCACAGTGGACACAAAATCCCAGAAAATAGTGTATTATAATTACACTGCTAAGTCTGTGACACTCATGAAACAACCAGTTTAATGAATGCACTTTGCTTCAGTGAATATTACAGCAAGAGGCAGGACAACAGTTTATTCCAAAGAAACAATTTATTGAAGCAATTAACACCAACTATCAAACTAATACTAATCAAAAACAATCAATAATGAATAGCAGTAAATAGTTGAGGCACAAATAGTGATGTGAGGTGGTGAGGTTATATGTATTCTGGTGCAAGGTTAAATGAGCGTAAGAGTGGAATGAATGCTCGGGTGAGAGAGGTGTGTGTGTGTGTGTGTGTGTGTGTGTGTAGCTGCGCAGAGAGGAGCACTTTCCTGAACGACTTGTACATATAGGGCTTTTGTTGTTTGTTAAATTGCTTAAATCTCAGAATTATGTCAAACTACTTAGTGTAGTCTACTTAATGTTTTATTTAGGCCTAATTGAACTTATATAACCTAACTGACTGGGTAAGCTTAAATACCTCTTGTCAATCAGAAATTACTTTTTAGTTGGCTCAATTTACAATCATTGTGTTTTATTGTTACAGTGTGTAACTGTGTAATGCAAGCTCATTAAGTTTGATAACCTTAACAGTTTTGCTTTTAACTAACCCAATACATTTTTGTGGATAAAAATAAATGTAATTAAAGTAAATGTTTCAATTTTTTGAGTGTATGCATTGAATGGAATCTTCGCCTTAACCATCAAAAACAGGATGTATCAGAAAGAGCCATTTCTCACACAGGGATTTAAAAATACTATAAATTCTGGTAAAGGTTGAAGGGGATCTTTTCAAGTGTAACAGACAACCAACCCAACATATAAATCAAAGACTGGTTGCCTACATATCAGTGGGTCACAGTGTCAAGACAAAGGCAGGAGACTGGAATGTTCTTTATTGTATAATTTAGTAATCCTGTCGGTGAACAAATAGTGCCCTTTGATGTGATGACAGATCCTGCAGTAACAGGTTGAGAAGATACGCCAGCAACTGGATATCACTTCTCAGGGTTTGACTTTTTCCTGGGATCAAGGCGCTCTCCTGCTGGAGCGCTCCTGAATTTGACATAGGATGATGATGTATGCTTCATGTAACTGTTGAATGGTCAAATGTGAATTTGAAAAATCAAGTAATAGTTGCAGCATTGCAATTAATATTTTGCTATTTTTTTCAGATTTACAGTTTAGATGGTTTTAGAAGCTTCCTAACTCATTTCTGCCATCAAAGAGAGTGAAATTAGAGGTGTTGAGATATCTTAGAAAAAATGTAAAAGCTATGCAAGGAAAAAATATTGGTTTGATCTCAATCATGAAATTGATCATCGCTCACTAATTTAGGGAAGCTGATGTGATGGACAGTCTCTAAGATTGTTATTTAGGGCTATTCAAAGATCTTGAGCAGGTATTGTACTTGTAATAATACATCTTTATACTATTACAAACCATGACAAAACATTATCAGAAGTGAAAATGTTATGTCAGCTAATTGCCTGTTCATCTGCTTATGTACTTTATCACTGATTGCAATCTGTGTTTCTGAAATATTTCTGTTAGATATAATGAATAGAAAGACATGTGCCTGTTTCCAGCTCCACCTTAAGACAGAGGGCCCGTGTAGATGTAGATAAACGACTTCAACAAATTAGGGATGACTGCACAAACTTTACTGACTTTCAAATGACAACAGAGAGGGACCCTGGAGATATCAATGGAGAGTTTTTTGTAGAAAGTCTAAATTGTACAGATAATCTGACATGTTCAGACATTGCAACTGGAGCAGTTTTTAGTGAGGAGGAAGGTGGCATGGATGTGGATGCAGACATATCTAGGGGGTTTTGTGTGTGCCCTGTGATGGGCAGAGTCCACTGCTTCACAGTGAAAGCATTTAACTGTAGAACTGCTGGGTGGCTTAAAGGTTTACAATTTTTCAAGTCTTTAAAGAGTAATGTTTTATCAGTATTAATAAAGGCAGACTGGTTAAGTATTCAAGCTTTTATAGTGCAATCTAGGTGTTGGTCAGCTAGATTTTAGATTTCTGCAGCTAGTTTTAGTATCAAAGCACCCTTGAAGAAATGCACACAATCCATATTCAGAAAATGTGCCTTAAAAGTAACTGTCAGGACTTTGTGATGTCACAATGAAACAGTCAACACCCTCAGCTCTGCCCCCAGGATGGTGCACCTGGACCCATGGTCCAGATGTGGCTTCTACTCGAAATCTACAATATTTTTATTCAATCTGTATTAAGGATTCTAAGGTTTTGTTCGGCCGCTCCAACAATCCTTTCAGCTTTTAATCTTTTTTTTATTCTTCCACTGATGATTGCGTTACTTTTATCTTGCTGTTTTCCATTTTATCAGTTGAGTTGTTTTATGAGTTACACTTGGATTGAAAACCAGCTGCTATCATGGCTGTGCGGGTGAACTGCAAACACCCTAACCAGTCTAGTAGTCTAGCAACCAAGGAGACTGAGCTGTAAAGCTACACTTGGGTGGTTTTTGATACTAAAAACAACAAATATCTTCTTCAGGATATCAAAATAAATAAATAAAACCTTAAATTTTTTATTTATTGATGCTTTATGGATTTTAAATCATTCAAAAGAACCACTTTTATGAAAAAATGACCACTTGCTTGGGCCAAAAGCATTAAAGGCAAGGTCAGTAACAGACTTAATCTATAAAGGAGTAGAAGTGTATTTATTAAACATTAATAAAACAGTTAGTTACAACATTACCCTACTGAAAGATACCCACAAGAGATGTCTGTTACAGAACCACATCTGGTGTTTGTATTACATGTTGTATGACCTCGCTCATTTTAATCATACTGTCACCTTTAGGTTACTAATGTTACAAGAAGGATACAATCCCTCACCTGTATCCCACTTGAAAACTTTCTCTATTGTATTTGTAGGAATTTATGGCCAAACTACAAGAACTACAGCCTGACATGAAATGCACCACTGTCACCGAGCTTCATGAGTTTTCTTCAATTTTCTTTCTTCAAAGAATCCTGCATACTGTAATTAGCATTTAATCATACTTTAACAATCACATTGTTTTTTTCTATTTGTTTAGATTTTCAGAAAATAGGACATTTAAGATTCAATAACAGACTAAATCACTTGTTTAGATGGAAACTGTTTTCAGTCTTGATAATAAATCTTTTAACAGCCGTGTCCCTAAGGACCCAAACAAAAGATACAATTGCTAACAAAAGGAAGGCAGCATTTGATAATCCTTTTATATTCAAAATACATTCAACTGCACCTAGATTTGAATTATATTGTTCAAATCATAAAATTTACTAGCGAAGGTTTTTGCATTGTAAACCCACCTGACCTTGTAAATTGTGTAGTGATATGTGGAAACCCGTAGGGGGAAAAGAGTAACTTAAGGAAGCGATTGTTCTCTACAACAAGAGAATCTTGTCGTAATCCCATTTACTGGCTTGGTGTCTATTTCGTCAGCAGCACTACATCCATCTTAGTCTCTGCTGAAATGTGACTCGCTGTGAATCAAGGGGAGAGACCGTTTAAAGGAGGAACTCTTACTATCACCGTCTAAGCACAAGTGTTTTTTGGGGTTTTTTTTTGAACGTGCTTGATATTGAACATGTTGTGCAGTTGTTAGTCATTCTTTCCCTCTCAGTTCTTTTTGGTGTTGTTTGCAGTAATGAGATTAATGGCTCGGTGTTGTGTCGTAAAGCTGTGATAACACATTTTCTACACTCTGGCTGCTGCAGGCTTCACGGCGCTGAAGAGCGCTGTTGACTGAGAGAAGGAGTATGTTACGGGTTGATAGCAGCAAAGGATTTACATTTTTCTGGCCAAGAATGGATTAAAGAGAGATGAGGGGAGTGAGGTGCGTACAAAAAGTGCAGACAGAGAGACATGGATGATTTACTTTGTTTACACAGTATTTGTATGCACATTTTCACATCGGTCAAGTCTGACTTTTCTTGCGTTCCTGCTGTCTGTTGTAGAGCTAAATCTGAGTGCTGAAGCAGAGAGTTGATTTTTATACTTCACAGGGGCCTATACTGTATATACTGGAATACAACATTCCTTAAGCATTGCACTAATATAAATGTAGATTTCAGGGACTCAGGCTGGCCGAAGAGAGCAGGTGACTATGTACTGTAATGATGCAACTGCAGGGTCCCTGGTTAAAAGCGAGGGGGCCTGTACACTATGAAAACTAAAAGTTAGAACAAAAATAAAGACAATTTCTGTAGACAAATTGCCCCAGGCTCAGGGTTCTGAAGGGAGTCACCTTTGGATCAGTCTGCCTGACGGAACATGCATTTATGTTGAGAACTTAGACGTTTGTTTGTGCGTCTTATAAGGTAACCATAAGGGTTCATAAAGAGTCAATAATGTCTTTGCTAACAGTTAAAGGTCCCATATTGTAGACGATTGTGTGTCTTGATTGTGGCAAAACATAAAGACTCAGACCACATCTGTGTCCCCCACTGCCAAGGCAAGGGGATCTGATGCAGCAAACAGCACCAGCGGGGGCACAGTGGCCTGTTTGTATTGTCGTTGATTCCACCCCCTTAATGCCCCCTTAATAGGGCCCCTGCTGCTACGAGTCGATTTGGCTGCTGGTGTTGTGCCAGCCTGTCTGCTGGGTTTCTGTTTCCTTTGCTGTTTTTCCTCACAAGAAAAATGTCAAAAAAAAAAAAAAAGTCCAGATCAGAGCTCTGAGATCTGAAATCAGTTCAAGTATCTTTATTGTCATGAAGCAACTGATTAAAAATTAATCAGTTTAGAATTAAGAGGTAATGTGACATCATCATCACAGATGCCGATCACTGTCCCTCTCTCTCTCTCTCTCTCTCTCTCTCTCTCTCTACAAGTCAGATTGGCTATCTGGACTACAGGAACAAATCCTTGTGGGCCACTGTATGGTGGGCTGGTGGACTGTCAAAAAAAAATCCAGAGCGCCTTTTCTACCCAAACTTCTACTGTAAGCTGCTTTTTATCAAAGGTACTAAACCTAGAGTAATGTATTGAAGAGAAACTGTGTACAGTATATTCTACATTAACAATACACATTGTAGAAAGCCAAATGGTTCATTTATTTTACTTTACTTACTTTTACTATGTGGATCCGTCCTCACTTTAACCAACAGGACACTCAGTTGAGACCTTGGCTTAGCCTTAACTACTTTAGACCTTGAATTAGCCTTAAATAATGAATGTCAAGTTCTTCTTCCATTGCAGTTAGTTCCCCAGGATACATTATAGTTAGATGAGTAAGCACACAAACACACAGGTTGCTGAACAGCAATTGGAAAGCAGATGAGGTAAAGGAACGGGCAGTAGGCTTGCACTTTGTCACATGGTCTGTACTGCAGACTTTAGCAGAGTATATTGATCTTTAGACAGATAACACAGACACAACACAACCCACCAGAACAGCTTCAGTTCTCCTTAGCATGGATTCTCCTAGTTATTCTTCCAAAAGTTTTTTCCTCATTTGGCTTTTTTTGGTGATGGCTAGCACGTTGCTCCAATCAGTTAGGTTGAAATTTATTGACTGTAAAAGCTATCAAATCGCTAATGAAACCATTCGATGAGCCCTCATGAAAGTATGGACATTAATTATGTCAACTCGCTCATTTTTTCCCCTTGAATTTGTCATTTGTCTTTAAGTATATGGCATCAAGAAATGCCATTGGATACATCCTTTAGGGTCTGACTGGCTAATGTGGTTTAGTTTAGAAGTTCAAACTTAAATGTCATTAATAATCACTATACAGCATTTATAAGTAGTGAAGTGGTATGCAGTTAGAAGTGAGACTTGTCAAGTTCTTGGCAACCCTGGCGGCAGTGTCATGCAGATACCACATAGTTAGTATGGAGGTAATGTCCAGCTCTGGGGTGTCCATTCTCAACACTTTACCCAAAGGGATGGTACTATAACTCTGGGTCATTTTGACATGACAGATTTCTTGTGATTTGGCTGCCAGGGTGGAGGGAGATGGGACAGAGAAAGACAAGAATGGAGAAGAAGGAAGAGGAAAATAGACAGGCTAATGTGCTCCCATGGAAAGAAGATACAAGGTGTAAGGTTGGACTACAGGAAAAGGAAACACAATGGGATGCTGTCAGCTGGGTTTAAATAGAATGATATGATCAGCTTGTCCACTCTGCAGTTAACAGTCAAATAATCATTCATCAAATCATAAACTGTCAGTGTTGACCTAGCACCGGTCTGCACTCGCCACGAAGCTGCCCTGCTCCTGAAAGATCTTGCCTGTGAGCATGTAGCTAGCTACTCCTACAAAATCCAATTTAGTCTGAATTAGTAAATAGTTTTTTTGTTTTTTTGTTTTTTTGTTTGTTTTTGTGCATTTGATACAGTATTGTCAAAGGTTTTGCAAAAGGGGTCTTCGGCCAGAAGCTAATGCCATTTCGGGGGCCCTGGCATTGAAAAGTTTGGGAACTTCTGTTAAAGGAGATGTAGTTCTTGAATTGTTTGATTGTTCTTTTCTTTTAAGAGCAGGACAGGCAGCTATTAGCTGTGAGGGTTTCAGTGGCAGCACTGGGGGTTATGATGGAGACTTTGAAAACCGTGATTTCTTTCGGTGTGACTTTCTGTTCATTTAGGTAAATGGCAATTTTCTCAGGAAGCCGAAAGGTAAATTCTTCTAACAGTGTGAGCTTGCGCAGACTCTCCCTCCAAGGTGACATTTTTCAGTTTCCTATATGCTTCTGCCACTAATTGATTTCACAGTGTCATAATTTGAACTGTCCTCAGTTGATCCAGATGTGCACACTTCTTTAACTTTGCCCACTGACCTGCACTGGACTAAAATAGGGCACACACTGCTCGACAATGTAATGTCTCAGCTATACATTCTGGTTCAAATAGTCTGAAAGGTGGGACTAGGGCAATAAACTAACAATAAAGCTGTCTTGGGAACTGGGGAATTGTGACGATGTGGTTTCAGGACTGGCAGCTACAGTGGCTCCCTGCTCTATAGCTCCACGGCTTTTACCTCTAGATATATGGTTTCCATCTCCAATGCCCTGTTTTTCACCTCCATTATGTGCAAAGTTAATCTCAGTTCGTCTGCAGTCACGCCAGGTGGGACCGGGTTGTCTTGGAGTGGGGCAGGAATACCATCTGGATCAGCCGGCTCAACTCCACCTGTGAGAGTTGGCTCACCAATCAAACCCCTTTAACTGAGCTTAGCACAAAGGAGCTCTTTCAACTCCTTTTTCTTTGCATTCCATGGCACATGCACGTCAAAACATTTGCAATTATAATTAGATCAGAAAAAGAAAAAAAAACTGCCACCCAGACAAAGAGAAAAACTTACCTGATAAGATGACATGGACAAAAGAAAGAATGGACAAAGCCCCCAGTCCACTAAACCTAGACATAACATGGTGTCCTCCCACTTGCAGGAATGGCCAGTAACACAGTTTGATTGAAAAAAAAAAAGTTAAGTTAAATCACATTTCAACAACAAAATTGGGCTTTAACAGAAAAAAATGTAGAAAAAAGTGTAAAAAAAAAACAGGAAGGTGACTCACTCCTTCTCCACAACTGTTTTTATCTGTGCTGTATATACATATAGTGGACTATTTAGCACATATATTTATAATAAACTGGCAGCACTTGAACTTTGGCTAACACCTCTATACAAATCTTCTGTGCAAGGTCAGAAACTACTCTACTTACAATCACAAATGGCGATATACACACAGTGCACGCTGGCTGTTGTTGTTGGAAGTGGCAGAGGTGGGGAGAGGGGAAGGTTGCTGTCAGCTGAGGTTTAAATGGAATAAATCATCGGCTTGTGCGAGTAGAAGCAGTAAACCCTTCAAATGCACCAATCATGGGGCGCCACCTGTTGAGAAAGAAAGCATCCAATCAACGTTCATGTTCGTCACTCCTCTGAGGAAAGGGGCAACCCCTTTCAGACACATTAAAACCCCTAATTATTCTCCTGCCCGGTTTGGCCATGAATTAACATGATAATATGCTTCCTCTAATAACAGACAATCAGGCCTTAACCGTTTGTTTTTGTGCTTCCTGATTGTGTATCTATGTATATGCTGCATCTTTTAGGACTGAACCATTATACAGTATTGACAACTTTCCTTTTAAATGTCTTTAAAAATTGGCCTTTTGTTGAGTGAATTCAATTCAGTTAGTTATCATCCACCGCTACATGATTCATTGTAGTATTATTCACTTTGACCTCAAACACAGCCCCTGGAGCTTCACTTATTCTACTTTAAGGCACAGATGTGCTTTGAGGTAATGCTGATGGTCATGGATGATGGGACCACACACAGATCAAAATTAATTTTCTGGGTCTTTTATTCCCTGACTGCACTCAGTAGAGAACAGCATTGATTCTGCAATTTTGAGAACTCAAGATAATTACAGTGGTAAGAAAACAGAATATTTATCCTCCACTTTTATGAACTTTATCAACAATATTAGTAAAGCAAATAAGGAAGCAGAAATGGCTCCTTTGAACAACCTTCCCTTAAACATATCAGAACCTTTCAGAAGGTTAAATTGAATTCTAGCTCCAAAATGTTCACTGTGGTGCTAATAACCACTGGTGCAGGTAGGTCACAGTACATAAACAAATTCAGTGAACAGACACAGGCCCAATTTCACCTGCAGATTAATTCAGTTTAATGAACTCATTACATTATCCACCTACAGACAACAGTAATGGCTTGTTTCTAAAGAAAGGTAATAGAATTATACCACAAATACATTTGTTAAAATACACTTATATAGCTTCCTTATAGTAAAGCCTATTAGTTCACAAGGAAACATATATTCATGAACAAAATATACTTGTACAAACATTCTTACATGAGCTCAAAATTCATTTTTCAGGAGAAGATATCAGATCATGAACCGACTCTCACGGCAGTGTACAGCCTGCGTGCTTAGACAAACACCTGGAACTCATCATGGTTCTCTCTCCTGTTTAAATTAGGCAGAAATATATCAAATGGACACTGCTTATTAAAATAATCTGCATACACAACTATGAGAGGATCCTATGTATCGATCAGTGTTGCCCTCAGCGTGGTGAGGATATCCCACACCTAACACACAAACTTCAAAAAACAGCAAGAATACAAAATCATCATTTATCAACCTTAGTCCGCCGGCTTAATTATACTTTGTGTCTGACATCACATGGGAACTCCGCACACATGTTCTACCCTTGAGCTGTTCTTAAAGTGACAGCGTTACCTCAACAACAAACAAACAAACATTATCACAGTTGGTATCCCACAAGCAAATCATTAGTCGACCAAACATTAGCTGATGAAAAGAGACTTAGTCAACCAGGTTTTGAATGGTCGCAGGAAAAATAAAGAAATAAAAATTTGAACTCTACAGGTGTCTACACTCAGTCAGTCATGGACAGACAGGATTTATGTTGGTCTCTGCAGTTATTAGATACTCATGTAACAAAGCCTCTCAGTCTATCTTGGCATATTTATTAATAAAATAAACAGGACATAGAGATGCAGCAACAACTTTTTTTTTTTGGTAACGTGTGTGTGAAACACAGGACACTCTGTTACAGTAATTACATACCAGTATGTTGGGCATGAATTCCAAAGCGTGGGATCATTTTAGAGGCTAAAGGACGACCCCAAGAAAACACGAATGTAGCCTAATATTAGCCAATTAGCATGGCTGCTCATTCTAACGTTGTCCTTGCTGGTTGTTCTGACACATTCAGAACACTTTCAAAAATCTGAATCATTTTGCCAGTGTCCTTAACAGGACTTTGTGCATACGCTTGTAAAATTTATATTCTAAAGGTTGAAGGCTGTGTTGTATTTCTCTGCAGTGTAGCAGAGTATTAACAATTATAATATTCTTTCTCAGCCCTGGACTAAAATAATTTCTTTGATGGCCGCCAAAAGTATATATGTAATAATTTAATTGAAAATCATAAACATGCAATGATGAGCCAAATGACTAATGACTTGAACTAATGACTACCAATTCTAGGAAAATCTTTGGTCAGGGGCTGCCCTACGGATGATACCCTGCTATCTAATCAGCCCAAAAACACTCTACATCTTCTTCACCTTGCTACATGCTGCAGCATGCTGACAACATATTGGACAAATTTTGACCTGATGGCAGTAGATCAAAGGTCGGAGATTACGAGTCACTGCAATTCATTTCCTCCATTCCCCTGAGGGGGGCATGGGTGTCTGTACCAAATTTCATGGCAGTCCTTTCAAATAGTTGGGACATTTCACTGAAACCCACAAATGTCACACTCATGGTGGTGATTGAGAGGAAAAAAATTAAAAAATCAGGCTCAAAAAAGTCATCAAGATTCATTGTCTTGGAACTATGAATGTCTGTACATAAGTTCGTGGCAATGCTATAGTTTTTCAGATATTTCAGTCGTGAGGGAAAGTGATAGAATGAACAACAAATCACATGTTAAAGAGCTAATACTGTATAACAGTCTGCCCCAAAAAGATATACACACATACAGACAGAGAGCATTAAATAAAAAAAAGAGTCATAATATTCAAAGTGGTGATACAGTAAGGGCCATGCCATTTCAAAAAATTGTTTAACCATATTCTGAGCTAAATACTATTGTAATGGATAGTAAACTTTGAACACATCATCATTTAACCAAAAAAGTGATTATTTTTTTAGCATTCAGCAAAAGCATTACCCATCACTCTTGCCGTCAAAACATCAAGGTGATAAAGTACATACAAGGTAAGCATACTAATTCAAAACTCTTGTCATGTGAGTAAATTCAAGATAAATGTCAGTCCTTTGGAGGTGTCAAGTCTGTAAATCCAAAGCATCTCTCTACCTGTCAGAGGGTTGCTTCTTTCGCTTCAAAGACTTAGGTGGTTTCATGGATTTCCATGTCTTTGTGGGGTGGAATTTTTGTACATAAACTTTGAAATACAAAGCAGAGAAGCGAGTATTTACCCTTTGACCATGTTTAACATGGCAGTTTCATTCGAGTAGCATATCGCTGTCCAGGATACATCTCTCTGTTACATATCTTTCTAATTCACACTGTCCCCCAATCTTACCTAGCAAGGAAATCACTGACCTGTGTTACATTTACAGCAGAGCTAACAAGATTAATATCAATTGCTCTCTGTGGACAAACTTGCTTTATCACAGACAGATCCTTCCAGAATCACACCAGTTATTTGGTTTTCAAGCTTCACTTCAACTTCTATAGAACTCAGATCCGTTCTTCACATGCTAGCAACATGGCTCTGGCGATGGCGATATTGGTCTGTCAGTCCATGGGTTCACCACTTTAGTCCTCACTCAAATATCTCAACAACTATCGGATGGATTAAGATTTTGTACAAACATTTGTGGTCATCAGCTGATGACGCCTAATGACTTTGGTGACTTGGCTTTTCCTCTCGACCTATTCCACAAGGTTGACATTTATGGTTTTGGGTGAAATGTCTCAATAACTATTGGATGGATTGTCATGAAATCTGGTACAGATATCCCAACGCAGGACAAACATTTCACCTAGCGCCATCATCAATTCAAACATAATCCGTTCAATACTTTGATTTATGGTAAAATAAAGGCAAAACTAATGACATTCTCATGAGCCTCAGTTGTACCTTGTGTTCAGTATGCTAATTAGCAAATGTTAACATGCTAACCCCAACATAACACTTTAGCATCAACATGTTAACATTAACACTGTGAAGATGTTAGTATGTGGACATTAGCATTCAGCTCAAAGCTGCACTCTGCTTATGACACCCACTAGCATGGATGTAGCGTCTTTTGTCTTGTACTGCAGAACAGGAAGCCTGCTGTAAATCCATCCATCCATCCATCCGCTATACCTGTTATCCTTGTAGGCTGTTGGCTGTTTGAAATAAACCTATTCTTGATTTGGCATCTCTGTCTGGCGTCCGTCTGTATTCTCCGGTCTCCAGTTTGAGACTATAGTTTTGGCAATAGGGAGGCTGTAACAATTGAAGCTTTTGTTCCCCTATTTATTTTTTTTTTGCCTCTTGTCTCACATTGCTGTCCTGTTGAAGCGATCAGGTGGGAGAGTGGTCAAAGCCTGTTTACTTTGACTCCCAAGGAAGTTTCAGGGTCAACCATTAATATGACTAAAAGTGGTTTAGCCCCAGGTGAAGAATATTGAAGTGAGATGCAACAAAAGCTGCAGAGATAAGTCAGAGCCAAGGACAAACAGATCAGCGCTCTATTCAGATGCCAGAGCAGGAGACTATTAGATTATCTGTAAACATGAATGCTTCCTCCGATATTTGGCGGGGGCTGAAGATGATTAAAATGTTGTTTTTTTTTAAATTGAAACTTCATTATTCTGGTGTCACAGCAGGATCGAATGAGGCACACATTTTTTTCCTGATACATGCAGTATGCTACAGTAGCCAAATTTTATATTTACATTAGTCATCTCATTAAGCATCAAAATATGCTTAATATTCACATGCTTCATTATTCTGGAGTTACAGAGTAAGAGTGTAGAAGTGATTCTACACTGAAATAATGACTGAGTAAGAGACATTCAACTGAATTGTTTTGTATCTGTAATGGCCTTTTATGAGGCCGTTTGTAATTAATGTATAATTATTATTACACTGCTAGTATGATAAATGACAACCCTTATGTCTTTTACAAGACTATGACTAAGAAGACATTATTATTGTGCAATGCAAAGTGATTCTCCAGATCTGTAAAAATTGTCACTGTCTTCTTTTTATTCCTCATCACGTTATTGTAAACACAAAATGTTTGTCCATGTCAGGATCCTGTCAAGATGATAACTTCCTTTCCAGTGCTTTGATTTTCTGCAGGCAGACTAATTATATGTTTTTGACTGATCCTCTGAACCAGGAGCAGGTAACCCATGGCACATAGGTTGCCATGGCGATCTACGGAAAACCTGAGTTAAAACTAAAGATAGCTGCTACCATCCCACTAAACTGCCACTAATCTTATTACAGGCCTCTCTGGTCTCGAGGACAATAATGTTCTCAATCAAAAAGTAATATACTGCCAGAGAAAAGAAGCTGGCAAATAGAGCTTGGGGTAAATCTAATGCTGATATTAACACTTATTTTCACATGATATTCATTCAAGTGTTCATGTGTTTTTACTTATATTTAATAAAACCTGTTTTATCCTAAAGGTTCTGCAATCCCTAATCTAAGTTTAAACCTTAATGTATTAACAGCACCATCTAATAATCAAACACTGTTTTCATATATTTACAACAAGCAAAAGGAGCTTTGACAAGGTTTTTGGTTTACTTACTTAAGTTAGTCAATGTGCGAACCATCACTTGCGGGGGCAGCCCATCAGGGCCACAACAATGTAATATCAGTGTATGTGAAAGAACACTTGAAAATAATCAGTGAACGAGCTGTGTTTACTCAGAAATGCTGAGCTGCACAAAAGAAATGATATTACTTGTTCAGAAAATGTAATAGTTTAAAGTTGGTTCATCCATGTCTTAAAAGAGCCTGGAAGAGTGAGTGGGTGGTACAGATGGAAAATAAGCCTTGGGTTATAAGGGAAATTATCGTAGCACGTTGTCCAGGTCTAGGTTTATACAAATATAGGTATACACACACATTTTATATATATATACACATGTATCATATGCGACAGATTTTAATTGTAGTGTGGTGGTATTCTATACTATATAGCTTGTTATGAACAAATCCTATGAATAGACTTAAAAACACTTATCGTTCAAAGCATGATATATCCTCAACTTCCACATAGCTCTTAAAAACATATCACTAAGGGTGACTGTCATGGCCGAAGCCAGGAGCACAGAGGAGAGGGCCACATGCAGACACACAGAGGCAGGCTGATGTAGTGAAGATACTTTTGAAAAAGAAAAAAGGTAGGTGGTGGAGAACCAGGCAGATGACTTGCAAGGCAGGCAGGCAGGCAGGCAGGCAGGCAGGCAGGAGGGCAGTCACGCAGGCAGGAAGGAAGGAAGGAAGGAAGGAAGGAAGGAGGGAAATCACGCAGGCAGGAACAAACAAGAGTTTTCGCAGAAGGTACAAAACAGACTGTTCCATAGTCACATACGGTTAAGTAATTTCAAAATAAAACAGGAAATAAAAACACAGATAGTAACACAGAGTTCAAGCAGGAAGTAATACAGGGTCAGATCATAACAATGACATATTCCTTCACTATGATAAACACACACATACTGTTTTATTGACTCAGTCAATGGAAATATTGGAAATATGCTGGAAATATTCACTTGAGCACTAAATGTATATTAATCTGCTGCTGAATACAGTCTTCAACAAATGCATTCTTTTCTCCTATTTGAATGACATTTGCTTAAATGCTCCAGTGCCCAGCTCTAGGAAATGAGTCATTTCAAAAAGATTGGTAATATGGTAATGGTAAAAATTTTGAAGATTATCATAGAAGTAACTTTTAGATATTTTTTCTCTACACTGCACATTTTTTGCGCCACTGTCATCCAGCCTTGCAAAAATGTCTAAAACAAAATAACTTTGACATATCCTAATTCTGCTGGTTCTGCTTGATTTTTCTGACAACTTTCATTCTTGGTAAGTGACATAAGACATGGATATGAATCGAATCCACTGTGGTTCTTGTGTTCTGGACATTCTGTTATAGATGTCCGATTTGTTCCAAGAGGAAAATAAAAATCCTACCCTTTCTTGACAGTTTATCTTAAAGTGTGAGTCCTCTGCACAACCTTTAATTAGATCAGAGCTATTATTATTTTTGCTGTTATTGCTGCCGTTGTTTTGTTTTTTTCTAATGAAGACTTAAAGTATTTTTTTAGTGTATGAGAGCGACTGAAGAGATACACCTTTTTAAGTGTGCTCTATTGGTTCGACACATCCACACATACCAGCCTCATCAGTCACTCATTATCCTTGGCACGCATTGACATAGTGTCAAGCTATCAAGCTATAATGGGCCTCAGCTGTGCATTCCAATTGATGAAGTTGATTGGCGTTTTCTGCTGAGTACCTCAAGGACAGAACGTGCTGCATATTATATGGTGCAAATCAATAGCAGCAAGAAAAGGCTATGGGATAATACATTTAGTGTCTGTTAAAAGACGGAAGAATGAACTGTAGGATATTCTGTATTCATGTTCACTGGCAATGCTGCAATTCTTCTCATGATAATTTTAATGAACTGAAAAGAGATTTCAATGTTTTGGACTGCTGTAGTATAAAATTAATCTCACCCTCTTGTTGGAAAAGTTTTATGTGCAATATGATCAGTTTGTTAAACTCTGCAAGCTTTGATACAATGCATGTGAAGGTTACACACTACACTACACTGGAATCATTCTGTTCAATTTGTATTGGATCAAATATTATATATTTAAACATGATATATTTACCTGCTCTAAACACATACATGCATACATACATAAAGCTCTTTAGCTACTAAAAGCTCCTTTATGTTCACCAGGTAGTTGCTGGTGAGCTTTTCCAAGCCTGGCAAAGCCAAAAATTACACAATGAGAGAAGAGAGACTGAACCAAAACGGTATAACTGCAAGCTTTAAAGTTGCATTCCAAACTCAGAGTAGATGGAAGCAATGAAGGTCTATAAAACTGAGGCGAACTGTAGAGTTGGGTGATTATAGCCTGTGGGTTTGTCACTATGAGTGACTTATATTGCACATACAGTAATAATTTGTTATTATAAATCATTCTTTTTACTATTTTAGTGTGACATTTTAAATAGATTATGGGCTTTTTAGAGTCTGGTCCTGTCTTCCTATACAGAACCGATCCCATAGGTCATCTGTGCAAGCAGTTTAGCAAAAGTAACTTAATAACAATAACATATTTAGTGTTCTCGTGAGGGTGTAAGAACCACAGATTAAACACAAAGCTAAACTCCACTCAGCATAAGGAAAATAGTTGCTGTAGCTGGTAACTCCTCCACACTAACATGGAGTGAAAACTGCAGGATAATAAAATAGAGAAAAGCAAAAGCCTTAAGTCTTATTTTTACAAACTAAGAATTGCAGCTACTTGAATTAGCATTGCAAAGGTATGGATTACTTTATATACACCTGTAAATACAACATTTTAACATCTTAATTTATCAAATACATCTTAATCAAATAATCCATAATATTTTAATGTCAACATGTAAATAATGAATTAAGACATCAATTTCATTGATTTCCAGGAATTGATTCATCAGTCCTTGTGTGTAGATGTGAATGGATACTTATTAAAACGTGGCTGTCTTGCATTACTTGCATTTTCCTGGCCTAACTGACAGGAAGTGATGCGTTACCTAACAGGATGTGTGCTTGAAATAACTTCATCGAACATGTTTCCAACAAACAATACAATTAATTACAAATTATTATTATAAATTACTTATTATAATTATTATTGTAATTATATTACATTATAAAATATCAAAAAAAATTACTCAGTACTTGTTTAGTATGAGACTAAAATCGAACCTGAACTACATCAGTTCATACATGGTATTTTCTTGTATTTTTTTGTCCTCACCTAAACAAAAATCAAATTTGATAACAATAACTAGGATTTACTTTATATAAGATCTATGAAAATCATCATATCCCTTCTACAGCTTGTCAAAAATGTGTGAAGTTTCAGGCCTAGAGGCCAAACCTTATGGGAGAAATTGACTTCTTAGTTAGTTTTTTCACTGGCGTCCTTGAACCTCTTTAATTGGAGAACTGTGGAAAACGGTGCTTTTACTATGTGACCTGAAACAATAGAAAATATACTGAAGCATTTTGATGCTAAAAATCCTTTTACATCATTCAAAACAGTGTTTTTTTGTTTTTCTCTCAGCTGTGAGATTGGGCAGTTCACAGGTTTCACAGCCAATTAGAATTGGCTCAGAAGTGGCCAACCCTCCTGGTTTGGTCTCATTCAACAAGGCAGACGCCTGTCTTCAAGCTAGAATGATTGACAGAGGCAGTAACCAATAGCAGCGCTCTGAGAGAATGCGTCATCGCTTTTCCACGGTTTTGCGTACCTTGAGGAAAACTAGCATACACCTGTAAGGCAATCACAAGGAGGGAAAATATTTGAAATGTGGAAGACGTGATGCGAATGAAGTTTCTCGGCCGTCTGCAATGGACGATATTCATAATTTGGAATACTTTTATGAAAAACCCTTTTGATTTTTGTGATCTGTGGACCCTTACGGACTTAAGGAATATAAACAATCCAGGAATGGGCAGACAAATCGGACTTCACGAACTTTAAAGGTAGGAGATTAACTTAGCTGGTTTTGCTAGTTTTGTGATGATGGTAAACATGAATGAATTATACCTTTGTGTTCAAATTAACTGAAGAATAAACTGAATATTTGAATTGTGGAGACTCTAACCGATCTAACCAGGTATAGCATGTCAATATGGACAAGACAAAACATTTTTCATCAGCAGAAACCACATCCGTCACTGGCAGATTTTATTAGCTCTACCTAGAAATATGATTAACATTAAAACTGTGAGCTGACTTGTATGGATAACTTGCCTGGTGTTGTAGAAAAAATTATTTGATACATACCATCAGTTTGACTTGTGCTGTGTAATGATGCAGAAAGAATGAGGCTGAAACTTACAAAAAGTCAGCATCCTCACCATTTTGTGAAGACAGAAATAAAATAGAAAAAGTGAAAATAAAGGAGTATTGTAGTCAGTAATTTAATGTCAGACAATTATTTTTTCTAAATATAACAGTGTCAGATAATTCTTGGACAAACAACACAATGTTGGATTTATTTTCACTGATATTTTTAAATATATTTTTAAATTTGATTTTCTGTTTAGTGATGGTCAGTCCAGTTTGATATAGATGTCTTCTTTCACTCCTCTTTCAAACTTTCTGTCTTCTCTGGCCTAAATATCTATATTACTGCCCTCAAATGTGACCTGAGGAGTTGGCTGTCCTTGTCAAGCGGTTGTGTTTATTCCCAATGTACAGGTCTGCATTCCACACTGCACTGAACTGCATGCACTACATTACTCTGCTTATGTCTGGGTGTATTGACTTTAAGGTAGACGAGCTTCTGCCTTGATGAGTTGTATATTGAAGTTTTTCTGATCCTCACGCAATGTGAGGAATGACAGTGTTATTCCGTTTATTGTTGTTTTCTTTTCTGTCTGTTCTGTATCTTTTTGAGGTTTTGTAGAAGGCCCTGTTTGAGTAACCCCATGTTTTAAGTGCTTCCCTGATGTGTTTTTGCTCCTTCTCCTTCCGCTGTCCTTGTGGGCACGTTCTGAGCATGATGGTGTGGGGCTCTGCTATCCCCCGGCTTGTGTTGCAGTGGGTGGTGAGAATCAAAGAGCAAATATTGATCTGGGTTTGTTGGTTCTCTGTATACTTCGATGTTGAGGCTTCTGTCATCTTAAATACATACCGCACAGTCTAAGAAGGCCAGACTATTTCCTCTGACATACTCCCAGGTGAACTTGATGTTGCCGTCCACTGGACTGATGCATCCTGTGAGGGCTTCCACTTTTCTGATTTTTCAGGCTGAGGTAAAGCAGGACCACATTTTGCCGTGATGACACGTGCAGACATACTCACAAGGGGAAAACAATACCAGCCACACTCTTGTGGCTTATAATGAATTCCAATTGAGTACACTTTCCCCGCTGTTTTCTCCTAGAGATGTTACGTAAAACCGCATTTCAGTAAAGACAGCATTTCCTGCAGATGTTTCAAATCAAAAACATATCCTATTTGTAACAGGATGGATTATGCCCTTTCAGCTGCAGTGGGGATTTTAATGTGAAACATCACTGCAGGATGGGCGGAGTTGATAGTGTATTAATGATTCAATAAAAAATGGCTAAATGTAAGCAACTGGAATTAATTGCATGAAAACAGTGTTTCTTTGAATCTGAGAAAAGCAGACTGACACTGATATACACTTATTACTTAATGTATTAGAGTGATCTCAATGCACTTAATTCTATATTTAACCTAAAAAAATTTCCAAGAGCCCAAGAAGACATTTTCAAATCCCTTTTTTTTGTCTGAGCACCAGTCTAAAGACATTTTACTTCCATTGATTTAAAACAAACAAAAGACGTGAAAATTTTACTTCATAAATAACTTCTGGCAATGAATCCATTATAAGAATTATTATATAATTATTATTGAGAATTATTATATATAATAAAATTATTATTTGCTGATTAATATCTGACAGCCAAGTAATAGATGAATTGAATAATCATTTCAGCACTAAACAAAGCATATATTGAAAAAGCGCTATCTATTTTTGACCACAAGTTAAAATGCAGTTTTCCTCTATAGCTAAAAGTTGTTTTTGCTGCTGCCTTAACATAGAGCTGCATAAGAAAGATTCAGGCATCTATATTGGAGAGGTTGATGCTGTCTGAGTCGGTTTGAGAGTCCATGTGATGTACAGCAGTGAAGGTGGGACAGCTCTGTCTGAGATTTGTCTGTGGCAACTTCCACCCTGCGGCTCTCCATTGTTTCAGTACGGTTGACAGCAGGGTCCTGAGAGGAGTTGGAATCAGAAAAGTTGAATATCAAATCAGACACCCACACACACACACACACACACACACACACACTCACTCACACAGTACACACAGCAGCGTTGTATGCTTTCTATCTTCCCTTGAGCTGGTTGGGTTATATCTCTGACTTATCATGTCCTTAAGCCACAGTATTCAGCATACTCTTGGAGCCCATTCTCATACACACACACACACACACACACACACACACAGAATACAGTGTGTGTGTGTGTGTGTGTGTGTGTGTGTGTGTGTTGGTGGGAGGGGGAGACAACACTGTGGGAGTAAACAGAAAGAGCAGCGTGTATATCTATGCCCTCAAGGGATGCATTGTACAGCTGGCAGCTACCTCTACTATCTGTGTGTGTGTGTGTGTGTGTGTGTGTGTGTGCATGTGCATGTGGGTGTTTGTATATGTGTGTGTTGATGTCAATCATGAGGCGGTTGATGGATGTTTTTCATGTCATCTCAAGGTAACAGCTAAATGGCCCAATTGGCATGGTGCCTGTAACTCATCTGTTAGCGCCTGATGACAGTAATTGACTCACTTTCACTCATGCATAAGTTCTGTGTTTTAGATACAAGTCTGTGAGCTACAGAGGCGGTCAAGACTTTAATGTATATATTTGCAAGTCAGATATAAAAGAGACTGAAAGTGAGTGAGAGGAAGAGAAAGCTCCTGCTCTTCTTGCTGTCTGTTTAGACCTTCAGATATTCATTTCGAGGAAGGGTCTATACCTGTACCCATAGTTATAGTCTTGAGAACTTAATCCTTATTATCCAATTAGTGCTTTTTGTGTCATAAACTACCTTAACTGGTACCTATCGATATGAAGGAGCAGGGGCTCTACTCCAACCTGCCTCCTCATGTCTGAATGCCTTAGCCCATCTCAGCCACCCCATGGAGGAAACTCATTTTGGCTGCTAGTATGCATGATGTCATTCTTCCTGTCACTACCCGAAGTTCACGACCATAGGTGAAGGTTGGAATATACTGTACATCAACTGGTAAATCAAACCTTTGCCTTCTGACTCAGCTTTCTTGCTTCAGCAACTGTAATCTTCATTCCATAACTAGGACAGAAGTCCAATAAGAAAGCACCACTCAGGTTCAGATGGGGCAGGCCGCCTGAGTAGGACGTCCCAATCCCAAATAACTGAATGCCTTAAATGTTTTAGCTGTCTTTTTATTCTGCTCCGAAGGATACGAAATTTTATAACAGCGACTGAGCCTAGACTAGTAATTTTGATTCATTCTGGACCTAGTGGGATGTTTCTTAAAATCATTGAGTGCATCCTAAGAGGGAGTTAACAGGAAAACTGATTTCTAAGTTTTATATATTTTATTGTTCATTTACGGTTTTCCCAGCAAGGCTCTGCCCAGCATCCTGGCTGTATAACTCATAGCTCTGTACCTGACAGTATGGGGCCCTGCTGTTGCTGGTTTTATCTCCCTCACTAACTGCAGTGTTCCTGTTAGGATCACTGAAAGCCAGCGTGTAATCCCAGAAACAATCTCATCACAGTTAAATTTACCCCTTCCATTCTTTCTGTTGAAGCCTTTTATCCGTCAGGATTGATTTTTTAAAAATTTTTAATCATGACATAGTCTTGGATTACCACTGAGGAATATGCTCATTCTATTGAGTCAAGTCCCCTAGATTTCTTTTGTTCCTCCATCCAAGATTTGTACATCGAGGTGGGATGCTTGCAGTGATACACAGATATAATATTAGCTGTTCTCCAGTCCTGTCTGCTGTTTTTCCACCTTTTAAGAGTCTTGGTTTTTTTGGGGGGGTTTTTTTGTTATTATTGTCAATTTTACTGATTGTTGACCCTCTTCCCCCACTTTTACTTGTGATTTTATTAAACTTTTTTAAATTGAATTTATCCTAATAGGTCAAGCATCCCAGCAACTGCAACATTCGACTTTGTACTGTACTGTGGTTTCCGAAGATGTGAATTTGGTTGATTTTGCCATATCCGATGGGAAAGCAGTCCTTTTCAGAGTACTGCTCCCTCTCCTGACCCCAAATCTCCCACACTGATTTGCTCCCACGCACTAAATCAAAATCTTCTTTACTATGGTTAAACACAACAAATGAAACATTAAAAAAGATAATGCTGGAAGGCAGAGAAGAAAAAGAAGACACTAAACGTAGTGCTTCCCTTGCCTCTCTGAAACATCTGATGTCCACTTATCAGTGTGCAATCAAGAAACTCACAGTTTTCACAGCTGATTGCTAAACAGGGTCATAATCTGAGAATTCTCTTAAAACCATAAAATCTCTGATTGGTCCCCTACTTAGCCAGCCCGCTGAATCCCCCCCAGACAGGTGTGCACTTTCAAAATCATCCACCAGCCCTTCAGATTGCATTCCCAACTGGTTCTTGACAGCAGTATTTCTGACAGTAGTTCCAGATATTTTTTTGTCAGACTCCATACAGCTGATTTGTTTATAGAAAAATAACCAAATTTTTGAAAACCTTTATTGTGGTTTTGTTTCCCTGCTCTGGTCTGCAGGTCTCCAGTGACCTATTGCTTGCAGCTGATGTGGGCCTGTGCTACATTTTAATTCTCCTTGATTAAAAAATATTCTTGAAAACTAATCTTTTCAAATGTACATAAATTAATTACAAATATACAATCCATATACAAGTACCCATCCCTTTTATGATAACACACGTGTCTCTTCAATAGGACTAATAAATATTTCAAACGTATCTATGACAAGTTCATTGAAAATAACCACTCAAGGAAGAACTCTTTCAAGTTATAGGAGATCCCCTGGAGGACTTTAAGACTAATCTTTAAAAAGGCTTAAAAAGATTCATAAAGTCAAACATCATTCTCAAGCAAAATACCTCCTAATTTCTAGTCCAAAATGAAAGACACAGCTCCTACTTCCAACAATTATCACTCCTTAATTAATATATTAAGACAATGAAATGATGACAACAAATGAGAAAACCAAAAGTGGAAAAAAATACTAACATATATCATTCACTGAATAATGTGGCTTTGGTGGGCATAATGTAAAATGCTAGATATGTAATCTATTATACAAAGTCAAAAAGAAAGCTTCCCCTGAGAGACACAACAGTCCATTACAGGAACTTAACAACCTGTGGATTAAACTAGTTACACACTCACCTGATCCTGTCTAACTGATAAAGATGTTGATAGATTGCCATCACATGCAATATATTCTGTGCAATGGAAGTGAGTGGACCGAGACTATTTGCAGTTGAAATGCAGAGACAGGAAAAACTTCTGCGTTCACCATATAGGAAACTCCATTGTCTGAACTAAGTGGATGGAGGTCATCTCTTTCTGATAGTTTAATTTAATACATACAGATACAGTTAAGTAAGCTTACCTTCAAATTACTTTTTGAACAGTTCTTCCAACTGTGACTCTGATGTTCTTTAAGTTTGGAAATGCAACTTGATTAAGAGTACATACCACGTGGCAGGGTTGGGACTCATAAGAGTCATTTTTCTGTTGCTGCCATTAAAAACAAGACAATAAATCCAGTAATATGAACTGACATCAATGTCCCACATGGTTTAAGCTTGAAGGGCCTGGGGGAACCATTAAAATTTTCTTGCTAAAATACATATTCTACTGGAGTACAATACGCCAGCAAGGGTCATGTGAAAAACAGAGACACACATTAGCACCTGTACTCTATTTGTCTGAAGCATTGCTAATGAAGCCATCATTACTTAAAGGGGCTAGTTAAGTTTTCTCCGCCGCCAAACGTGGTTTCTTGCCGGAAGCGGGCGGTGGTGATTGTCCCTCGACAAGAGCTTTGGGTATCATTGCGTTTACAAGACAAGGACATTGTCGTTTCTTTAGGGCAGATTGGAGGCTACAGCGTGTCACTTACGGAAAGTGACGAGACGGGCCTGGGCTAGTTGGTTAGAATGCTAACTTAAAAGTAGAAGAAAAGACAAGAAAGAGTCAAGAGTTAGCATTGCTGTTGGTTTTTCACCTCTGGAGACAGCTCTAGATGAGTAAAGAAATGAGGTTTGATGCTGAACTCGCAACGTTCCTTCTACAATGATAGGTGAACAACTAGTAATGCTAACACTGTTGTCTGAAATAGCAAAACTTAGAAATAGCTCCTTTAAAATATAAAGGCAGATATTAATGTGTGTTTAGACAATGAGTTAACAGGTGTTTTTACTTATCTAAGTAAGATGGAATTCAGGCCCCCAAGTCCACTGTCTCATCTTGTCCTGCTCTCACATCCTGTACTTCCTATTTGGTTAACCCCAGTTTTAATCAACTATCAACAACAGACTTTTCTACCAGAATTCCCATTGACTTAAAAACCTGATTCAATATGCTGGGATCAGATTTGAGCTTTTTCATTTAACTCTTGTTGTTGATCTCTCCACATCTGTTTTCAGAGACTAGATTCATCGTGATCTGTTGCTCTGTAGTCACATCACTGTCACATCACAATCAGAATGAAAAGGCAAGGGCTATATGATATGAGGCAACAACAAAAGTCGCTGTATCGCATGTCATGTGTTCATTCTAAAATGCTGTGCTGTTTGACACTGTTCCATCGCCATTAGTAGGTTTGACCAAGAAAGCTAAATGCAAAGCAACATGTTTGTAGCAAAACATCTTCATTGATCACAGAATCAGGCTATTGAGCGGTACTTGTCAAATCTGGGTTGAGACACAGTAGCTAGGTTCATTTGCTGTCAAAGAAATGTTGTGAAACGAAAAGCCTTGCAAAAAAGATAGTTACTTAACAAAGTGGCAGATGGGAATGACAGGCCTTTGGCAGTAGTGTTCGTCTATGTCTGTTTTTTAGTAAATTAAAAAGTTCAAAATAAGTTCAGGATGTCAGATGACTGCAGCTTGAGTAGGCAGATCATGCTCATGTTTATTTGATAATGTGTTTTCGCAAGACACCATGCAAAATAAGTTAAGTCCTTCTCTGGGCTAAGACATATCAGAAGTCTGGGGCTCCTCTTTCAACAGGCTAAGCTTACTGAAGCAGCTGCACTGCTCTCATATTATACCTTTAATGATCACTAACCGGGTCAGGATACTCTCATTCATCATGGATTTATTTTAAAGACTCGGCTGCAGAATACAGTGCGTGTTGCATCTCTGCCAAGATTTGGGCCACAATTTCTATTCAATCTGTGTATAGAAGCTTAGCTGGAGATTGCACAAAAGGAGAATTGGCAGGAGTATGCTTTTGTCTATGTGTAGGACAATGTGTCTCATCACAAACAGCCAATTGTCTCTGTTTTAAGGATAAGACACATTTAGAGCTGACGAACAGGCAGCATTGTTTCTCCTGGCTAAGCTCCTCATCCACGCGTTGCATTCTAGACTTGATGAGGAGAAAATTAACGAATAAGCTGTAAGGATGTCATAATAGGAATTCAGAATGAGGTTTGTCTTGTATCTGGAGGCGGTGGAGCCATTAGGGGCACACCTTGACACTTTGTAGTTTAGAGTTTGTAGTGTGCCGCATTTAGTCTTGCCACTAAATACACATCAAAGAGATCCCTTAGATCATCATATAAAGGTCTCCTCACTATACCAAGAATTAACTCTAAATCAGCTCACGGTGCTTTCAGTCATTATGGTCCTACTCTCTGGAATTCTTTACCATATGAACAACGGTCTGCTACAACAGTGTCTTCTTTTAAAAGGAAATTAAAAACATATCTCTTTTCGCAAGCTTTAAGTTCAGTTTAAGTGTGTGGTGTGAGTTAATATTATTATTGTTATTATTTCCCTTTTAGAATAATGATAATAATAATATTACCTTCCTATTTTGTATGTTTTTGCTCTATGTTTTATTTATGTAATATTTTCTTATGCTATTTTATATTTTGTCATGTATGATGTATTCTTGCTTTTAAAGCAAGAGTTTACGCCTGCCGTATGAAATATGCGATATAAATAAAACCGACTTGACTTGACTTGACTTGTCATATCATGGTAGAGAGAAAATGAAATGTGCTGGCGCCGGAGTTAAGTGACTAGCAGTTTTCAAATTTTTCAGTCCAACTATTTGGCTCCTCTGCTTTCAGGATGGGAAGGAATAATGAAGCAAAAAGCTTAAGGGTGTTATTATGTCAGTGTCGCCTTTTTCCACCATCCAAAACCATCATTTCAACCACAGATGTTTGTAGACATGTATTCTTGTCAAAATGTGACAGAATCACATCTGGTTCTGTGAGATGATTGCTTTGACTGACATGAGAGTTATGCAATAATGATAATACATTTTTTGATCACTAGAGAAATGCATTGTTCCCATGAGTTATTGTGGGCTGTGAGCAACAAATACTGAAGTAATAGTGTTTACAACCATAAGGCTTTCCTGATAAATGACCTTTTATGGTCATCTGAACAGTGACTGTCCTTTTTCAGTAGTAACGTGATGTTCAAGCTTCAGAAAACCTCCTTCACACGTACATTTGCAAAGTGGTACACAGTCTCTGGCCTCTCACAGCTCTCTGTGTCGCATGGAGCATTAATTTACATCCTCTGCTCTGACTAGAAACACTTTTTTTGGCAGGAGACATTGTACTACACTCGAGGAAGTTGTTAATATCCTCTTGCACAGTTTGTTTCAGAGCACAGAACAGTTTGTTTGCTAACACTCACTACCTTTACGTGCACAAAATATTCCGCTTTTTTGGCCTTATACCGAAAAACACAACATTCCTACTAAGCTCTTTACATGGCTAAAGAAAATGAAAATTCCTGTTTACATGCAGTCATGCATACTCTGATTAACTCTTATTAAAAGGTCGGCATTGCTGTATTTGCACATATCCAAAAACCTGTTGATATCCAAGTCCTTTCAAAATAGGTGCATTTCTCTCTTTCATGATCCATATCAAATCCTCAATATTGTCATATTCAGAATAATAGTGGAATATGAGCGTGCATATGATTGTACTGAATGACACCTGAGTGGACTGATTGACATTGTGGCCCTGTCTCTGGAATGGAAATAATCCCCTGTATTGCTACAAATGTTTTAAATCTCTGTAGCTCCCAGCTCTCATCGACAATGAATAGTAGTAACAGCTGTTGAGTCCATATATGTTAATGAAGCATTAGGGAGGAGGTCGTATGGCGGAGCCTATGGTGGAAAATCCTTGGGAGTGTCCAAGAAAAGTTTCTGATGCTCCAGATAAATGGTTCAGGGGAAAGAATACACTCTAAAAAAAAAAAAAAAGTGATCAGGAGATAAAAGTTCCGCACTGCAGGTTTAAAGCTGCATTGATGTATTGATGAAACAAACTGACACTGATTTGTGATCACTGACCCCATATTGATTAGTGCAGCTTTAATCAAGTTGCTTTATTTTCTTTAATTTAACCTCATCATTTATCTCATTCAGAAAGAAGCTCACAGTTAATTGTTTGGAGCAGTAATAGGGCTGATTTTTGGACAGACAAACAGCCTATGTTGATGTTTACGTATGAGTACTATTTGTTGAAGACATGAATACTTGCAGGATTAGTTAAACTTGTGGCAGTGATTTCTTGTGGAGGAGGTTTGGAAAGGATTTCAGTCTTGATTCTTGACTGGCTTAGCTTCCAGATGTTTGAGCTCCTCCAAAACATGTGGCGATGTAATGTGTTCAGTCAACCCTGTCTCCTAGAAATTACATTTATATACACCTAATTTGCAACAGCAAACACGTTTTGAAGAAAACATAATTGGGACCGGATTACATTTTCTATTAGCGTAATGAGAAAATGTTAATTTACATATTTGGCAAGTTGCAAATATGCTGATACTGAATGTATCTGTAAAATGTTCACAGATCTTGCAGTACAGTGTCCACTCGTATGGTGTTATTGAACTTTTTAGGCACTCGCAGCACTCGGGAGATGTGGTAACTGTATCTGCTGGAACTGATTTAATACAGTAAAGGTTCAGTGACTTCAGACACAGAGTGTTTATTTACACTTAACCCAAAGCACAATCTTACCCTGACCAAAGTGTTTTTGTTGGCTAAACCTAATCACAGACGGCCGCAAGGCTGACAGTGTTTTTGCATTCATGTCATATTTAGCAAACAAATAAAATAGATGCACCGTGTTAAACTTGATCAGGCATCTACTGTGTCTGAAGTGGTCATTTCACTTGCAAAGTGATCTCAAGCCTCCTTCGTGTGGTTCTCAGTTACAAAAATGTATTAAATTACCACGTCACACAGCTGGTATTCATCTTCATGTATTTCCTTATACAGAAAATAGATAGAAGAGAGAGGAGCATGCCCTTTTTTATTTTTCTATCATGTTACCAGGTTGTATTATATATATATATATATATATATATATATATATATTTGCATTGTAGGAGCATGGCTTAACATGAATATGAAAGTCTGAACCAAAATTGTGGATTACATTACCAACTTTTTATGTCCAATGTCAGTGAAAAGTGACGTGAGAAAACACTATCTACAACATCAGCGAATGGCAACGCAGGGCCACCGCCCAGGATTTTGGGCC
The DNA here is from genome assembly GCF_002814215.2 of Seriola lalandi dorsalis. NCBI lineage: Eukaryota > Metazoa > Chordata > Actinopteri > Carangiformes > Carangidae > Seriola > Seriola lalandi. The sequence goes on along the minus strand of NW_019525442.1, from coordinate 1,336,724 downwards.
CCATGAAAAGATATCACAATGGGTCTCACCACCCCACGACCACAAGCAATGCTAACCCTAAAAATGTACCACTGTGCACCACTATTTGATGCAAGTCTTATACCCTCTATAAGAAGTGTGCTGAAGGCCATCTTCTATATTTTAAATGTTATTTGAATTGCTGCTCACATCCTTCTTCAGTTGAGCGTAAGGCTGGTTCATTGGTAAGGGTATGGGGATGGAGAGACTGGGCTGCTGAGCCTAAAGCTGCATCTATTGGGCCTGGCACCAGGCAGGGGCAGGGACAGCTGATTAAATATGAATAACTTGCTCAAAGTTTGACTTGATTAAATGTCGGCTAAAAGAGGAGTGAAATGTAAACACTTTCAATTTTCTGCAAAGTAACTAATGTTAGGGGAGCAAAAGAAGCTTATTTCACCATGGACTAGGGTCCGTCTCAGATTTAGTTAAAAGTTTGTTTAGACCCAAAAAATGTTTGTTCAATCCCAATGTTTTTGTATTTTTTAAATAAAAAAAAAAGAAAGAAAGAAAAGAAATTAACTTTCAGAAACGCCTTAACCTTGAAGCCATGTTTGGCCCTTAATATCATGAAAAGTATCCTATAGTCACACCAAACTGAAAAAGATGGAAGACAAACATGTTCATGACTGAACCATTAAAGTTTATACTGCAAACCTACTGATTTGGGGAAAAAAACGATTCCTAAACAAGAGTGATATTAAGAGTATTACCATATTGATGATTATTTTTTAAGTACGACTACTTTTATTAATTTTGTGCCAATATTGAATAAAACAAAGCGTGGAAGCATTATTCAGTCACTTTCATAGGACCAAAATGGTACGTGGGGGAGCTACAAGGAAACTGAAAATGCATATGTATAACTTAATGTAGGTGATTTACTGTACAAGGTGCCAATATCCTCCCATGTTCCCTTCATAGATAAATGCACATAGTTAAAGGTATTATTTTACCTCGTAATATGTCCATAATGAAGAAACAGGGTCTTTCTTTATTGTCTCTACTTATGTGTGTCCCAGCCTCTGAAATATGGATTGGAGTGAAGAAATACATGATTTCAGTAGACTTATAGTCCATTAATGGAAGCTTTATTCCTTACTATCAGGGCCTAATAGAAAAGCGCATTAACTCAGACAAATGCTATAGTCAATGGAGTGGTTACTTTGTATATTCCATATTTAAAAAAATAATTTGATACTCAATAAAAAAAAAATTCAAACAACTTAATTGAAAATGATGTGCACCATAGCAAATTATTTACTAAAAATTAAATGTGATGAAAAAAACTAATATGCTTTAATGATATAACTTGAACAGCAGGACTGAATTAGCTATTGCAAATGTTTGATGTAAGGGCATATACGGATGATTTCACTGTGCGGACATGTTTCAACATGTATATCACTGCAATTTCCATATACATATTCGCTTTGTAAGACACACACACACACACACACATAATCACAGACACACACACACACACACACACACACACACACACACACACACTGTAAAATTACATTTATGAATGCATTCAGCCTTTTCTGTGGAAACACATTTCAATACTCCCATTGGAGCTTGAGAGGGCAATTTAGGATCCAACGTATTCCTCCTTATACAAGAGGTTTTAGCAAAATACTTTTTTCAACATCCATCCACCTGTCCAGGAGACATACTTTCTATCTCAAATGCCCTCTATTCCAATGTACATAATGAAAACATGTTTATGCTTTATTTCATACAATTCCTGACACAGAAATCATGGACATACAGAGGCACGTTTTTCTGCAGTGCCACAGGTAAAATATCTCTCAAATCGGTGTCTATTTTTGTATAAAGACATTGGCATAAATATTGGCACAACATTAATGAAAGATTTTTGGTGGATATATTGGGTTTATCACTCACAATTTCATTCTTGTTTAGGAATTTTGCACGTTATTTTACAAACCTACCCAGTAAGCGCATTTATGTCGCCACAGTGTATTGGTGATGGCGTCAGGTAGTTGTATTTGTGTTGTATTTTTGTTGTATTTGGATCAATTGCTCACTGCCCCAATGTTGCCAAGATGTTGCTGCTCAATGTTTCAACATTATCTAGCCATTAGTTAGGCAATGAAAATACTTGGTTAAGGTTATAGGCAAACAGCGTGAAGGGGAGTGGTAAATGCTGGTGTGTGACAGGGCACAAACTTTAGTCACCTGCATTGAAAGTGGATCTGGGCTCCACACCCTGACAATCTGCCTTACTACGTGTTGCCGCTTAATTTTGCCATTGGACTTAAACAATAAGGTACAGATTTGTTCACCTTGTTAAAATCACTGTGTTTGACAATGAGGTTTGCTGAGAGAGAGAACACAGGGCTTTGTTCTGCTTGAAATGATTATCTAGAACTTTATAATCTTAGAGTCCTCAGAAACAGCACATTTAAGGTGGGACTATGCTTCAATGTCAAGTATATGCCGGAAGCTCGAGCCTGACCACATCTGAAGGTAAAAGTGTTCTGTGGTTGTTCAGAACAGTCACGCTTGAAGACCAGCCATCTCAGAGAGGGCCGGGACGCAGCAGTTCAAATGGGGATAAAAAGCTGAGAATTTCTGACAGAAAGACACTTTCTTCCTCAAAGACATTTAAGGTGCTGCACTCACGGGTACTTGGAAGTAAGTAGTTGTATATAAAGTGAAGAGTGAGAGCCTGAGAGAGAAGTTCCAAACATTTACTTTCTCATCTACTTGGGCATACTGCCTATACTGGATGTAGTATTTCTTCTTAGGAAAATATTGTAATATTTACACTACTACATTTCATCTGACAGCTGTAGTCACTAATTACCTTACCTTTTATACATATCAACTCATGAAAAATGTGATTAGAGTTCAATAATGTGCCATGGTTTGTTTCAACTCTATGGTAGTTTGCACATGACTAGCTAGCTACTAGCGGTTTAACTAAACTCATTAATTTCATACCTTGACACAAAGCTTATGGGTTATAGAACAACAGCAAGATGAGGGACAAGTTTATTTTAAAGACATTTTTTTGCTTTTTTTTTTTGTGGTTTGTCTGTTAGAATGAGACAGAACCATTGTCTTATCTGATGTCCATAGTAGCAGGATGACATCATTTGTACGTGACTTCCAAAACGTTAGAAATCACAGTTGTTTTATGATGTGACAATGCTATTAGGATATATATATATATTTTTCTTGTATATAATTCTTCCTGTGTAGAATTTTTTGTGAGCTTTCATTTCATTATTTGTATTCTTGTCGGGTGACCTTTGACATTTAAGGTAAGACTATACGAGTTGGTTGCATGTGAAATCGCAGTAAAAGCACTGAAAAGTGAAAACTGTAAATTTCACTTTGTGCAGGTCCCAAATGCTATTCCTTGTTGTTATAGGGGTTATATCAGTGTGTGTATGTATTGTGTATCATGTGCAGCACTTTGTTCTGTAGCATGCTAGTTAACCAAGCTCAAGCTAGGTTAATGGAGCTTCTTTTCACTCCCTTTGTCCTTTAAAGGTATGCATGTAGAAGCCTGGTCATGAGAAGTTGCTGTACTGATATTACCGTGTCATACAGAGGTATTTGAGCTCCCTCATTTTTATTTTCTTATGTAAATTTGCTTTATATTGATAATTATTATTATTTTAGACAAAGTGTATATTTCTGTGTATGTTAATGTTAATATTTTGATATTAGCTCATAAATTGCCACTGGTGGTGCTGCTGTAATTGTAACTGTACAATCAAAATGCAATCTGTTCTGTTTTATTGATGTAGCTAAAGATAGAAAGTGGTAAATGTGATGTTACATGAGTCAGGTAGAGTCAGCATTAGACTCCGTTGAGGAGAGGTGTAGAAAGACGGTCATGAAAAGTTGTTCTCCTCATGTCATTGTGTTCAACACAACCTTGAGCGAATTAAGGCAAGGCAGAAGTTGTCCTCGTCACATTCTTCATCATACACCAACATAACACAGAGTTTGTAGCGAAATAGAGTGACAGGACACGGTGGCTATACTGTGGTTAAGCTTTGTTGAGGCCCAAAAACGATGTGGTTAGGTGTGGGGAAAGATGGACTGGGTCTGTATCACGCTTTTCTATTATTATGGCCTTGCACTGCAAACCACAGTCACACAGCACTTTTTCTATCACTCACACACCAATGATACATCACAGGCAGTTTGGCGTTCAGTATCTTGCCCAAGGACACTTCCACAACAATTAGATGACCTGCTCTACTTCCTGAGCCACAGCTGCCCCATGATCAATGATTGGGTTAAAATAATTACTTAAAGGTTGAGAAAACACAAAAACTATGTGGGCATGTTGGCTGTTAGTGCTTTGTCATGTCTTCTCTTACTGAGTAGATCCCCAGCATGTTTTCCTATGTCCCAGTATGGCCATATAGTATCAGCGTGAAGCGTCTCTCAGACAGCATCATGGGCAAAGCAGCCACTCGCTTTAATGAGTGCATCACTGCATTCATTAGATCTTTATGTCCTTTTATAGGGGAAAGTTTCCACATTTGCACTTTTTACTAAATCCGCATTGGAAGCATTATTAGACTTTCTGAATGGGATAATGGGAGGTAATGAACGTGCTTGTAATAAGCACTACCTACTAGTCTGACTGAGGAGTATTAGCCACTTATTCTGTTGCAATATCAATGCCTCCTACTTTAGCAACAAGGAAGCCAGAGTCACAGTGGAAAAGCAGCAGCAGCAATGGGCCCTCACGGTGTGACACAGTCCTTGACTGATGTGTCCAAAGTTGCAAAATTATGTATGAATAGAAGTCTATTTTCCATAATTATGGTAAGTACCTGCGTTTGCTGTTTGCTATTCTGATACTCAAAATGAACATAAAGTATACCCTGCCAACTGGATTGCACAACTGGCTTCAATGCTGGATTTGATTTGTATTGGCGAGCCCCATACAACATGCCTCTGTTTGTCCATCGTAGGACACCATGCTCCATGCAACCATGCACCATGATTTATATACGGTAGACTCATGAACACAGCTGTTAACCAGCTCTGGTGAAATGATTCCTTTAAACCTTTAGCTGCTTTTTTTTTTTTTTTTTTTTTTTTTTTTTTTTACCTCATTGAGTATTCTGCATTATGCCTTCGGAGCCATCTTAGCTGGGCACCCACTTATAGGGAGAGTAGACATGAAACTAAATTGTATTCATTTACAGAGAGTTTGTCTGACTGAACAGATGAATATATAAACTCTTAGAGATGACTTTGTAACCCTTTCCAGCTTTATTCACTTTTGAGATCCCTTTTTTTTTTTTGCGAGGCAGATGATCCTTGTGAGTAGTGTTTTTATGAGTCAAAGAAGCACTAACCAATACACACAGCTTTTGTTGATGTCATTAGCCTTGGGGTTTACATATTTTTTCCAACCTACACTGTGAATGTTTGAACGATGTTTTCAATATGGATGAGAACAATACAGTGATTTGCATGTTCTTGGTTAAAATAGATCGTGTTTGTACATAATTGTAACAGAAATGAGGATCTTACCATATTGTAGAAAAATGTATAAGTAAATGAGGCTCACAAAACAAATCATACATTGATGTGGCGTTTCTACATATAGCCCCAACTTTACTGAATAATCTAGCAATTGCCATGGAATCACCATTTTTTATGTATTCATTGCAGCTAGCGATTATTAAATGTACACGTAATGAATTGTTGAAGACAGCACGGTCTGAGGAGCATATTTGGTTTGATGACTAATTCTGATAGACAGCTGAGATATTCCAAATTCATCAGCGCTGACATCTGCTGTACATGTAGCATAGAGTTGTGCAAACCATCCATTTCTGGTGTCAGTGGATTTTTTTCTTGCTGGCGAGTTGATTGAATCCTTATTGTGAAGCGGCTGCTATCAAAATTTGGTTTAAAAAGTCATTGTATTTTTACACACATTGACATGTTGCACATTACCTGTAGCAGCTGATTGATCGTAAGACTGACTGTAAGTCGTTTTGAGTGACTTAGGAGCCACTTTTAGCATTGAAATGCCTTGTGACCAAAAACATAAACAAAAAGACTTAAAGGTGCTGTATGTAAAAAGAAAGTGTTAACACTGCGGTTATTTTCTACTGGAGATGGCGGTAAAGGAATTAAGTTTGATTCTGAATTTGCAACATTTCCTCTAGGCTGGTGAGTAAACAGCTGTTAATGCAAACCCTGGCTGTGTAGCATTAGCAAACACTTACACATAGCACTTTTAAAGTTAGGACTCACACAACCCTAAATTTTTAGGTGTTTCTCGTAAATCTGTCAATTAGAAACTCGGCATGCGTCATTACAGTTGTTCTGTTCGTCTGTGGTTCCCTCCAAATTGTAATTGCTTCCTCGTTGCCTTGTTTCTGTTTCAGTTTGCTTTGCTCATAAATGTGTTTTAATAAGGTCCCCTCCTTGCATATGTTTACTAAAATTATCCTTACGTCCTGAATTTAGTTAGGTGGCCTTTGAGAGTCTTTAATTCCTAACTGCCGAACCAGTGTTGCATTTGTGACTCATAAACATCATATTTATCTAACATTTATTACCTTTTGTAAATGTTACAAGTTTGCTCACTGCCCAAGGAACAGTCATGTTTAACATATCTTATTATATTGTGCATTGCACCCCCACAGTGGACATTTGCGTTCTTTCTTACCAAAGAAAGAATAACTCAATCAGCTCGCCTGTAGTGAGCAGATAACTTTTGTCATGCATTGTTGGGCTGCTTCTATCCAGAGACAGTCAAGTCCCTGCTGTTTCTCAGGTATATTACTCCACTTTCTTCAATTACTGTTGTAATTCATCTCCTGACTCTGTACTAGTGGAAGATGATACTCTCAGATTAATAATATTTTCACAGAACGCTGCAGTGATTAGATTAGATCAGACTGAAGAGAATTATCCTTGATTGACAGATTTCTGATGACTGTCTGTTTGATGAAACGATTTATAGAGGCCCATCTGAGTTGTATTTAGTGGAGGCTGTACAGCTTGGCTGATTTTTCCTGTAGAAGCTGTGATGTGCATATTAATCTGGAGGAATATTCATTTTTCCAATCCTGCATTCTTCACTGATAATGTATTCCTTGCTGTAAATACCTTGAGGAGTAGCAGCACTGCTGCTGATAAATAATGCACCACTGATAAATGAAGCAGTGTGCAGCTTAGTGTGTGTTGTGTGTGTGTGTGTGTGTGTGAGTAAGAGCTTGTGAACCCTCATTTAAGAGAATGTGTGCAAATGCAGTCATTCCACTTTGTCTGACGGGCCTGCGTGTGTTTTTTTTGTCAATGTGCTGCCATGATAAAAATGCAGCATATGTTTCTTGCTGTACCAGCGCCTCTGTCACAACCAGCAGTCTTGTAAGGTTCTCTCCCCTGACAGAACAGCTGTAGCAATTACATACATGCTCACACACAAACACACACGCACTCTAGCACTGGTTTGGGCACCAACCCACATTTGTCTTTTCTAGCATAGAGATAAGCTCTTTCTGTGCATAAATTACTGCATATAGCCTGTAAAACATGCATCCACCACAAAAGAAAAAATATAAAGGCAACATACTTATAGTGTCGTGGGTGTTTTTACAAATTCTGTGACATGAGTGACATTATTGACACTTGCTTGTGTTTATCTGGAGGATTAAATAATATTTCATTCCGTCCGATCCCAGAATATCTTCCTTGAGAAAACCAATTTCGCGCAGGGTCATTGTAGCTAAATGTGGCGTCACAAGAGGTTCCTGTATTGTTAATGTTGAGATCAAAACAGACAAAGGAGCGCTGGCGCCATCACTGATTTAGTTTTTCTGCAGAACTTAAAATGACTGTTGTTCAGTTTGTAACTGACTCTACTTCATATCCTGATATAGTGCATTCGCCATCTGTATGCACATTGCATCTAACATTAATTTTACACAACCAACTATCCAACAGGTGATGCAGGGTAGTCATTATCTACATAATGTATAGCTAAAAGCAATAAATCCTGGCCTGTATTCACAGAGCATTTTACCTTACCATTAAAAGTACTCCTAAGTCACACTAAAAGTTTCTAAATAAAAGTTACCTAAGTCCTATTCACAAAGCAACCTTTACTCCTGAGCAGAGAGTTAGTCTCTGCTGCTATAGCTGATGTCAGTTCTCATGCATGAGATTGCTGGCAATGACTACAACGATTGGTTGATGAGAGACCGGTCTGTGGCGGTGAAAATGCGAAAAAGTAATAAATTGAAAAAAAAAACCAAACAGTTAATGAAGTAATGCGTTTTCCAAAATGCATCTGTATGCTGACGTTTGTGTAGACCCGGGAAAATGAAAATTTTCAATGATGAAGGAATGAAATTTGATGCTGAACTCACAGAGTTTCTGTTAATGCTAACACTGGCTATGTGCCAAAAGCAAAACTTACAAATACCTCCTTTAAGGTAAGGACAGACTGTGGTAACAGCTGATGAAAAAGCAAACATTAATGGCAGATAGGTTGGGTGCAAACTGTGGTCTCTTGCATGAAAGTCTGATGTGCTCTATGCCCATCTACCCTCACTGTGTGCTTTGCAACATGAAGGACACACTACTTTCTGCTTCTGCACTGAATGTTAGTATTATATGGAAATCACGAGATGTGGAATCGACCATTAGGGATATAGAGCTTAGTGGCAGGGAAGAAATGGCTTAACATAATGGTACAGAATCAGATTCTGCCTTGTACATTTTCTTCTTTTATTGTTGAACCATTGAACATGTAAGTCTGTGTCACCCATAACAACAGTAAAATACTGGTCACATATAATACTGGCCTTCCTGCTTGCGAACCCAATTAGTAATGTTGTTTTTAATTTTACCCTCCTAAATCTTGTGATAGTGTCTTTTGCTGCATCTGTGTCCTGTTTGTTTACAGTGTCAAAGAGAGTGGAACTGATGTTCACTTTTAACTGGCTCACTTTATCAAAGCTGACACAAACTGGAGGGTACAGCGAGATGGAGAGTAGATGGGAGGCCAGAGGCAGCCGCAGCCCTCACAAATAATAGCAGAATAATAAACATGCTGAGCAAATTGGAGCGGCCCTGCTGGTAGACATATCTGCGTCTGAGACGTCACTGCAGCCTGATTTAAGATTCACCATTTTTAACGCGTTAGCTGGCGCCATCTGGAAGTGCGAAGTTGAGCCATGTCGCCATTCGAACACCTCTAATTTGTGTTAAAAAAAAAAGGTACCTAGCTTTCCAAGATAATACATTCAATACATTTTTAATGATACTTAGAAGTGAATTTAACAAAACTGTGAGAGCTATTTGAGTGAATGCAGCTGATTAAGGATGTGAAGCTAAAAATAAGCAGAATAAAACCATGGAATCAAATAAAGGCAGATGTGCTGAGTACAGATGTATAGATGGACAATGAAACAATGTGTATATTTCATCAACCCTTTATTATGACTTTTTGTAAATATACTTATATATACAAAATGATATAGATTTTGTATGGTGCAATATTGTAAAGCAAGTAGGCACACAAAAACAAACAAAAAAAAACACAGTTGTTTTAAGAGATAAAATATGAAAATATAAAATACATATAAATACATATTGGTCGAGCATGGATAAAAATGGATGTAAAATATAAATAATAATAATTTTAAGCAAAATCACAAAAATACTGTATTTCATATGCCTCACTTTGCAATGGTCTCACCTAAATTTTTAATAAAGAATGGGATCTGACTATACATTGAAAAGTTATGTCCAATTCAAACAAAAAGGGAACACTGTATCAACTGCATGTGTGTGTAACACGTCATGTTACTGGCGAAGCAGCTGACAAATGTGACTTTATAGGGGAAACTCCTTTCTCTGAACATGGATAACACAATGATTTTGTCGCTACAAAGCCATGTGTTGTGCATGTTTGTGTGTGTACCCCTGATGCAGTTTGAATTTAAGTCCTGTTGAATGAGACCCTTTCGGCAGTAAGGAGGGAAGGGTCCTTGTAAAGACTTGGAAGTTGATGGAAGTGCATCTGCACGCAACCATGTGTCTGTCCTATGTGCACACACTTACATCTACGTCATCATGTGTTTGCCGGTGTTTGTAGATGTGTGTGATCTTATATAGTACAACCATGTGAGAGACCAATGTTGTATCCATCAATACAGGGGACCAGCAGACAGCTGCTCATAGAAAAGTGTGATTTATTTTTTCCCTTATTCACTTTCTCACAGCTTGCTCTCCCACATTGCGCTTCCCCCGATTTTCTTTTTATTCTACTCTGAGCTTGCTTGGCCGGCCTTCTGTCTGAGAGTGCTCATAACATGTCATATGATAAACTGTAATTTTGCCATTATCTATTTTCAGCTTATTTTTTGATGAAGCCAGATAAAGGGGTTCTTTGTCTGGGTTTTTTCTTTTGCACTTCCGTAGAAAATGGGAGACTTGTGAGAGACAGATTTAATAGTCAAAATTGATGCAGCAGAAGCTGAGATATGTTTATTCTTAGTAGTATAGAGAGCCGAAGTCATTGTTGTCCAGGCTACATCGTTGTGTCCAGGCTGGTTGACTAGCCTCTGTAACTCAGTGCAGTCAGTCTTTCTGTCATCTGTTTTTCTGAATTCAGTCATCGTTTTCAACTTTCCAGTTGTTATCTTCAATCTTAATTCTCCAAATAGAACCTTTTACCACTTTTACTTTGGCTCTCTGTTGGTCCGAACACACGGGATCTTACATTTCCCATAATGAATGTACTTTCACTCTCCATTTAACACGAGCTTTCAGTACAAGATGTAGTCCTCAAACCCAGATCCCTCAAAAGATATCATTATCATTATGCCATCAACAGGAACATGAAGCATTGCTCATTTACTCAAAAGCTTAGAGCAATCTACAGTGTGTTTACGTTTTCCCGACAGGCAACCTTTAGCAGGTGTTTCTTAGGCTTGAAGTCAGGGTGGATGATTGGACATATAAAGTGTCTGACTTTGATATAAGACATCATGGGTAATCCTATTTCCCTTATTGCATCCATGTTTCATTCACTTACATCTTTTCCTATCTTAGTCTATCTTACTAAAAATGCAAGGAAGGATACGAGGGAAAGATGTGAGGAGAGAGAAATCAAGGGAACATGTTTTTGGAGAAATAAGACAGAGAAATGTCTTTTCCTCTGAACCGTCACCTAAAGCGTCGTGGTTACCTATGACCGTGGCACAGCTGCATCAGCTATCGTTGGGCCTTAACAGCTATAATGCAACTTTTAAAGGTTTATTAATAATACTTTAGGTTATATAATAATACTGTAGGTTAGCTGCGTGTTGTGAAGGCAGGATTGCGAATGGGGATGTTTTCTCAATCAGCCAAAGCCATTAACATAAGAGACAAGAGTTGATATGACTGATGCAGCTGAACAGATTCTTTGTATGCCCATTTGCAAAAACAAAAACAGCTTTTTAAATAGACAAAAAAAAAACCCCAAAAAACACGCTGCTCCTAACAAATGCTGCTGCAGCGTTCATGGGACAGATGTGTCACTTGGTTATGGTAAAATAACAACTTGTCCTGAACAGAAAACGGCTAACATTAACATGATGCCAGCTTGATTGATTAAATTAAAAGAAATGGCAATTTAGTCAAGTTTGACCGGCTCCTTGTAGTTAAAATATGTTTACAAGCCCTGACAGGCTGTGGTTGGTAACATTTTCACCTTGTCTGTGTGTGTGTGTGTGTGTGTGTGTGTGTGTGTGTGTGTGCGTGTGTGTGCGCCATCATGGTAAAATGTTGTCCTGGAGACATGTACTGTAGCGGGGTTTGAGGACTTTGGCAGGTGTTTATATGACTGTCTGTGGACAGATTTGGTCACGTCACAGTGCCACTACCATGCAAGATACTGCTACGTATATTTACAGGTGTGTAGCCGAGATCATGAATGTTCTAACTGAGTACTCATGTAATAATATAGCTTCTATTTTTTCAGGGGAAATTAAACACAGTTGCCTTGGGTTGAAAACACTACTTCACCTCATGTTCGTGATGCAAACTGAGGGTGACCCATCAATAGCAGGTGTCATATTGACTGCCAAGCAATTCCCTTCTAAAGGCACTATAGTAGAAAGCACACGATGCCATTCGAATGTGGCATTAGCCTATTGTTTTCTATGCAAAATGCCACTCCTTGATGCATGCTGACCCTTATTTATCACATTCACTCCGTGGATCAGTACAAATCTTGACAACTGCTTTGGAGGTGTCACCCTTCTTTCATCCCATCCGAGGTTTCAGGCCCGTGTTAGCTTTTTGTCCTGTTACCTAACAATTACAAACTACATAAATCACAGTTAAAGCCCTGCCTTCGCCCGTTCCCCTCCTCCACCACCCCAGAAACATCCTGCATTATTAAATTCTCCATCACAGGATCTCTTCCTCCCTCACTCTCACATTGAGGTGCTTTCAAGTGCGTCTCGAATGCTTTTTGAGGATACCCGTAGTGCTGTGAATAATGGCTTGTCTCTCATCCATTATGTTGAGGCCTAAGCAGATCACAGTGCATTATGGGTGGAGAAACAACTTGTAAATGATACAAGTGCTTTACTTTCAGCCAGAAAGAGTCTGTATTCTGGCATGTCAGGCATGATTACATCAGAGTGGAGCCGTGCGGAGGGGTGGGTAGAAGAGAGAGGAAAAACAAAGAGATAAAGGAACGCAGGACGACACAGGGAAACACCTGTTCTCTTCAGCTCTACTATCATTTACACAGCTACAATACTTTGTTACACGTCATTCTTATTTCAGCAGGAGCTGTCTGGTGAAGGTGAAGGTGCTGATCCTGGTAATGACATATAGTTTATAGAGGAGAAGATTAGCACACCAAGCTCCCATGATCTCTCCTACAGATTTATCAGTTTAGGAGTAGCACCCTCCACCCTCTACCTGCAGCTAAAAACTATTATTAAGCACAAGAGACACCCTTTTATCTTACTGGTATTTACCACATAGATACTAAGCCCTGAGCACTGAACCCTGGCAGATATTGATGAGTCATCACCTGCGTCATCACCCTTAGTGCCTAAGTACAGGAAGATGTAAGGGGAATCCTGTTACCTGGATCTGGATGGAGGTATGTGTGTGGACAGTAAAGTGTGACGCTGATATTTTATACAATCAGTAGTTTCATGATTTGTAGCATTTTGCTGCAATCCTCATTCATCACCATTTGGACGTTGATGCCGGCTTTATAGGGCGGGGCAATTAACGGACATTTAAAACCTCTCAATGACTTAATCTTGTCCATGTCGCTTAATTTGCGTTCATCAACTGTGCACTCAAGTCATGTACCTCCGCCCTATTCGACTACAATAATCTGCGTTCACTCAAAGTGAAGGTGGATGACATGAGCGCAAACACTGAGCCTCAGGCTACGTCCACACTAATATGTTTTAGTCTGAAAAAGCAGAGACGCTCCTAGAATGGAGACTTTTGGAAATGTTGCTGGACCAATTTTGGTTTGAAAACTCCAAGGTTGTGCTGAGTGTGTTGACTTTTGGAAACGATGACGCAGATACCTGCCCCGCTTCGTTTTTAAACTATCACTGGTAGTGCTTAACTGAATTTGTGCTGCTTTAGCAGACAGTGAGTGACTGAGATCAGAACCGCTGATCACTGAGGAGCATGGTGAACAAAAAAAAAAAAAAAGAAAAGACCCAACTCTGCAGAGTGAGGTAAAATGCAACTGACATGAGTACTTAGTGAGTAAGTGTCTGGCCACAGTCACAGTGCTGTCATGGCACACGGAAAGACACATTCAAATATTAACATTGAGGATTCACATTTCTTCTTTTCTGCAAGTTACAAATGATCCCCATGTGCTACTGCAGTACCTTTTTAAAGATACTAGATACTTGAGTCTCAGGACCAGTGACGAGATGAGCCACAAGAGTCGCGGCAGAAAGAAACTTGACCCACTGAGGAGGAGGAAGAGGAGGAAGGTGGTGATAATGAAAAAGGGAAGATTTATATTCTAGCTTTGAGGCAGGTTGTGGCCCGTCCGATTGCAGCTTTAACGAACGGTTGAGGAAAATCTTACCAGTACGCCACACAAGTGAGTGAGCGTCTGGTCGACTAACTGCGTCACACACACACACACACACACACACACACACACACACACACACACACACACACACTGAGAAAAAGAAAAACCCAAAACAAAACCCAATATACTGGTATAATCGAAGGTTAAGGCGACTGAGGTTGTTTTTCGCTGCTACGAACAAAGTGAAATATTGTGTTTTGTCATGTGAAAGGAAAAAGACTGCGAGAGGCGCTGAGGTGTCAGGAGGTGTGAAGCAAAGGAATTTAAATTAGCACCCAAGATGCATGTTGTACAGCGGTGACAGTTTACCCCCGGCCTTACAAGGGCAACAAATGTGATGTCAATGTCAGAATAAATTTTGTTTGAAGATGGAGGTTGAGGAGGGGGAGGGGGAGGGAATGGGGGGAGCTGGAGGAGGAGAAGTAGTAAAAAAAAGAAGTGTATGGAATATACACTAGCCCTATGCAGTTGACCTTGCTAGAAAATGACAGATATAAATTATTACTGATTCTCGCCTCTCATCCACTCTATTCTCCATCTCATTCCTCCCCCTCCCCCCAGATTCCCTCCCTCCTCCTATTTTGCCTCCTTTTCTCTACAACACTTATCAAAGGGCGCTTAATTGGAGGAGACAGAGGCGGGTATTCTCCGTTTGTCTTTTCACTTTCTCCTCGCTCTTTTTCTTTCTCGTCATCTATTTCATCCACGAGTTTGTCTCTCTGTCATTTTCCACCCCCCCCCTTCCCCCTTTGCTGTCCTGCCACCCTCTCATCCCTCTGTTATCTCCTCCTCCTCTTCTTCATATTCCTGACTCATGTGTAATAACCCCGGACTGTTTGGGCCCTGAGGCACTCCTACTTGTTGACCTCATGGTGTGGGTTTAAAGTTGATTTAACTTTCTGCCAGCTTCCCTTGCGTCCTCACGCCCCCCACATCACAGGCGAAAAAATCCAAACATGTGTGAACCAGTTGTGGCACTAAAATGTAACTGATTGCTCGAGGACAGCGTTGGCTTGTGAAGGTACTGGTCACTAAGGCCGTGATATCAGCTGCATGGCAAAAAATGTGCCAACAATGCACAGTTTGTTAACTTATTCCCTCGTTTTTTTTTTTAAGTGAACTGTTTTGTGGATAGCTGGTCTTGTGCTTATCACAATGGAAAGCAGCACTATACAATTTCACTTGTAGAAATCATATGTGTTTTAAAATTTAAAATAAAAGTAAATTAAAGTCACAGTTCGAGAGGAAAGAGTAACGGATTACCACTCAATGTCGAGGGTTCCTATATGCAAACTCAACAGCTAAGGCTTCACTGAGAGGAGGCTGTGTGACATCACACGCATGAATAATTGTTTTTAAAGTTAACTCAGATGTTAAACATCAAGATCAGTTTATGACGAGGACTAACCATTAATTCATTCATTAGCCGTAATGCTTATCCTTTTAGGGTCGCTGTGGGGGCTGGAGCCAATTCCAGCTGACATTGGGCAAGGGCGGGGTTCATCTTAGACTCGTCGCCAGTCTATCACACGGCTTAACATATAGAGACAAACAGCTATTCGCGCTCAAATTCACACTACGGGCATTTTAGAGTTACCACTTCGAATGATCAGCAGGTTTGAACCCCGACCCTTCTTGCTGTGAAGCAATGGTGCTAACACCGTGCCGCCCATACTATTCATCCTGGGCTATTGACTATCAATTGAAATTCAGCATTCCTTTGTTTAGACTGTATCATCTGTCTTAGCTACCGATATTGAAACACACAATGACTGAATATGTCAGATGGAAATTTGTCAGAGTGGCGCATTAGTGTCTGATTGGAAGGAGATGGGTAAGTGTTTTTTTTTTTTTTTTTTTCCCTATTCATATAGCCATTGTTGATTTGAAATAATTTCACCTGACTCCTTTTGTGCTCATGAATGGCAACAATTATGGAGGAAAAATTGCCATGTTTTGAGCTGAGCAATATAATGGAATTGAAGCGCTGTGTGAATTCTCAGGCCACAGCTGGTGTCTACCCCAGCCCCCAATCTAGGACTGCTGGATTTGGTCAGAACCTGAGATAAATAATCCATTATCACTTGAAAGAGCAAGAGAAGACAAGACAAAAACTGTGCCCAGTCTCTGTTGCTTAAGACCCTAATTAGAGAATAATTATGGAAATGGAGGAGCTGTAATTTAGAGGGATACCTAGCAAACCTCTGTGCTTCCGTTCGGTGAATATCTGGGCACTCTAAAGCAGGAATAATGGCGTGGTTAATTGAGGAAGACAAACTTGGACCATGAGAAATAATGATTCCATCAGTCTCTTGCCGCACTTTGATGACTGATAGGCAAGTGAATCTTAATTTGACTCAGTTTCAGAGCCGAGTAATGTGACCATATTCATTTACAGCTTGTCAACAAATCACTACAGACGACAGCAAACTGTAGATAATGTCCATTTTGAAACAACAAATCTATTATCAGACAAAAATGAAATAAATGATCCAATCTCTTTGTTTAGTGTATTTTTTCCTCATTTAAGGACTCATTCTGTGTGGCCAGCCCCAACTGTTGTTTGGCTGATAACCTACCATGGTATACGTTTTTCTAATTGTGATTAAGCCCAATTTGCATACATCACACTTGCAGTACAATGAGTTACAGGATTATCTTAAATATTAATATGGTACTCACCTTTGTAAAAGCAAGACAGACATGAAACATGATAAGATAGAATTTTCTTTTAAATACATTGATTTGAACATATAATGTGAGACAATCTTATTACTAGAATTATTTGAGTTCAGACAGAATGCAAGGCAAAGTTTGACGGTGGTGCGACTGCGTACAAAGTTAGTGGAAAGGCATCAGTTCACCCAGTGCAATGCAAACTCATGCAAAGACCCGGAGTTTCTGGTGAGTTCTGAGATCACTCACCGGGTGAGCTGAACACCAACACACACGAATCACCATAGACTGCACAACCGGTCCAATGGTATTTTCTCAAATAACACAAGGTAAAAAATTTGCTTTGTCTGAACGCCTTTAGTTGGTTTGAGAAACAACTTAAGGGGTGATTAAGCTATAGTTCCTTGGGACAGTTGTATTTTAAGGAAATAAAATATTACACGAGGGGACTGAGAAAGTCCCATTCTTGTTTTTTCTTCTATTTTCTACTGTTGTGCGTCAGGCAAACAGAATAAGCACTCAATTTCTGTTTCAGCACAGCGCTTGCCAAAAAAAAAAAAAAAAACTGTAGCACTCGCTCTTTTCCTTGTGTCTGTATCAAGGTGGCTACGACTGCAAGTACCTGTGACTGTTTTCACAAGAGAGTCAAAAGCACCGGCTGGAAAAACTTGAAATAACTTGTGTTTTTGTTTTTCTGAAAAGGACCCAAAGAAGCTGTGCAAATGCTGGCTACGTTATTATAGCATTATAATGGCCTGAGTGTGGTGTGCTGCAGATGGTTGCAGAGCAGCTTCTTGTTGAGATTTTGATGCACAATGAATGATGACTCAAAGCACTTGCATTTAGTCTCTGTCTGTGTCTAATGGTTAACCTAAATGAAATGAAAGTGAAGGCTGAGCTCAGTGCATGGCTGGCGATATGTTAAGAGGACTGGAGCAGACTGGCCCCCGACCACATATTAACTCAAGCGGTAGCAGAGAATGAGTATGGTTCACTGTGGTTCATGTAAGGCCAGCAGTCATTTCTTGTTGATTGGCAACCGAAGACATTTTTCTTAAGTCAAAAGACTGCATATACTGTACAACATCGTGAACGACATGGTCCATAACTGTTGGTTCAAGGCTTAGAGTGTAGAGAAATATGAGGGGTCGTGACTATGAAAACAGAGGCATGTTTAATGATTTTCCCTGTTTTACATTCATCATTCACAACACTGAATCTGCCATTTATCATTTCAGGAAAGTGGACTCAAGAGTGGAAGTAACAAAAAGTAATTGATAAAAATTGAGGTGATGAAAATGCTTAGAAATTCATGATGGAATTGATGAATATGATTAACATTTTATTTGAAATAGTGTTGCCATTTATTCATCATATCATGACTGTTTTAATCAGATTGGCATCAATTCACATGCATTTTCATCATCTCCATTTTTATTAATTCATTTTTGCCCCTCATAGAGGTGGCAGACCAGAAATTCAAAAGTTCAAATCTTTTCTTGTATAACAGTCTTCTGTGACAGGCGTTAAGGTCAGAAAACACTCACTGGGTAATTCCGGAAGACAGCAAACATATACTTCCATCTTATTCTAAGCGAACCATTAACATGAAATATATCACCCCCTGTGTGCGAGACCTATTGTCAATATCAATTAGTATAAGGGAGTACTAGTGCATACGTGAAAAATATTTCTATGCCTTATAAAGCCTTTTGTGGCTCCAGAGCTGCACAAAACCTGCTGAACTGCCTCCCACGCTGGTCAGACCTGAAGACCACAACTGTGAAAATGAAAGAAATATGTATGATATATGTATGTTTTTAAGATACATTCCATTGTTATGTATCAATTTACCAGAATCTATAATTAAGTGAAACTTGATGAATCTTCAAGTGTTAAACTCACATTAAACATCATTTGCACATTTTTGAATGGAGGGGGACTAAAATGCAATCTTGAGTGAGTGTGTGAGAGAGAGAGAGAGAGAGAGAGAGAGAGAGAGAGAGAGAGAGAGTGTGTCTGTGCAAGTGTTTGTCTAATCTGACTCGTCGTGACTTGAGGATGGAGATGGGGAGATAAGTGGAGTCAGGCTTGCTGCCTGTCGGTCAGGGTTGAAGTTCACTCTGGGCTCATATGGTTGAATGTTTTTTTTTCTTAAGAGGCCAGCTGTCCACCATCTCGCCACCACCTCCTCGCGCTCATATGCAACAGGGGCACAGCCCTGAGGTTTGAGTGAAAGGAGATGGAGTAAGTTGGGGTACAGCATCCTCTTCCATAGCACAAAGAAGGCCTCCCTCTTGTGGTGCCGCACAATGTCGTATTTGGCTTTCAACCACTCCCTCTCAACCTCTGCCACGTTGCAGCCATTATGGGTGAGAAGTAGCTGGAAGTGGTCACACAGCTTACACGACTCACTTTCTCCATAATGCTTGATGGCACTGACATTATTCTCAGCTGGCATGTTAATGGGATCGAAGTTATATTGTGTACTTTTTCACTTCTTTGGCGATGGAAGGTCAGAATATGTGAGTAGAATATGTATGAGTAACAAAATCCTCTTGTTAATTAAATGTACCTGTGTGAAGTATGTATCTTTAAATGCATCCTTCAGGCACAGCTCAAGCCTGTGGGGCCGACGCAATGCACCTTGATCATCCATGAAACTAACCTCTGCTGGAGTCGAGCGAGGACACCGTTCGTTGTGCCAAGATTGACAGAAGCGTCATCAGTCAAACAGTTACCGAGGTCAAAACGGTTCTTCTCACTGTTTTTTTTAGAATGGCCTTCAGTATCCCCTCAGCATCACAGGGGTCTGGCTCTGCAAGACTGAAAAATGAAAGCACCTAAAACCTAAACCTAGAAATTATTTAGATAGTTTCACATGTAGCTGCAGCTTTTTAAAAGAAATAGTAATTGACTGCACAAATATTGAAGCCTTTTTGGACTGATTAATATCATAAACATACCAAAACATAAGACAAACACTTAAATGTGAAAAACAAAAATATGAATGAAGTACTTACCGAGTAGTCTGAGCCATGGCCTGCCATTTTCAAAGAGCTTGATGCTGACCACCTCTTGCTCTGAGCAAGGAGCAGTTAAATAGCTCATGTTTCACAAGGGCATGAAGATGGTCTCTAAAGTCCCTGCAACATGGTCTATGAAGATGCGACAGCCTTTTGAATTATGATATGTTACCCCCAGCTCAACGCCATGCTTCCTTTCCACTTACACTAAGGTTTGAAATATACAAAAAGGCTGCTCAGTAGGCCACAGTACATGCTATGTCAAATAGACTGCACATCTTGTCTTTGGTCTTCTCATGTGGCTTTTGTAGAGCTTGTACTGTCTCAGACATGGTAGCTATTTTGAGCTGCCAAAGCCTAACATGCTGTAGCCGGGGTTTTGGACTTGTGTGTATTGGCACTGTCTTTCTTTTTACATTTGTAGTACCTGAAATATATGCTTTAGTGGTGCAAAGTCTTTCTTCACCTGTGTGCAAGGAACCCTTTCCCTGAGTCCTCTTATAGTAGTCCCTACATATGCTACACCAGACTTTGGAAACGGGACCACTTTCTTTTCCACAGCAGAGCCTGTCAAACACCCAGGAGTCCACAGTATCGGCTGTTGCTGTCCTGGTTTTCAGTCGTCTTGCCTGGGTTCCTGTCTGTACCTCTCGATGCGTCTCTCCCTGGGCTTCTTCTTGTGTCTCCACACTCAACTGTGCCGTGTCTCTCCCTGTACATCTCCTGTCTCTCCCTGTGGCTCTTTTTGTCTCTCTCCCTGTGCCTCTTGTCTCTTTCTCTGTATGTCTCTCTGTCCCTCTTGGTGTCACTACTCTCATGCCTCTTCTTTTGACCCCTGTTGTCTTACTCTGACTACAAAGCTTTCAGTAATTGTCTGGATTAGTGATATTCTGTGTAAGTCTAAAAACGTGTAAAAAAAAAAAAAAAATACTATATTGATTTAATCTTGTTTACTAATGCAAGCTTGCACTCTCTCTCTCTCTCTGTCACACACACTAAATGTTGCACACTCTGAGACTTTGGCTAGCTAGGCTATGGAAGCTATCTGCAAGCTTGAATATATCATGCCCCTTGGCAACCGTAAGTTAGTTGAACCATGCAAATGCAACTTTATAACTCACTGTTTGAGAAAGTCATCATGTCACATGCACTTGATGTCGACTCTTGCAAACATTTTTCGGTGAGTTCCTTTATTTGCTTTACTCGTGGCATTGTTCTTGAAAGGTGGTAAGGCAATGTTAGAAGAGTGTTAGCTAAGATAGCTAATGTTAATAAAACTGACTAGCTAATTAGTATGAACCAGACCTATTTAGCTAATCACTTTCTAACTAGCAAGCTAGCATTAACATTAACGGTAAGTGGTATTAAAAACAGAGTTTTGATTCAGTTAAGCACTAAATAAGTGAACTATCTATTTGTAACTAGTTAGCTTGCTTACCTGCATATAGTCAGTTGTGCTCCGTGTTTAATTTGTTCTTCTACTTCTTTGGCGTTGAACGTGTTGAATTTGTTGTGCCTGGTAACGTTTGAAAGATGCAATGCTGCAAAATTCCTACCGTGGTCGTGAATCACAAAGAAGTAAAATTACCAGTGTTAGCATGATTAGCATCAATCTCCATCTGAAACATGGCTCTAAGTTTTAGACAAAGAAGAGGAATGCATGGAATAATAAACATTATAAATCCAATCTGCTGGCTGTTTTAGTATAGAACTACAATGCTAGATCGGTGAAGTAATCTTTTAAGTTGTATCAATCCGTATGCCAAAGCAGCAAAACCCGCATTCACATGACCATAGACAGACACAGAGGTGAAGGTCTTCATCAAATTCTTTTTCAGAAGACTAGCTATAGCCAAACATCCATTCACTCACACATTCATACGCGGACGGAACAGCCATCAGGAGCAATGTGGGGTTCAGTATCTTGCCCAAGAATATTTCGACATGCGACCTGGGGGAGCAGGGGAAGGAACCACTGTGGACGACCCGCTCTACATTCTGAGCCACAGCCGCCCATTCATCTCCCCTGTGCTTCCAGACTACAGTCGGCTCTGCCTGTAAAAGTCACGGCACGCTACTGTTCCACACACCAGGAAATGTGGTGCCTGTGTGCTATAAGTGCAGCATTTCCAACCTTTAACCTTTTACTGATCTCTTGGCTGTTTTAAAGGGGTGAACAAAGTAATCATTCTTTGTCCCTGATGGAGAGTATAATATAATTTAGTGGAATATAATTTCCACATCCAGCTTTTCATTCACCCCCTCATGATTTTTCTTTTTTTATTCTTCCTTTTCGTCTTTGTGTCTTCCCATATTTTTCGCTTCCTTTTTCTGTCACTCCCGCACCCTTGACTCCAACACAGCTGTCCTCTCCTGACGATATAGATTCATTACAGTTTGATGATATCAGATGATTGCTCTCTGCAGCTTGAACAATAGCTTTGTACCCCCTTCCAGCTCCCTTGGGCTCTTACCAACTCAGCTGTGTGATGGCTGCTGCCCCGCTGTCCTCTTCTTCTTCTCAACCACCTTTCTCCATCTGCCATCTCACGCTCTTTTCTTCTTCTCTCCTTTCCTTGGTTTCTCCTGTCTAGAGCCCTGCCAATGTATGAAAGTCAAAATGCATCCAGTGATGATAGATCAAC